>NC_089744.1:29582500-29707500 GCF_040412425.1 Macrobrachium rosenbergii | reverse complement strand
CACTTGTAACCCAGACAACCTTAATTGTAAGGTTACCCTTCTAATGGAGGACTGACATTTCACAGAAGAGCCAGCTGTATGGAATTTAAATTGCCATGCAAAAATAGATATACAGTAACAGAGTAGGATAATTTTACAATTCTTTTTAGTACTAAAAATGTATTGCAAGCATACATTGTTTTCAGTTGTACAAAGACTTCAATTTTAATGAATTTGCAGCGGCTTCATATATTTCCAGAGTAGAGATGTCTAAGTTATGTTTTGATGCGTACAAATACATGCAGGCGTGCATGAGAACAAAGAGGCAGATGGGCTTGTTAAGCAGACAGCAGCAGAATGACGTCCAGAGATCAGAAAATCAGTAAACGAATCGGTGGGACTATGTGGGATCAAGTAAAATGCAAGTGGTCAAAGTGCAATTGCTCTGTGCCATTTGCAGATTAGACTTACCACTCGACTGCTCATTTCTTGATGGTGGGTGCTTAATTTCTCCCTGGGAAACAATATGAAGATGGCAGGCACATCCTTTTCAAGTCTCCTAAGAGATTTTAAGTTGCAGATTTAGTAGAATGTTTGAATTTGTTGCAGAGACAACCTTCAGCAACAAATTTAAGCTTTAATGTATTTCAGTATGGAATATTTTTTCCTATAACCAGCAACTAGTTGGGCTTTTCATATTGCATTCAATTTGTTTCAAGTCAGATAATGTGACACATTTTCTTTTAGTCTAGTACTTTTTTTTTTACTGCTTAAATCTGTAATATATTTTACAATCTGTCTTAATATTATTTGCTATTCAGCCTCAGTATATGTTGGCAGTCAAAATGTCAGATAATCACCAATTACCACAGTTTCCAGTACATAAACTGTAAGACGTATTCCAGTTTTAGGGACACTGAAAAACTTAAAAATACTCATTTCCCTACTCTTCATAGTCCTTACCACTACAGTATATGCTATTTTGAAACTTCTTGCTTACCTGTTGGCAAACATTCTTATAAAAGAAAAGAAGCATTCTTCTCAGCTAAATCCATACACAGGATTAATTTTTCATTGAGCAGCCATTTCTAAATGTTATCTTCCGTCCTCCTTTCATCCATTCCTGAATTTTTTAGGTATGTTAGGAGTCTTCCCCACACAAAATTTGCATTTTTTTGAGTTATAATCATGGTGTTTACCTAAAGCTGTGACTAGCATAAGCCTTCTCTTCTGTTAACGTTCATATTTGATCTATTAAAGGTATTATAAAATTATTTTTGTGATGGCATAAAAATATAACTACTATTTACAAACAGATCAAAGGTACTTAAACCAAAGCAAATGTCCAATACAATGCATACTACAGTAAAGCTATACTGCTGATACTAATTCCAAGTACAGTATATTAAAGATATTTTACAGCAACGTTATTATTATTGTATGCTACCTGAAAAATTACATTTTTATAATAAAGTTTTATATATACTTACCCAGTAATTACTTAGCTAAGAGTTTCTAACTCAACGGCAGCTTCAATTTTGAAATTTGTGGTAGTGATAGTCTTTTGTTTATGTGAGTGACTAACCCCACCCACTTTTGGGGTGAGAGAGAGAAACAACTAAGACAAGAGCTTCACTTTTGTTTATGCTCTAAAGTCCATGTGAGGGGAGGAGGGTGGGCTCCTCTGTAATTAATGGGCAAGTATATATAAAACTTTATTATAAAAGCAATTTTCATATAAGTAACCTACCCAGTAATTACTTAGCTAAATCCACATTGAAGGAGAGGGGGTATTCATGGGCATTTTGTACTTCAAATATTAATAGTGATAATGAAATGAGAGCCCAATAAATAGGCTTAGCATTGAAACAATGCTTGGTGTTTCTTACCTGGTGAGAGAGCTGAGCAGGTGCATACTGCCTCTGGTTGGCGCTCATCTCAACTGAGTAGCAGCGTGGCGGTATAGCCAGGGTCGCCTCTACTGAAGTGAGTGACTTCGTAGCGGAGGAGTACTTCGATCGCTAACGAAGCATGAAGTAAACTTTGCAACGAAGAAAATCTCCGATCATTAATAAAGCCAACAATTATATGCCCCTGCCCAGGGTGCAGTACAATAAAAAACAAAAACAGGGAAATAGTCACCTACACCACACATAAAAAGGCACATATATAAATAAATAAACCACCACCCTACACATGAAAAAACTGGTGGGCACTCTAAGTACCTTGTACCTTCCAGGCTCCCCTTGAAACTCAACACATTGCCAAGGCGAAGAGATAGAAAAAGCGGGGTCCAAGTGTACTGCTGTCTTTGTAAGTCGTCTCCACGTCTTGCAAACAGTGCATAGCAAAAACAGACCTACATTTCCAGAATGCAGTCTGGAAGATCGAAGCGAGAGAAAGATTGTGCTTAAAAACTGATGTAGCCACTGCTCTCACACCGTGTGCACTAACTTTTAGCACAGGCAGAACATTCTCTCCAATTTGAGTGTGAACTTCGTGAATCAGGTCTCTTATGAAAAAAGATGAGAGCGTTTTTAGACATAGGCCTGGAAGGGTTCTTAACTGAACACCAGAGGTTCCTTGCTGGGCCTCTAATCTTCTCTGTCCTCTTGATGAAATGTTTAAGCACTCTTGCTGGGCACAGACTTCTCTCCCCTTCCTCTGGACCCAGGATATTCAACAAACCATTAATAGCAAAAGGACGAGACCATGGTTGTGAAAGATTCTCGATTTTTGTTAAGAAACCAAGGGTAAGGGACAGACAGCGTCACCTTGAGAAAAACCTATCCTTCTGTCTGTTGCGTGAAGTTCACTCACTCTTTTCGCAGTGGCTAGAGCAACCAGAAAAATTGTCTTCTTAGTAAGATTTCTCAACACATTTGTTCGAATCGCGAGTCAGACAGCCACTTAAGGACTGCGTCTAAGGACCAAGGGCATACCTCCTCCTAGTTAACCTTGGTCATGTCGAAAGACCTAAGATCTGAGAGATCCTGGTTGGAAGAAATGTCTAAACTTCTGTGTCTAAAGATTGAGCTAAGCATAGCTCTACATCCTTTTACTGTAGATGAACAAAGGGTCCTGGTGGATTTCAAGTAAAGAGGAAAGTCTGCCACTTGAGCTATAGTGGTTGCAGAAGAAGAGATGTTATTCTTCTTACACCAAAGTCATTTACATTTAGAAATAGCTTCAGCTGCAGCTCTTGAAAAGCCTTTTGCTCGCAAGAGTCTGTGGACAGTCGAAACCCTGTCAGGGCCAGAGTGGATGTGTCCTGATAAAGCTTCCTGTAAAGGGGTTGTCTGAATAGGCTTGGGATTGCTGGAAGAAGGCATGGGAAGTCTACTAGATGCTTGAGAAGCTCCGGGAACCATTCTTTCCTTGGCCAGAAGGGAGCTATCAATGTCATCCTGATGCTTTGATGCGATAGGAGCTTCTTCAGTACCTCCCTCACCATCCGGAACGGAGGGAAGGCATACACGTCCAGGCCTGACTAATTCTGCATCATCGCATCAGTTGCCTAGGGTCGAGGGTCTGGAAAGGGTGAGCAGAACAGGGGGAGACAGTGGTTTCAGGGAGTCGCAAACAAATCCACCATCGGTTCTCCCCACAATTTCGAAGGCCGGAACATACTTGACGGTCCAGAGTCCACTCTGTCGGGAGAATTTGATTGCGACAACCGAGTTCATCCGCCAAGACACTGCACTTCCCCTGAATGAATCGTGTTATAACAGCTAGGTCCGATTCTGATCTGCCCAAAGTAGGAGACTCCTGGCTGTCTCGCAAAGGGAGAATGAGTGAGTCCCCCCCCTCTTCGAGTCTTATATAAGCTACAGTTGTTGTGCTGTCCGCATGAACCATAACTACTTTGTTGTGGACTTCTCTTGCAAAGTGTTGCAGACCCAAATGGATCGCATTTAGTTCCTTGATGTTGATGTGAAGATTTTTCTCCTGTTTGGACCAAACTCCCAAAACTTCTTTTCCCTCCAGGAGAGTTCCCCAATCTAGATCCGACGCGTCAGAGAAGAGGTCTAGGTTGGGGTTCACCACGGAAGGAGACTTTCCCTCCGATAGTCTGCTTGCGGAGTTCCACCAACACAGGTCCTCCTTTATCTCCTGTGTTATTGGGAAAATGCACAAGTCTTGATTTATCTTGCGATCCCAACTGACTCTAAAAAGCATTGCAGAGGCCTCATATGCAGCCTTCCCAACCTCACAAACTGTTCGATCGACGACAGTGTGCAGGGGACTCATCCATTGAGTGGCTGAACACTTTTGTAGGGAAAGGGAAAGGTTGACTTTCTTCAGACAGGCTTCTATTCTTTTGGGTGAAGGAGAAGCCTGAAAATTCTGAGAGTCGATCTTCATCCCCAAATAGAGACTCTGTTGAGGAGTCAATTGGGATTTTTGAAGGCTCAACAGCAAACCTAGATCCTGTGTCAAAAGACCTTTGAAGGTCCTCCATACACCTCTCTCTCGTGGGTGAACAAATCAACCAATCGTTCAGGTATAGGGAAATATTCACTCCCAGTGGATGAAGCCAGTTGGCTAATGGGGCGAGAACTTGGGTGAACACCTGTAATGTTGTTGACAGGCCAAAACATAACACTCAAAACTGGAATACTTGATTCCCAAAAATAAATCTCAGATACTTCCTCGAGTCTTGCTGAATGGGAATGTGGGAGTATGCATCTCTCATATCTAGAGATATCCGGTCCCCTCGACGAATGGATGGTAGGACAGACTGAACTGTTTCCACATGAAACTTCGTTTTCGTTATGTAAAAGTTCAGTGCACTCACATCGAGTACCGGTCTCCATCCTCCCGTGGCTTTTGGTACTACAAAAAGCCTGTTGTAAAAGCCCTTGGACTCGATATTCTCTACCACTTCTATCGCCTTTTTCTTGAGGAGAGACGACACTTCTTCTGAGAGGGCTAAATACTTCGTTGATCCTACAGAGTAAGCTGCCAATTTGACAGGAGAACTGGATAAGGGAGGCTTCTCTTTGAAGGGGATAAAATACTCTTCCCTTAATACTTCAATCACCCACTGATCTGCCCCTTTCATTCTCCAACCTTCTCAAAAAAGCTGGAGTCTGGCCCCACAGGCGCATGAAGGACTGAAAACTCACTTGTAGGTTGTAGGTTTGGTGGAGGGTCTCTTGGCTGCACGCGGGGTGAAATGTACAGAAGCTCGTGGCCTTGACTGCAATCTCTGCCTGCTGCCTCGAAAGGGTTGAGGCTGAAGAGGAGACGATGGCTTGATAGGGGCAGCGTTCCACTCTCTTGGATGCCTTGTAGATTGAGAGAGAAGGTCCTGCGTTGACTTCTTATGAAGGTGAGAAGCCGCTTCTCTGTTGCTTGCGGGAAAAGATGCATACTATCCAAGGGCAAGAAGAGAAGGTCTGATTTGTGTGAAGCAGTGATGCCCTTAGATACTAACGAAATCCAGAGTTCCCTCTTTTTTAAAATCCCCATAGCATAAAGGGAAGATATCTCCAAAGAGCCGTCTCTGACTGTTTTATCGGGGCAAGAGAGAACACTCCTCCAATCAGCAGCGATATCCTGAGGAAGATCCGACTCTCTGATCTTCTTTGCCAAGGCCCCTATGGACCAATCCAGAAAACTAAAAACTTTGAACACTTTGAACATGCTCTTGAGTAAATGGTCAATCTCCAACACAGACAGCATAGTCTTTGCTGAAGCAAAAACCGACCTACGGGCCGAATCAATAAGACCAGAGAAGTCCCCTTGGGAGGAGGCAGCCACTCCCAAGGAGGGATCTTCTCTGGTCGCATATGACCTACATCTCCTGGTCGAAAAACAGGAAGGTGGAATACTAACGTGTGACTTGACCTGACGTCTTTTCTCCAAAAGCCAGTTATCCACTTCTCCCATACCCTCCTTAGACAAAGAAGATAAAACTACTTTAGGAAGTCTAGATGAATCCCCAGGTAGGTCACTCATCATAAATGAGAAAGCCGGAGAAGAAGGGGCTGCTAGATCAAAGATATCTGGCAAATTATCCAGTAAATAATTCAGCAGGGCAGCATAAGCCAGTGGGGTGGAGTCCTGTTCTAAATCTTCCTCTTTCGATGATGCCGAGGGCAGTGAGGGATCTTCAGGCGCTACTGAGGAAGAAGTTGACTTCTTAAGAATACCCTAAATATTGTCTAACTGCTTCTGCAGCGGTGCCAAGGAAGGGTCCAAACAGAGTTGATGATGCAGAAGTCGAACAAGGAGGTGAAGAAAACGCGCGTTTCAATGAAGAAGTCAGCAATACAGGAGCGGACACCCAACAATCCGGGCGCTCAACCGTGGGAGAGTGAGTTGGCGCTGAAGGGTTCTCAGGCGCCAAGCGATGTGTGTGCACTACTGGGCGCTTCTTCTCTTCCGGGTGCTCAGCTGCTAATGAACGCTCGGCTGTCAATGGATGCTTGACCGTCAACGAGTGCTTAGCTGCCAGCGGGCGCTCCTCGATCCCATATGGGTGCTCGAAAGAACTGTAGTCTATTTATTTTAACCTGGCACACTTGCATTTAGCTGCTTGCCGCTGATTGGATGGACGTCCTGTTGTCCGAATCTCACAGTTTTGTTTTCACACTGTTTCAGAATTGTGATTATACGGTCATAGAGTGAGTTAAGAGCTAAGTTATGTAATGTTATGTAAATACCAGTTGTGATAAATGTAAGTATTAAGAACTTACATACCGAAATATTATATATATTTAACAATTATGAAACAACACTTACTGAAGCCGTAGACTAGAAATATGTTTCAAACGCATGAACTTTAGTGTTAAATTTCCAGCTGAATTTTTAGTGCAATCTTGTCATTAATGGTTTGGAAACAACCAAAACGTATTTATTGTACATTGCTGAAGGTTCTATAACGCATAAGTTCAAAAAATTATTGTAGAAATTTAAGCTTGGCAGAGAAGTTGAGGGGGTGAGTTGTGTGAGGAACAGCCACAGGGTTGACACAAGGTTGACGTACTTTCAGCGGGAGGTTCAAATCTGGATTGTGGTGCTCTTGTGTTCCTAAAATAATCATTAAGATGTTTATATATCATAATGCTAATTTTTTTCACTTCAAAAATACTGCAGACGGAGTGTCGTTAATATTTTAGGATATGTATAAAGGCATATTGAATATGCATTGAATTTAAGACTACTTTTTTTTCTAGCTAGTGTGCTACTCTCTGCTATATAAAATTTCAGTAAATGGACTGTTCTTCAAATAGAGATTTTCAGTTACCGGTAAGTCTTTGCTTAGTGTTTGAAGTTCCTTCATGTGTGCTTTGATCTGTATCGTCTCTTGTGGCCATGGCTGAAATAGGTGAAATAGATAGTGAGGCACCTGCTCGACAGCCGATTCTAAGCTGAATAATTCTGGTTGTAAATGGTGTATGCAGACGACAACTCGCTGACTGTTCCCCGCCAACTCCACCGCCTCAACTTCTCCGCCAAACTTAAATTTCTACGATAATTTTTTGTTCTTAGGCGTTATAGAATCTTCAGCAATGGACAATAAACAAATTTTTTTTCCAAACCACTAATGGCATGATTTCACTAAAAATCTAGCTAAAAATTAAACATTAAAGTTCGCGTTTGAAACATTTTTCTAGTCTACGGCTTCGGTAAGTGTCGTTTCATAATTGTTAAAAATGTATAATATTTCGGTATGTAAGTTCTTAATACCTACGTTTATTACAACTGGTATTTACATAACATTACATAACTTAGCTCTTAACTCGCTCTATGACCATATAATCACAATTCTGAAACAGTGTGAAAACAAAACTGTGAGATTCGGACAACAGGACGTCCATCCAATCAGCGGCAAGCAGCTAAGTGCAAGTTTACCAGGTTAAAAAAAATAGACTATAGTACGTTTGCTGGACAATGACCATGGTCTGGGAGCTACTGGGTGAGAAAAACGTTCAGGACTGTCCCATTTGCTGCATGATGGCTGCTGACTATCAGACTGTTCCCTGAACCTCTTGCTGTATGACTGAGGGGATTGGTCCCTGAGAGGCGCGCGCCTTTTCAAAGGGCAAGATTCGTCCGAAAATCTCCACTGGCGCCCGTGAGAAGGGTTAGAATCCCCCGAACTGGATGAGAGATGATGCACACTATGCACGCCTTTCCAGCGGCTGCCTTTTGTCGACACCCGGGATGACACAGGTGCGGCTACCTGTGTGCAGATCCCACCGACCTCCCTTGGGCCTCCAGTATGCCTCCTCCCAGGGCTGGGGGAGTACAGCAGTGACCTTTGCCTAGGAGTGTCGGTGGGACGGGTAGCCACCTCCCCTACAAACACATCACTAGAACACTTTGTACTGAAGTTGTCCACAAGGACACGCATCGAATCACCCAACTGTGCCACTGTATTTGCAAGAAAATCAAGCTTCCTATCAAATTTTGATTCGAGACTGGTGTAGCGATCTGGGTCGGAAGCAAAGGAACCAGGAGCAGAGATCGGTGGTACAGGAGGAGGGCTGGAAGTAGGAGGGTTCACTTTAGCTGGAGAAGGAAGAGAAGGAATATTAACCTCACTAGACTCCCGAGTCATTCTAGGATTGCTAGTTTAACTTCAGCTCTAACTTGGTTAGGGGGAAGCTAAAGTCTTCCATTTCCTTTCGTCCCATTCACAGCATTCCTCACAAGTCAAGTCAATTGGACAAATTTGTCCTCTGCATGTCATACATAAGGTGTGTGAACCGTAACATGCCTTGGTTATGCAAGTTTTGCAACCTCTGCTGCAGTACCTAATATTTGATGTGCTAGAGTCTGACATAGTTACCAGCTAACAGAGTCAAAATAAGTAAATCTCCAACGAGAATAATAGTCAAAATCAGGAAAAAAACAATATATGTCAGTAAACAATACAAATCCGAAGGCTACCGAGCCGAAAATGCATCACCGAAAGGTAATACTGTAGTCTCAGGCCAAAAACCAAAATTGAGCTGCATCTTAACACTGTGTTGCTGTTAAGCCAGCAGAAACAAAAAAGTGAAGCTCTTGGCTTGGTTGTTTCTCTCTCTCACCCTGAAGTGGGCAGGGTTAGTCACCTACATATAAACAAAAGACTACTGTTACCGCGAATTTCAAAACTGAAGCTGTTGTCGACTTAGAAACTCTTAGCTAAGTAATTACTGGGTAGGTTACTTATATACAACTTATCATTACACTGTACATACTTGAATTTGCAATAGCACCTGAAATAACATCTTTTAGCCCAAATCACCCTCTCTCCTTATATTACTTTTGAATATACTACCATTATTATGCATTGTTAATGCAAACTAAGCAAAATGTAAAGAACAGTAATATAGTAACACTTCAATGTGGACAATAAATGTTCAACAAAAAAAAATAGAGGATATCAAAAAAGCTACTGAAACATCATGCTCAGCAATGACATAATGACCGAGCATACTGATTAGTTTTAACAAATTTTGAAGTCAGTCACTGTACTTTGTTGCAAAAGACCAGAGCCGTTTTATGATGCTGTACATCTTTGTGAAACAGAAATTGAATAAAACCAGACTAGGCTCCACCCAGATCCTTGGTCTACAACTGTGTTGTAGTATTGTAAAAAAAATTTGTTTTATATAAAAGTGAACTACATAATATATTTTCCTTTTAGCTATAAATTTTTTCTTAGGGTACTATGTTAGCACTATTACTTCATTTTACTTGCAGAATTACTAACGAATTTAGGTAAACAATGAAATGAAACAGTGTTTTAGTAAACATAATCTGTCATGTATATTTTATTAACAAGGTATATAATACAATGACAGTCACTTTACTGTAACTGTCCTGATAATCAAAATAATATAAACCTTCAGAATACGTACAATATTTCTAACTGTTCAATACTTACAATTCACTTTTAAGGCATTTGTGGGTTCCTATCAAAGGCAGTGTCAGTCAGTATATGGTTTATACATACAAGTAATTACAGTCTAATTACATTTTAAACAAATGAACAATTTAATGAACTGCCATAATAGATCAACAAACTGCTCATAACAAACTTGACACCTACATATTTACATATGTATTAAAAGTGGCATATTGCCCTTTTAACGTAAATAGTATGATTTATATAAACAAGTTGGATTTCTGGTATGAAGAGGCAAAAGCACAAATGCATTGAGCACTGGTCCTACTACTGTACCATATAAAAAGGCCACTTTGGTTATGATCCAGTACCTACTCAGAACTCAGAAAGTTTAACTGACTGGAAGTAGATAAATGTCATTTCATATATATATTTCCATAGTCAATTAACCTAATTTATAAAGTTTTCTTAGAGAAAACTGTAATTAGGTTATATGAATCATACACAGACTTTGAGTAAGACACAAAGACAAAGAGATCACAATAAAACAGCCATCATTTCTTTTATCTGAAATAATTTCAGAATTATGAGACCAACAGTCTATTAAAACACCATGGTCCCAAGTGAACACTGGAGGCACTGAGCATATTTAAAGCATTATCTACTTTGAGTACCACTTGCATTTTCCAGATAAAAATCAGTTTTGAAAGAAAAATACTGAATTGCATTTTGTGACAGTTTTGTGACTAATTGTGAAATGCAAACAGCACTTTGGAGCAATAAATAGTAAAGGTTATTCATCATCGCACACACTACATTTGTTGATGATCAGACACACGATTCCAGTAATAATTTTCTGCGGCCGTGACTCTAGGAGATGACTGGCTGAGTGGGCCATTTGGCATGAGAGGAGGTGGATACTGGGTTGCTGGAGACGAGTGTAGGGGTTGTGGACCCCTTACAGCACCATTGTAGGGGTATGCTGGGGGATAACCACTAGAGGTGTAAGAATGAACAGGAGGCCCTGGATGACTTGGAAGCCCTGGTGGAGGTGGGTATGACTGTCCCATGGAGCCTGGTGATGGATGGGGTAGTGTAGCCGTTGACCTAATATTTGTGCCAGGAGGTGGAGGACCTACTGGTGAACCTAACATGTTAGGGTTCATGGTTTCTGCAAAGTATACTTTTATTAACAGAAAAATCTAACTAAAAAAAAAATATGTAAGGCTGAAAAAAGAACACAGGTGCAAAAATAAACATCTTTTAAAAAATAAAACGGTAGAACTATGGAACAACTCCACATGGGATATTACCTTGAAACTGAACTTTTCTACAGTATTTTGGTTGCTTATCAAGAATAAACCATTATTTTTTGTCAATTGACTGTAATTAACCTCAGAATTGATATGTTATTGTATGCTGGCCTGCCTGGAATGCTATCGTGCATGTGCAGTGTAGAGTCCCCCCCCCAAAACAAGTAACAGCATACTAGGATAGGTTAGGTTAAGGTACATTAGGTTAGTATGGTTCCTTGTATAATAGATTTCCTTAGCCATTCCCTACTTGAACACATGGCTCCCTAATGACTTGCAAATGTGCAGAACTGTTCCATATGACCAACATGACAGTCCGGTTTTCTCCAAGTGTATTTCTCCACCCAAAACCCCGAGTTCCCACAGGGTCCCCAACATTGCCGGGTAGCGTTGTATGCTAATAAAGTTGACTGACAATAAACAACACCACTTCCTTCATCAGCAACACTAAAAGTATATGAAAAATCAATTTCCAAGGTAATAATTCATGCAGAGCGGTTATGTAGAAATACCAATAAAACAAGTATACATACAAACCTTGAGAAAACAGAGCCTCATACTTCTGCTCCATATGGCTAACTGCATGAATATTTACTAAGTAGATGATTCTGCTATTCTTGGATGGGTTTCAAGAGGGTTTCGAAGGGACACTTACATAGCAAAGAAAGCAGTGCTGGATGTTGAGAGAATGATCATGATTGGTAGGTATGCAATGCATTAAAATGTAAACCAAACAGGTATATCATTTAGGAAACCTTTTAAAACTCAATAACAACATATGTATATTTAATATCAAATAACTCGGTGTACAGGTTGATGGTTTTATAATTCTGAAAGGGAGTTAATTTAGGGTATGCAATGAGAATGCTGGCTCCAAAAGGTGATTAATCTCAATTATGGGATAAGACGACCACACACTTCAGTGTCTAGAATCAGATTTAAGCTCAGCTCTCTAACTAAGCATCTATATTCAATCTGAGAATGGTATTAAAGATCACAGCATAAGGAAGTGGCTTGTGATCAGACAGTGCTAAAACAATGACAAATTTTTTATTAAATTGTATTTTTCATAGCTAACAAACCTTCAGTCTTAAACATTAGGATATATCTTTTGAAGCCAGCTGTAAACTGATTAAAAATAATAAAAAACTGTATATGCAAGGAATCTCTGGCATCTGGCATCTGATACACAGATGAGGTGGAAGTGAGTCAGAGACCTTGCCAGAACCTCATGACATATCCAGTCTTTCTTCAGTCGCCTTGGAGAGTCGACGTTCGCTTTTGCTCTCATCCCCCAAGCAGGTTTTTGTCCTAAGCCCATGATTCCTTTCTCTGGTTGTGTTGTGTTTTTGGGTGTCTCTGTGTGTGTATCAAGGTTTTATCGTGGATTCCTCTAATCAGCGTAAGTCCCATGAGCGTCAATGCATGTGCCCCAAGAAAAAATAGCTGTCTTGCAAAGTAGAGTATAAAACTTGGACATGGAAAGTAAGTGAAGTAGACATCTCTCGAGCTGAAATAAAGCATCAGGCAAGAAGGTACAGTGCCAAAATGGTAGTGTCAATCCACTAAAGATGGTTATAGGGTCACTTGGCTTTGGTAACTAAAACATGGGTAGAAGAAAAACAGCCATGAAAGAAAAACAAAATGGGAGGATAGAAGGCTAGAAACACCTTTAGAAATAGGGAAAAAACCTAAAAATATAGCATAAGAAAAAAGTAAGGCACAGTAATAAAACTAAAACTTAGTAATGAACAAGGGTGGGGGTGGGGACGGGGAGATGCAGAAACCTGTCTCCTTACAGTAGACATTTCACCTACTAAGATACATGGCCCTTATTCCTTTCAAGTAGTGTTTAGCCAACCACTCATCTTACACAGAAGCCTGAGGCTCTGTAATGCATAGGTCTGTCTTCATAAAAACACAGGATTTTAAATTTCAAAAGGGCTAAGTAAAAATAAGAAATGCATAAAAACATTTATCAACAACAGGGGATATAATAAAAAATAAAGTTTACTACTCTGACTAGACAAAAATGAACTAATAAACTGCACAAACCAATTTACTCTCATCTCATGAATCACCACTGCTTCTTACTGCCTTCTAGGTGTGTTCTCCCACTGGCTCTACATCATTTATAATTAATTCCAGCTAAAATTAATCTGATTTTTGGTCGCACAATTTATATTTGTAGAAATCTTTTTCGTATCATCCTTTTTTTGCCCATTAGCTCAAATCCAATTCTTATCCACTTTGCTACTTGCTTTCATTTTTCAAATACTGTTATGGTATTTTATATTTTTATTATTTCTTAATATGTCCTGGCTCATTCAATTTATCCTTTGGATTGTCATCATATGGCAAATATTTTCATTCAACATACTGTACTTGTCAACTTTCCATTTCCATTCCACTTAGCCCCAACTCCCAACCAATTTCATCTCCCTTTCTTCAATACTTTCTATCAAACCCTTGTCAAATGCCTTATCTCTTTCAAATTCTGAATCTGTTATAACTTTCTCTAAAATGCCAATTATATTTTCAACAGAAAATAAAGCACCTTTTACAACCAGTACTGTACTGACTAATGATAATTCAGCAAAAGGTTTGCAATGACTAAAGGCCAGAAAGGAGTTAAATAGATCTTTTGGTTTCTCTTTTCAATTTTGATACATTTCATCTAAATTCAACTCCTACCCTTGTATGATTTTAATCTCTGTTACCTTTACAAAAATTGCTTCACACGCCTTCCAAAGGACCAATATAATACCTGAACTAGTGGTTGTCTTTCCTTAAATTCACCATAACTTACTGATGTGTGGTCTTCACACAATTTATAAAATTAGTAATGCACATCTCATCAACCATAATTCCTTCAACACAAGTGAAGAACTAGTAATGCATATCTCATCAACTATAATTCCTTCAACACAAGGAAAGATGTTTCAGTTATCCAGGACAGAATTAAAATTCTGGTTTATTAGAAGGTCAAGTAAAATCATCATCAAAATAACGATGCTTGAAATAATACGTACCTTGTCATGTAAATCAGTGCTTGTTATTTTGGATTTACAATACAAAATTGAGCACAAGCATTTAAACGGTTGAAATTGAGCACAAACATTTAAACTGCTGGACGTCTGTGACAAAGACATTTTCTATAAAGCAATCCACCTGTGCTTTCATATGAAACCTTAGCTGTTGTCTTGATAGAAATCCACCTATCTAGTCTGGGCTCATGAAATTTCTGACTCCTATCAACATACTTAGCAAATACTTCATAGTAAAAATACTAGGTTTCTTATACATATAACAATAAATTTCAGGCCAACACCTGAATATGCAGAAGGGGCAGATAATTCACAAAAATTTACTTACCCATATGCTGCGGCAATTTTCCACCACGTTTCACCATTAAGGAAACACTGCTTCCACACTGTTTTATTAATTCAATGGCATCTGCATGAGTCATGTCTTTGGTTGACATACCATTAATTTCCATTAGCTGATCTCCAACCTAGGAAATAAAATATTCTCACAATATTAATAAAATTATGGAATTGCAAATTCAACATCAGTGAAAAGCATAAATAAACTTGCATTGTATGAAGACTTACGCAAAAATATTATTATTCATATAGAACAAGCCCACTGGGGCCACTGACTTGAAAATCAAGCTTCCAAAGAATATGGTGTTCATTATAGAAAGGTATGTTTAAATCAAAGTTAAGATATACATAACAATATACAGTGTGCAATTACAATGGGAAGTTGGGAGTGTAACCCAGTTATAGAATATGTGTAGTCCACACCTCTCCAATTGTAAATTAAAATCACAGGTCTATCTGATTACTAATACAGCCCTATAGTTATCGAAAATTTGTTTCTTTCATTGGAAAAACTTTTGGTTAAAACGGACAATGACAATCTGGGTCCACAAACAACACTAAATGCATATGAATGAAGGGAAATGTAGAAACATAGATAAAGTAATAATAAAAGTTATACCTTAAGCTTCCCATCTTCTGCTGCAGGACCATTTTCTGCTATCCTGAGTACAAAAAGTGGCATGTTGTGGAATTCACGGCCACCCCTAATACTGAATCCAAAGCCTCGCTTGCCTCGCTGAAGTTCCACACTATAATATTCGCCATCATCGCCTGCATCACTCTCAGCCTAAAAGTAAGTGAAAAATAAAATTGACAGGTTTTTCATATCACCAAATTATACAGTACAATACTTATTAATATGACATTGACTACTAAAGCCATGTTTATCAAATTCATATATCTTTTTGAGCTTAGCACCAAGACTTTAATTTATTTTTAATCTCAATGATTACATTTATTTTTCAATAGCAATAAAAATTGAAATAACTTGTAAAAAAGAGGCAACCGTATATAACTCTTATTTCCCAATGAGTCCATAAAATTGGTTCTGGATCAAAAATGACTACCCTACACAAGTATCATAGGTCTATCAAAATAACGGGCCTCAAGTAAATAAAAAAAAAAAAGCTGTACAACTGTTGCTATCAAAGTCTACATTAGCATGCAATGACAAGTGATCTTTTATGGTCATGAGTGTATTGTGCACAAATGGTCAAGTAAAATTAGAAATGCTGCCCTTCATCTGCATTAGTGCTACCAAAACAAAGAGAGCCAAAGACTTGTCACAACAAGATATAGTAGAAAGAAGGCCATGCAGAATACAGAGAAATCTGCATAGCAAAACTATTTAGAACACAAACTGGCCTTACAAGAAAATTCTGTGGATGTAGGGAGCAAAGGATGGAGACCCTATTCTTTGGCAGTTTTATATACACAGAAATGTTGTACTACTGCCAACATGTTTATAACCACTGACTGGGTTTTGAATGACATTCATAAATAATTTTTTTGTAGGGCTTTTATCCACATGTACCAAAGACATATACTGATAAAACACTCATAGGCATGTATTGAAAAATAGACATGTTAAAATGACAATGTTTCTCACAGAAGTATCAAAACATATTTCCAGTAATGAACCTTTAGGTTTCATGATACTTGAAATATACTTAATAAAATTATTAAAGCATCATGTATCACATTTCTGGTTGTAGAGAAATTAAATAAATCTACATATAAAATCTAATTAAAATTGGAAAAATGGAAGTGCACATATTTTGCACATAAAAAATTTAACTAAAATTTGTAAAAAGGGACCTAAAGTCAGCAATTTTATGTGCAATTTCCTATTATTGCTTGAACTATGGCCCATGTACAAAATTTACAAATTTCAATGAAGTACAATCCTTGATGCCAGCCCTGTGAGAGCTAAATAAATTAACAAATGTATAATGGTGTTTGAAACTTTAAATTTATACTTATTAAAAAGATTTTGATGTAAAAGTGTAAATCAAAGGCCACAAAAATTGGCTGAACCATGAATGTGAAACTATTTCATGCTCAACCAAAAATCTACTTGATGCTTGACTATACTTCTCTCCTGCTGTTCCACTATGTATGTTTTACAGTAATTATTATTTCATCTGGAGATGAAATAATAATTGCATGCTATCTTCTTAAATCGATTTATTCAAAGTGAACATTATTTTGAGCATCAAGATATAATACGGTATAGTCTGATTTCTCTATGACCTAACTGTCCAGACTTTCTGTCTTTAATTTTGACAACTCATTCAAGAAAAAATCTTCAGACCAACCATTACGAGCATAGAAATGCTTACGCTACTTCATAATTTGAATGGCAAGGCAAACAGCAGATAGATCTAAATGCCCACCTAACTGCAAGTACAGTACCTATATTTCATTGCAATAATTAAAATTACCTTCAGTCAGGGAGGAGGTAAACATTCAGTAAACAAATGCCACTTTTAAGGGTTAAGCAAATAGCTGCCACACATTTATTTGGGACAGAAATTAATCTCAGCAAACGTTAACAGTCTGTTGCAATTGGCAATGGATTATAAAGAGGCTCAAAAACTAACAGAATTAGTTTGCTTCCAAATGCATCTTCAATTCAGCACACCTACAAAGCTGCTAGAAATTCTAGACTACTGCATTTGCTGGTAGAGGGAATACATTAATTTTCATCTGTTATTTTAACAGAATAGAGCATAGACACAATGGTACTGTCTTGCTATACAATTTTTTTTATCTGGGAGCAGTTAACTGACATCATCAATTAAGATATCTAAGCCCTTGTAGGACTCAAACAAATATATCGTTAAATTAAAAGGTTATGATTCAAGCTGCTTAAAGTTTGAAAGCTATGCGAGATGAGACCTAAGGGACTAAAAGGACTGCAAAAAACGTTTTGCACCATCTATAGTGAACTATGCAATGTATGCTGTGAGTGTTATATTCCTTAAGGGATATCTATCATTTAACCTGTCACTGTCAGATACTGACAATACAACCATTTACAGTACCTGTTCATGAATTGAGTGATGCAAGAGATCAGAAGGCAAACATTGTAGGTGCACATTTGTACAAGAAGAAAATGAGCCTTAACTAGTGTGGAGTGGATGATGTTTGCAGATAATGCAGTACTGATTGTTAACATATTCATTTGAAGTATGGCTCTTTCAATCATTAAGTATATTTCAATCAAGAATTAAGGTTTCTTATAAATTTTAACTAGAATTTATCTGCAGTACTATTAATTTTGTAAATAACTCTAAAGGAGTACCTTTCATCTTTAGATCCGTAACATATATGAAAGACCTATGACCTGAAAATAGTGGCATAGTGAAGTGCCTAAAATATTGTGTACATATATAGCTTCTCTTCCTAAGGAAAAAAGTTTTTTTGTATATTTTCTCTTTTGTTATAATGAGGATTTTTTCTACAATTTTATTACTACATATTAGCAATTTTCTCTTTACAGATTAATGCCATGGGTATTTCTTTTTTACTGGTGACTGCATCTGTTTTAACTGTATATCCTTTTGACTATAAAAGCAGGTACGAGTGTGGATGGGCAGTTGTATTTACCACTCTGCCCACCCATTATTGTCCCTGCTCTTACTCTTACATCCTCACTTTCACCACCTATTTATGTAGAGGATGACACAAGTATTACACCTGAGGCAGTGAAAGTGAACTCTGAGGAGTCCTTAAACTGCTACCTGGTCCTCAGGCCAAGTCCATACATTATCATGATGTTTTTGTCAACCTTGCCCTCCCTTTGTTCATGGTGCAATACACTTTGTAAAATGTGGTTAACCCTTATGCCCCAAAATGCCACAATTGAGACTTTGCTGGCAAAAGTTGAATTGCCACGATCGAGGCAATCCAACTTCTGACCTTTTACCTATGTTTATGTTGCCAGTTCCAGCATAGGCTACATTTTTTATGCTCATCAATGGTCTGTTATGTTTGTCAGGGGACGAGTATGGCCTTTGACAGTTTATTTTTCCATTGTATCTTAACAAAATGTATGATGCTGTAATAACACAATTTCTTGTTTTCCAATATAAGTACATCATAAAATGAGCACATGTACAGCTTTACATATTTCTTAATGAGGACTTTTTTTTAGCCATGTCCAAGAGAGGATGCAAAGATTTTGCTTTTGATGATAGTAAAATACCAATGCAAGCTGAAAGTCTACTCCAGTAATAGTTTACGCACTTGAATAAAACTGTTTTTATCAAAGAAAATTATTTCAGACCATTCTGGGAAGCAGTGAAAGTAAGCCCATGTTAATTTTTTAATTCTTTAACCTATTTTTGGTCAATACATATGGTCTTATTTTTTGGAGAATTCTTGGGTTTCAATACTTCCACCATACTCTTCAGGTTTTTAACTTTATTTACAGTTTTATCATGAAGAATAATTCATAAAAAAAAAGTTTTCTTTGATATTTGTTATTTTACTCCCTTCTTCTGGCTACAGCACATGACAGGGGCCCAGTAACAGAAGCTTTTCATCCCTTTTTAATATCAAATAGAAAAATGGTATTCCTGTTAGTATTGTAGATGCTGATACCCATAAGCTTCAAAGAGGCTACAATATTAAGAGACAAAAGCCAATGCCACTGAGAACCAACAAAAGCCATTGTCTTCAGTTTTTTACTGGTAATGCTGTTTTTTTTTTAAGTAAATATTTGTTTGTTAACTTACCACTTTGCTTTTTTCCTAATACCTGTACCTAATTTTTAATATAAATTTGTATTTTTCATAGGATACAAACCTGCGCCTTCACAAATGGAGTAGGTCACACAAGGTGCGCACTGGCTGTCACTGGCTTAACTTGAAACAACTGGTTGGGGTTATCTGTGCCCTTGCCCTTGGTCCAGCCTACCCTTGCTACTGGAACCTCAGTTGCAGGGAGGAATGCCTAGAGGAGAAGGTGGTTCTACTCTGGAGAGGGGGGGGGGGTCTGACTGTTAACCCTCAGGAGACTGGAGCAGGTTTCCCAGACAACACTTGCAATAAGAGGGTATCCGTTGAGTTCTCCCTCTTTATGTCAATTGCCTGTCATACCAACTCTGGCAGGAAGTAGTAGGGTGAACTGAGAAGAGGGCTGTTTCTGAGGCTCAGCCAACTCTCCAGAGATAATGTTTGCCAATGCATGGCCCACTTGCCTTATGATGTAAGAGAGGACCTTTCCTGAGGGTCCCAGGTAGCTTCTGAGGGAAGACCACCTTCTCCAGTGGGACAGCATCCTTGATGTCTTTGAGTCAAGCCCCTTGGCATCTGTCCAGTCAAGAGATGGCTCTCAGGGCCCTTGCCAATGTAAGTTCCAGGTTCCCTACTCCCCAGCTGTTAAGCAGTACACCTTATTGACAGAAATACTCCAATGACACACTGTTGGCCAACCTGCAGGTGTTGGAATCCAATGACTTCGGGATGGTAAAGGCATCCTTGGGAACGTAGTATTTCACCTGGTGGGGAGGGGCAGGAGCTTCTACAAACTGGAGGACACTAAGAAGTTCTCTGTCCCTGCTACCAGGCTGTTCACTTCCTTCACCAAGCCTTGGACCAACAGGAGCCAGGGCAGTCGGACCGAGTGCCTACTTCTGGGGGGTTCTCTGCTGCCTGCTCCAAGTAGGAGAGCAAGGCAGGGTCTTTAGGGGTGGAGATCAGCAGGTCCACCAGGCCTAGGTGTTGTATGATCTGCATGACAAACTCCATGAACCCTTTCCCTTCTACTAACCTTTATTGGAGAAAGTTTCTCTGGTCCTCCCCTTTCTTGACTGTCTCTAGCTGCTTCAGTCCTGTCCTCCCTGCTGGCAGGGTCTGCTGAGGTGACCTCTGATCCTGCCTGTCACTGCTCTGCCTCAGGGAGTGCTATCAGAGAGGGAGGGAATGGAGCAGGACATGCCTCTGTCCCACCTGTCACGAGACAAACTTCTACCCATGTCCAATCTGCTCTGCAAGCAGGATGGAGGCCTTCTGCTGCTAGAGTGCCTAGGGAAACTGCTTTGGCACTGGAACGACAGGATCTGACTGCTCGCCCTAAAAGCACTGCTCTGTCTCCCTGCTCTGCTATTGCCCTAGGAAGATCTGCTCCTCCTGCTAGTCCTACAGGCCAGAGGAAGTTAGATGAGAAGCCAGTGAGACTATAGAGGAGGTGACTGATGCAACCAAAAGGGAATGTCCGCTTCCCCTATTGAGTCCTGGAGAACGAGACCTGTCTATCCTCCGATGCTTGGCCAGAGGGATGGAAGGGGCCTGCTGAATCTATCCTCAACCTCCCTTTGCTAACTTTTCTCTTGTTTCTATCTGGTCTCAGGTCGGAAGACAAAGGATGAGAAGACTGGGAGGACCCTTGTCCTCCCTGGTCTTCATTTGGAGGAAGACAATGATGGGGCCCTCTCAAGATCACCTGCTGATGTCTGTTGGAGTGGCTGACCTCCCTTAACTCAGAAATACAGGACTTTCTTGATTATGTCCTTGGTGAGGGGTTCACCTGCTGATGCTGTCAAGACAGAGAGGCAGAAGTTCCTCCAGGAGGCACCGCTGGGGAAGGTGGTCTCAGCAATGGGAGAATACCCAGAGGGCAAAGAGACAGCCAAAGCGTGGCCTCCCTGGAGGAGAAACTGCCCTTCTTACAATGCCTTTTCTTGTAGAGATCACTGGGGTGACTGCCACCCCACAAACTCTTCAAGTGGCCTCCCTTCTGTATTCTTGTCCAAGACAAGAAATATAGTGTAGATCTACAGCTATCGAGGAAATAAATTTATTACAGGATTTGCCCTTACCCAAACAACAACTGAAATCAGGTTTCGTGTCCTCCATGGTAGCCTCGAAACACAATGGAGGAGGCTAACACACTACACACTGGGCCAAACTAAAGTAGGGGCAAAAGCACAAAACAATCACAGAAATGCCTCCCTTTGTATTAAAAAATTGTAGTGAAGCTTTTATGAATAACACACTAGGCTACCGGAAGGGCACAGGGCACTGGGAGGGAAAAAATCCTGCAGAGAAAAATGCAAAAGGGCACCGACGTGTGACACATAAAAGACAAATCTTGGCAATACAGGAGATGAACACAGGGATGATTTTGCTTTTCTAGGTAAGTCAGTGACAGCCAAACCACACCTTGCGCAAGAAACTCCGTTTATGAAAGCACAGGTTCATATTCCCATTAGAGCAACTTTTATTTTCTCTTGTTTCATGTAAGAGTAGACTCTTCTTTAGAGCTTGCTTTGCAAGTTAATGAGCTTTTACAGTTATTAAACATAATGCTTGTTACTGTGTGCCCACAAATACTTTTAAGGTCAAATATTAAAGAAATGAACAACAATCCTTCCTGCATAATCAGATTGAAGTCTGTTTTTTATATACAGAGCATAAAATGCATTATAACAGAATTTGCATTGACTGACCATGACTATAAATTTTGGCAAATAATGGACAATACCATAAAATAAGGTTCCAAAAACAGTATACAGTAAAACCTTCCTTTAATGGATTGGGAACCAACGGGCATTGGGTTTAACGGACATAATCCAGCCAAGGGTAGTGGCTGTCATTGTTTACAATTATTCGTGCACTAACCTCAGCACTGGTACAAAATTGAAACTTACCGTGTATTTCCATGTACAAGACAACCTTTAGATAAGACGAGATCGAAAATTATAGCAAATTTTCATGAATTTATCTCATATCTGTAGTATAAGACAACAGTGTAAGATGACTGCTAAATTATAAATATGACATTTTTATGATAGAATAAAGTTTTATATATACTTACCAAATAATTACAAAGCTATTGGTTCCCTAACCTACGGCAGCTTAAAAATTCAAAATTCGCGCAGTGGTGCTGTTATCATTAGCGTGTAGGTGACAAGGTCCCGCCCACCATCTGGGACTCAAGGAAACAACCCAGCAGAGAGCTCAATTCGCTTTATGCCCTAATGTCCATGCAAGGGGAGGATCATGTAATTACTTGATAAGTTTATATACTTTATTTTATCATAAAAATGTTATTTTTATATAAGTAACTTACCAAGTAATTACATAGCTGATTCCAAATTATAAGGAGGTGGGAAAGAGCATGGACATATTCTACTCCAAAGCATTAAGTAAGTAATGAATTTGAACTAGAAAGGTTGCTAACGTTGAATAAATGTTTGTTGTTTCCTTACCTGTTGAGAGAGCTGCTGCAGGTAGGTACTGCCTCTGATCGGCGCTTCTCTCAACTTGTAGTGGACGTGGCAGTATAGCCAAGGGTCGCCACTGCATTAGTGGGAACTTTGCAACGGAGGAAGTACACCGTATGCTGACAAAGTTTTAAAAGATGCCCTTGCCCAGGGCAAAGACCAGAATACAAAATGACAACACTATCACCTACACCACAGAGTAAAACCAAAACCCAACCATTATCAAAATAAAGTACAAACTGGTGGGTACTCCAGGTACAGTGTACCCCAGGCTTCCCAACAACTCAAAACCATAAGTCAAGGCGAGTGGATACCAAAGGAACAGATAGATTCCCTATGCTTACTCTCCCAGCACCATGCCAGCCATGGATAAAGGTCCTAAAGTGTTACAATTTTCATATACAGTTTCTATGTCCTTGAGGTAGTGTGAAGCAAATATGGACTTGCATCTCCAAAACATCGAATGTATGTAGGATTGAAGAGGGAGACAAGTTGTGTTTGAAAGTGAGGGAAGTTGCAACTGCCCTAATTTCGTGAGCATTAACCTTAAGTAAAGGAAAGGCTTCTTCCTGGATTTGAGAGTGGGCTTCTACTATTAATTCTCTCAGAAAAAAGGATATGGCATTTTTTGGAGAGTGGGCAAACTGGGTTTCTAACAGAGTACCAGAGGTTGCTTGAAGGTCCCCTAATCTTTTCCGTCCTCTGAAGATAGTACCTGAGGGACCTCACTGGGCAGAGGAGTCTTTCTTCTTCCTCAGGTCCTGAGATATCTATAACGTATATCAACGTTCTTGATTGCGAAGGATCTAGGCCAGGGTTTAGAAGGGTCCTCGTTCTTTACGAGGAAACCAAGAGAAAGAGAGCAGACTGCATCCTCTTGTGCAAAGCCAATTCTCTTGTCTACTGCTTGTAACTCGCTAATACGTTTGGCAGTAGCGAGAGCCACTATAAAGAGTCTTTTTCGTGAGATTCCTGAGGGAAACAGAACGAAGAGGTTCGAATTGAGGACCTGAAAGCCACTTCAGTACAACATCTAAGTTCCAAGAGACACTGGAAGAACTATCTTTCTTGGAGGTATTGAAGGATTTGATCAGGTCAGTGATATCTTGATTAGAAGGCAGGTCCGTTCCTCTGTGCTTAAAAACTGAGCTGAGCATCGACCTATACCCTTTGATGGTAGAGGTCGATAGCTTTCTGACGGACTTAAGGAACATCAAAAAGTCGGCTATTTGGCTTATAGATGTCTCAGAAGAAGAGACGTTATGGCTGCTGCACCACCTTCTGAAGATTGTCCATTTTGATTGGTAGAGCTTTGTAGAAGAGGCTCATCTGCATTTCTTAATTGCCTCTGCAGCTTGTCTCGAAAACCCCTTTGCTCTGACAAGGTGCTTGACAGTCTGAAGTCTGTCAGGGCCAGAGCGGATAACCCTTGGCGGAATCTGTGAAAGTGGGGTTGTCTGAGCAGAGACCGTTTTTGTGGAAGGAGTCTTGGGTAGTCTCCCAGGAGTCAAATCACGTCTGGAAACCATTCCTTGTTCGGCAAAAATGGGGCTACAAGGGTCATGGAGGTGTTCTGATGCATTTACAGCTTGTTGATTACTTCCCTGATCATTCCGAAAGGAGGGAAGGCATACACATCTAAATTTGTCCAATCCAAAAGCATGGTGTCTGTGCTCCATGCTTGAGGATCCGGGACTGGAGAGCAAAAGAGGGGAAGACGGTGGTTTCTTGATGTTACGAAAAGATCCACTGTGGGTTTGCCCCATAGTTTCCACACGTTGTCGCAGACTATTGGGTTTAAGGTCCATTCGGCTGGAAGGACCTGTTTGAGGCGGCTTAATTCGTCTCTTGAATGAACCGGGTGACAAGAGAGACTTGGTTCTCTTTCGCCCACAGAAGGAGATCCTTCGCTGTCTTGTACAGAGAGAAGGAATGAGTGCCCCCCTTGTTTGCGAATGTATGCAAGAGCTGTGGTGTTGTCTGCGTGTACTACGATCTTCTTGCCGCGGACCAGATCCAAGAAGGATTGAAGGCACAGATGAATTGCTCTCAGTTCTTTTACGTTGAAGTGAGCACTCTGTTGTACTTTAGTCCATGTTCCGGAGACTTCCCGACCTTCCAGAAGCATGCCCCAGCCTAGATCAGAGGCATCTGAATAAAATAGAAGGTCTGGGCGCACTGGGAGAAGAGACTTCCCTTCCTGAAGTCTGTCTTGCACGACCACCACCGCAGATCCTCTTTGATTTCCGACATAATCGGGAAGATGAAAGGGTCTGGTTGAGTTTTTCTGCACCAATTCACTTTGAGGAAAAACTGAAGGGGTCTCATGTGCAGTCTGCCTAGATTTATGAACTGCTCTACTGAAGCAAGGGTCCCCAGAAGACTCATCCACTGCACCGCCGAGCAGGAAGAAAGAGCAAGGAATTGACTGAAAGTCTGAAGGGACTTCTTGACTCTTTTGGGCGACAGAAAAGCCTGAAAAGTCCGAGAGTTCGAGAGTTCAGTATCATCCCTACATAAGGAATCTCCTGAGATGGAATCAGAGGGGATTTCCTTTTGTTTATGAAGATGCCTAACTCCTGTGTCAGGCGAAGAGTTCTTCTCAAGTCCTCCGCACACTTTTCCTCTGACGACGAGTGGAGAAGCCAGTCGTCTAGATATAAGTTGATGTTGATTCCCAGAAGGTGAAGCCAATTCCCCAGATGAGCAAGGATTCGTGTGAAAACTTGAGGAGCCGTCAATAAGCCGAAGCATAGGGCCTGGAACTGTAGTATCCTGCCCTGAAAAACAAAGCATAGAAATTTTCATGAATCTGGATGAACAGGGACGTGAAAATACGCATCCTGCATATCCAGGGTGACCATCCAGTCCCCCTGTTGTACTGAGGACATGACAGAGCGAACAGTCTCCATGTGAAACTTCGTCTTCAGTACGAACGCATTCAAGGAGCTGACATTCAGAACAGGCCTCCAGCCCCCCCGAGGCCTTCGGAACCACGAAAGGTGATTGTAGAAACCCTCTGAGTGGGGCTCTAGCACTTCTTCCACTATTCCTCTGGAAAGGAGTTCGACTTCTTGAAAGAGGGCCAAAAACTTCGTGGAACCTTTTGAGTACGCTGTCAAGGCAACTGGAGATGTAACCAAAGGATGAGTCTTTGCGAAGGAATGGAGTAGCCCTCCTTGAGAACCTTGATCACCCAGGGTTCTGCTCCTTTGCTCTCCCATTCCTTCCAAAAAAGTAGAAGTCTGGCTCCTACCTGGGCGTGGAGGACTAACTTCTCACTTCTTGGGGTTGGATTTGAAGGAAGACCTCTTAATGGACTTTGTAGGAAGTCGGAAGTTTGATCTAGGTCGAGGCTGGGTCTTAGCTCTCCCTCCACGAAAGGGCTGAGACTGAAGAGGGGAGAATGATCTAGATGTGGAAGGCACAGGCTCCTTAGGGTGACTAGTGGACTGAGGCAACAAGCCAAGAGATGGACTTACTCTGTAAGTCTGAAAGAATATCCTTCACCACTATGTGTTGAAAAAAGAGGTGAGACTTGTCTAAAGCAGTGAAAAGTAGAGCTGACTTCTGAGTTGGTGAGATTCCTTTCAAGGCAAATGAACACCAGAGCTCCCTCTTCTTAAGGACGCCCATAGAAAATAGGGAGGCAAGTTCTAAAGAGCCATCTCTAATTGCTCTGTCTGAGCAAGAAATAACTCCTAGCCAATCGGAGGCAAGATCTTCAGCTAAATCAGGACAGTCTTCAATCTTACTCCCTAGTGCCCCGATGGCCCAATCTAAGAAACTAAATATCTCAAACACCTTGAATATATTCTTGATAAGGTGGTCTAGTTTGGCTGAGGAAAACATTATCTTGGCTGACAACTAAGCCTTTCTACGAGATGAATCCACCAGACCAGAGAGGTTCCCTTGGGAGGAGGCAGGAACTCCTAAAGAAGGAGCTTCCCCAGTGGCATAGTAAGAGTACCTCATCTTCAACAATTTGCCGGGCGGAAAAGCGAGAGTCGCTTTGCCCTGTTCTCTCTTAGCGGCCAGCCAGGCATCTTCTTTGAGAGCTTTCTTCGAGGAGGAGGAAAGAACTAGCTTGGGTGGTCTGGTACCTTCTGAAGAATGCTTTTTCATGAGGAAGGTAGAAGCTGGAGAAGTAGGCGAAGCAGGCATGAAGAAGCCTGGGTAACTATCCAGGAGGAAACGCAGAAGGGATGAGTAGGAAGAAGAGGGAACCATATCCTGAACAATCTCTTCCTCCTCCGAAAAGATAGGAGACAATGATTTATCCTTGGACTCTGGAGCAGATGAGGATTTCTTAAAAAAAACCCATAAGCTCGGTCAACTGGGGCTTGAGTGGGGCTAAAGAATCTTCCTGGACTGATGAGGAAGACGGAATAACCGAAGAAGGTGCATTGGCTCCAGAAGCAGAAGCCGGGAATTCGGTTGTCGGCGTTGGAAGTTCAGGAGTTGGTGACAGGCGCTCTAGAGCGGAAGTCTGGTGTGAGACAGCGGGCGCTCATTGGCAGTATTCTGGCGTGAGTCGGCGGGCGCCGGGTGCTCATCAGAGGAAGTCTGGCGCAAGTCGGTGGGCGCTTGGCGCTCTGAGGAAGATGGGCGCTTAGAACGCTTATAGCGCTCAGGACTGTCTCTGAAGAAACGACAAAGATGAGCAGGAGAATCAGACTGGACTTGAAAACTGTAGGAAGGTTGGGGGCTAGTCTCCCTGTACCTCTTGACAGCCAGGGGAGAAGAATCGCTAATATCTGCATGTCTCTTGAGTGGGCGCGAAGAAGAAGAGTAGCAATATGGCTTCTTGCGCGGACTGGAAGATTCCGAATCAGAAGAAAGTTGATGCACAAGAATGCCTTTCCAATGGTGTTTAGTCAAAGCCTGGGAGTGCACGACAGGCCTGACAGGGGGGGGACTGCCCGTGGGCAAACCCGGCCAGCCTCCCTTGGACCTCTGGTATGTCTTCTCCCTGGTGCAGGGGAGTGGAACAGTGACCTTCGTCTAGGAGCACTGGTGGGACGGACAGCCACATCCTCAATATTCACAGCACTATCACTTCTCACTGCCTTGTCAATGCTTAACCTTTTCTCCATTAGAGATTTAATAGCTGATCCCATTTCCATAATGGTACTAGATAAGTTTCTGATCAAACCTAGATTCGAGGCTGGCAATTGCACTAAGAGCAGAATCATGGAAACCTGGAACAGGAGTAGATGGTAAAGTACGAGCAGTTAGTATAGAAGGAGGAGGAACTGGAGGAATGGTAGTTCTGTCATCCCCTACATTTTCCAAAGGAATGGAATCTGCATTAGCCCTACTTTCAGCCCTAATGGCTGCTTTCCTCTTCTTATCCCTTTCTAATTTCTCTAGATGAGATTTCAAGGTTTTCCATTTCCTATCCTCCCAATCCTGACACTCTATGCAAGTATTATCCTTAATACATTCTTGTCCCCCTACATTTAGTGCATTTTGTATGACAATCATATGAAAGCTTAGTTAGCCTAGTTCTACAATCCTCAGAACAAAAGGGAATACTAGATGAACTGGAATCCGACATCATTAACTAAATAAACTAAAGTTAACTCGAACAACAATTCAACAATGGCAGCAAGCCACAAAGCAACAAATTCTGAGTACTACACCAAATTCATGCAAAGCAAAAAGCCGAAAAGCGAAGAAGCAGCTGCGTGAAAACTTCCGATGTTAATCGGAAGCCGGCAGAAAACGAATTGAGCTCTCTGCTGGGTTGTTTCCTCGAGTCCCGGATGGTGGGCGGGACGTTGTCACCTACACACTAAAGATAACAGTGCCACCGCGCGAATTTTGAAGTTTTAAGCTGCTGTAGGTTAGGGAACCAATGGCTATGTAATAGTTGATAAGTTAATTATATAAAACTCTAACCTAACCAATGGCTATGTAATTACTTGATAAGTTAATTATATAAAACTATGTGTGCATAGGCTAGCTTTTGCAATAACAGTTATCTTATGAAATACTGGTTATGTAAAGATGATGTTATTACAAGTGCTGTTTTCCTTACTGTATCCATAGAAATTCAAAATAAACAAAATAATGCCAATTCTATATCATGTTTTTCCAACACACTGCGCCTAAAAGGGAAATCATTGTTTTATGTTTCATCGCCAATCACAAACCCCTAACAATAAGATAGTGTACGATAATTACTGTACATAATCATCGTTCATATGACTGAATTGTTCTAAACAATTATTTACCACCAAATTGATAATGAATTTTTAATGAAAAATGAATACAGTGAACCCCCCGTATTCGTGGGGGATGCGTCCCACACCCCCCTGCGAATGGGTCAAATCCGCGAATGCATAAAACCCCTCTAAAAACACTTAGAACTGCCCATTTTGATAGCTTAAACACAGAAAAACCCTGTAAAAATGCTTATACCTGAATATTTTAATAGTTTTATCACAAAAAGTGCATTTATTCATGAAAATTATATGAAAATACAGTAATTAGTCAATATTTCTCAGTGAAAAATACCGCGAATCGGCGAATTTTCCGCGAATGATGGCTAGATATGTTCCACAGAGAAACCCGCGAATGCGTGAGTCCGCGAACGTTGACAATGCGAATACGGGGGGTTCACTGTATTATGTTATCCTAAATGTTATTACTATTGTAATTACACTGCCATTAAAATTTCTGAAAAGTTACCGCAAGATAAAGATTGCTGTGAGTGCAAGCAAACCTTGATGTTTACATTTTGTCAGATGGCCTCGCATACATAAAAGTTGATTTCATTGATTTCATTGATACGGAATTATTCCTCGAACAGGCTATTTATTACGAAGATACAGAGTACGCCAATAATATATATGGTAAAAGTGGTTTTATTATGTTATGTTTCATCGCCAATCACAAACAATATGACACCAATCTCAAACAACAATGCGTTAATGTACGATAATTTTCGTTCGTATGACTGAATTGTTCTAAACAGTTATTTACCACCAAAATGATAATGAATTTTTAATGAAAAATGAATATTATGTTATCCTAAATGTTATTACTACCGTAATTACACTACCATTAAAATTTCATAACGATTTTTACATTTTATCAGCTGGCCTCGCATAGATAAAAGCTGATTTCATTGATATGGAATTATTCCTTGAATAGGCTATTTATTAAGAAGATATGCCAATAATATATAAGGTAAAAATGGTTTTATTAGGTTTGTGTTCCATCACCAATCACAAATAACAATACAATAATGTGCGATAATTTTTGTTCATATGACTGAATTGTTCTAAACTGCTATTGACCACCAAAATGATAATGAATTTTTAATGAGAAGTTATTATTATATTACCCTAAATGTTATTACTACCGTAATTACGCTACCATTAAAATTTCTGAAAGTTTACCGAAAGATAAAGGTTGCTGTGAGGGCAACCATAACTCGATGTTTACATTTTGTCAGATGGCCTCACTTAAATAAAAGTTGATTTCATTGATATGGAATTATTCCTCAAATAAGCTATTTATTTATGAACCTATGCCAATAATATATAAGGTAAAAAGGGTTTTATTACCTTTATTATCAGTTTATTTCATAATTTGAATCTTTTCATTTATGTTGGTGGTTATTGCACCTAGGCTGAGGCTAGCCTACCGTTAAACATCACTTAAGACAAAAAAAAAAAAAAAAAAAAAAAAAAAAATGCTTCACTTTAACAAACGATCAGGTTTAATGGATGACTTTCTCCCCTTATCAGTCAGTTAAAGCAAGGCTTCACTGTATATCAAATTCAGTAACAGAGACACAAATCTAGTGAAGCTCAAGTGAACGTTGGACGTGTGACCTCAACTTTGTTTAAACTTGTTGGCATCTGCTGACTCAAGGTTCACCTCAACCCAGGATACCTTGCACTGTTGCATAAATCTTTATCCATGTCAATGTCCTTTAGGTATGTTCTTGGTTCTATGACTGTTTATTCATCTTGTGACCAAGTTATTATTCATTGTCCAGTGACCATGTTGTCTGATGTCAGTGGATCATTTGCAGATAACTGATCAAATGATGTGGTTATACAAAAAAAGTCTCATGAGTGTGGAACCAAACGAAAGCACATGTTAATCACATAGGTGCTATATCATCTTAGCAAGGTTAATAAAAGGTGGATTGTGGCTAGTCTGTGAAGGGCTACAGTTCCTTTACTGCCAAGATAACAGATGAAGTTCTTGACCTAAATTACTGAGGTTATGTTTGGATAGGAACAAAACAAGATTTGGTATTTAAATAGGTCTGGCATTTTTATGGGTGACAGCATAAACTAGCCTGGCGTCTACCACTTACAAGACAAGCTAGACCCCGATGTGTCTGCTAAAAGTGAGGTGAGATTCCACTAGATTTTAGTAAAATAATCTACAACTAACTCGTTGAAAAGGAAGAAAAAGTCTCTTGATGAAGGCAAACGATTACTGATACCAAGTACAGTAAGCAGTCCTTTAATTCGGGCCTATCACCTACAGACAGGAATTCTTTACTGAACTTATTGCCCTACAACATAACAGTGTTTACTATACAATACAGTATTTACATTATATAGTAAAGACTATAGTTTTACAACTACTAATTCCCCTATGAATATTGAATTCATGCTCTTTCACTTATTAACATCACATCATTGTGGTTATTTTCAGTATTGAAGGAATCTCAATCATTTATGAACGAAAAATGCACTACTATAAAGCTAAAAGTAAGCAGTAAGAAGTAATTTACTAGTAATTTGCACAAAGCTACATGCAATACCCATTTTTTTTATTATTTTTAAAATTCCCCAACATCAGAAGCAGCCACAGCAAAGAATACTGTATCATAGAACACTTTCACAAAACCGTAATAAATGCTTTGTTATAGTATCAGCATGCTTAATTAAAACAACACATGTTGCTCATAAGTCGGATGAATCCCCATTCTACATTATACATTTAGTTGAAAAAGGATAGTTTATCCTGAAAATCTACATTAGGTTTCACATACACATGACTAAATCCTACATCTTTCTCCCAAAAGTATAGAAGGTTTACTAATCAAACCACTACACCAAATCACCAAAAAACTGATAAAAAAAATGTACTGAAATGGGTACTGGAAGTTGGAGGCAGCGGGTATGACCCACCTGGGTAGAGGTGAGGGCTGGGGTGCCCGGGGCAGCTTGAGGGGCTGTGACTGGTGTGGCCTGAGCCAGTATCATGGATCCCTGAGAGCTCTGAGGAAAAAACCAGTCAGTTTGTCAGCCTGGTCAACAGTCAGCAGTCACTGTTAGTCGTCATGAGAGCTTTCAACTTTGTCCAAAGTTTAAATCTAAGACACGATGGTTAGTGGGAATTTATTCAACAAAATACAATGAAACATTGGAATATCATGGTCCTCAACACTTAAAACCTGTAAATGTCAAGTGATATTTAAGAACATGAGTTACGCGAATACGGAAAAATGATTTTCTCTCTAAAAACTGTGCCTTGAGAAAGAAGTTTGTTTCTCCAATGTTTCCTGTTAGTCCTTGCTATGGAATGTTTCTAAATACAAAAATACTAAAATAAAATATAAACCAAGAATCAGCCTAGGTAACTTAAATTTTATAGGGGTACTGACATACTAACTGCCTATATTTCCTATACTTAATATTTATTTGCCCTATAAAGAATACAAAGTAACTTTGGTACTGTCTTTGTATAAAATTAAGGTGCATTAGTTTTCCTCAGGTAAGTTTTGGCTTGTCACTGACTTTGGTGTAATACTACTACCAAAAAAAAAAAAAAAAAAAAAAAAAAAAAAAAAACAATTTTTAGCATCCACAGTCTACTAATGCACTCAATGTATATTAGGACAGATGTTTGGGCAAGGTTAAATTGCAAAAGTTGAAATCCAGGATTCCAAACTTAATCTCTATATATAGGCAACTTACAAATTACTTATGCCACCACAACCTACATTTCTAATGCTTTATGCTCACCTATATAGAGCACTGTTCTCTCATATAAATTTGCACTAATTGGGTACTACAAATGACAACTTTAAACCAACTCCTGTAACTAGAGTCATGGCAGATCTTACATGAACTTGATTTTCCCTAATACACAGCAGAGCAGCAAATGTGCACTGATTTTATCACGAAGTCATACTGATACTTTCTGAAATATCTGAAATTATTAAGTCCCCTACTTTCAAAAGTGGTTACACCCTGTTAAGTAATATCCTATTAACCCTGTACCTTCTAAGATAATACACTTATCTAATCAAATATCCACAAATATAAAAATGTACTTCAATATAATAAAACTTGCTGAATGGGAAAAAATGTCTATAAATTTTCACAGCTGAATACCACTAACTTGAAGCTGTCTGCCATTTGAATAAAAATGTGATTTAACTTCAAATATACTGAGATAATTGCATGTACATATTCTGTAAATTCTAGTCTGATTACTTCCTGATCTTGTATGATAAAAACAAACATTAAAAATGTATGTTAACTCACTGTTAACCATAAAAATCTCACCTATTATCAACTGAAAATAATTACATTTTCATTCAATGTATTATCAGTATTACTTTCTTTCTCTTGTCTGCAAGCTGAAAATTGTAACACTAAGATCAGGCTTCTCAAACTTGTATAAACTCCATTTAATATAAAATAATTAAAATAACTAAGATGCGACCGATTTATTAGTAACCAATTCTTACCAAACCCTGTTGCAACATGGATAAGAATTATTTTACACAATTACTGTAATTCTCCATGGCTGAAACTACAAACATTTTACTGGAGGATGAATTGAATATTCCACAAATTATATAGTTATGCACTATAATGTATTTTATGATAATTGAATTTTACTAAAACTACAAACATTATAGTACAAAGGATATTTTTAAAAATTTCCCAAAATTAAAACTTTTTGAATAATAACTATAGCTAACAACACAAGTAAATGAGATTTATTCCTGTAAAGCAAAATTTTCCTTGTCTATTTTTAAATTTACTGCAGAATTATTTGGAATTTTATAAAAAAAAAAAATTCAAGCATTTTTCAATTAAATTTAATTTTATATGGATTCAAATCTATTTTTATTATATTTAAAGGTGAAAAAAGTTCAAGCTTTTAAAATTCATATGCTTACATAGCCTCAATGCTTACATACATCACAAGGGTAATCTTTTTCCAGCAAAATATGTTATCTAAACTTGACAAGACAATAAGTGTAAATTAAATTTTCATAATTCAGTACTTTTTGTACGAAACTATAGGCTTCATGACCACTGAAATGTATTAAATAACTAGTGCACTGTAAACCTTAAAAACCTCATTTACAGTATACTTATCTCCCCCTTCACCATTTTGTACATAATGTACACAAAATATTTCTCTTAAACACTTTAAAGCAAATTCCAAAATTTTATTGATGGGACTAATTTACTAAGCCTAGTTTTGTGTATTTTTAAGATGATAATTTATTCCCAAGACCAGTGTGGATGGTACAAAACATTAAAGGAATACATTATCAAACAGAAGATAACCAGTTTAAGTTCCATACATCACTGCAAGAGCAGCTATGTGTACTGTGCTACCTCACATTCACTAAACCCTTCGTGACCTGTGCTCTCCTTATGACTCAATGTTCCAAACTCCAAAGAGCCCATAACCTTAAATAAACTTCCTTTCAGTTCTAATCTGTCCAAAGAAGTCAGCCATAATGTCAAAGTCACTTTAACTTGTACTATTAACATTTCTTTAGAACACTATTTTTTTTCTCCACTGCCTCTTTTTTTATGATTCATGAAAGTATGTGAAAATGTTAATTATTAACTACTCATGCTAAGCAGTAATAACCATAACCACCTACTCCATAATTATTAGCAAAAGCTCATCCAGCCTTTAAAAGATAAGTGGTTCAAAGATAGCAAATCTTTTTTTGTCAGCAAGTCCTCAAGGAATTAAATGCACCAAACCTCCTCATGCAAAAATAATACTTTTGCAGTACTTACCCGCTGAGAGTTTGATGTGGTACTTGAAGTGTCATCTGAAAAAATTGATGGGAAAAGAGGAAATCATTAAATTCAAGTGCTGAAATCAGTATTGTGCTATTCACAATACATTCACTTAAAGAAGAAAAAGAGCATGCTCTACTTTATCTTTAAAGAGTACACAGACTAAAAACAATGTTGAGAGTGGATACTCTGGTGAAAAAACATTTTAATATTAGCTTGTCTTAGGCTTTTGAAAAGATACTTTAAGAACTATAAAACAAGAATTTGCCACCCTTTATGACTCACCAATTTACAAAGGCAAATTTTGTAAAGGTTTAGTATATTTCATTACACCTTTACTGAAAATTATTTTAGTAATACATTACATTTCTGATGAATGTCATTTTGCAGAATCTTCAAGGCTAGGTTAGCCTATGCTAACCTAGCCTTAACTTCAGTACTGTTGTTCTTTATTAACAATGATTAACAGGTGAACTTTCTTACTATGAAGTAGTATCTGTAAAATGTACCTTTTATGCTATTTTTGAACCCCATTAGACCTCTTAGAAGTTAGGTTTATTACTAATTCTTGAAAAGGTATTTTAACAAAGAATATAATTATGCTAATTTGGTTTTAAATAAGCTATATGGAAAAACTGAAACTGATGCTAACAGCTGGATTACTAAAATACTACTACTAAAAAGTTGTAGGTGCAGTCATTATTTTCAATGAATACTTGAATACCAAGATAATTTTGGTTACGCCTGATTTTATGCTGTATACAATACTACATTGCCATCTGAAGACCTATTGATGTACTGTAGCATTATACAATTACAACCGTCCTCTGTGTATAGTATAAGGTTAACTGCACCAAGTATGAATAGTAATTTGGTTGAATGCAGGCTAGGTTTGGTCTACACCAGTTAGCCTAATTTACCGTAGGTTATGCTATTTATCAAACTTCCCTAAGATTTTGGAAAATTATAACTGGAGCCTAATCAGTCATGTTTCAAGCAGAATTCAATATTGGAGAGAATGACAATCAGTGACATACATTTATTCTTGTGAATGAAGTCAAACATCCTACATTCAATTCCTACTCCACAGGTTACTAAGCTATTCTTGGGTATTTAGATTTTCCTGTTACTTGCCAACCCTGCAGAGCAACCAGAATAAAATAAACATCTGTTTATAAACTTACCTCTTGGAGGCCCAATGGTTAATGTGACTGAGTAACCTGATTCTTTGATAAGATTGACTATATGGCCATGATGAAGCGTTTTAATATCAACACCATTCACACTTAAGATGCGATCTCCAACATGGAGTCGCCCACATCTCTCCGCTGGACTTCCCTCAATAATCCGACCTACAAAATGAACAGCATATGAGACCTTTCTTACTCTACATACTAAAATAAACCATTGATGTTTGTAACATCTAACTGGCACCAGACGTAAAAATTATTATTACAAACTTTACTGCCATAATCAACACACAACACATTGTATTTATCACTGTTTTGCTTAGAGGAACATAAGCTTTAAATACTATGAAATTTAAAATTTGGCTTCTTGTTTAATGGAACAGGCTAGCACATGCAGAGTTTTAGTGAACTGCAGATACAGTACTTATGAAAACGAGCTAAACAAATTTTAATACAAGCACAGTAAGCAACTTTTAAAAGTACTGAAGCATCAACAAAATATTACTATTTCAATCAGCATCAAATCTGAGAAGTATGTACTGAGATTTTGTGATTTCTGTTGATCTGCAATTCAAATAACATAATAAACAAGTTGTTAAACAATGACAAATTAATCAAAGACCAGCAAACATAAAAACACTTACCTATAGTGGAACCAGATTTTGTAACAGACGATATGATGACAAAACCAAAACCTTCATTTTCTCTCCTTGTCACTTCAACATCATATGGGTATTGCATTTCAAGTGATCTGTTATGAAGTTCTGGAAATAACAAAACTCATGATTCAACAGCATACAGATGCTTTCAAACACATGCTTATACTTATTACTGTTGTTCAATAGTTCAACCAAATAGTGAATGGTGAAATGATGAAAACTGTCTGAGATACCTGGTCTTACTTGAAAATGTTCTCATTTACTGTCTGCTCATACAAATTACCAATGCTGTATTTAATTCATGCTGACCCCTTAAAAGGGTGCAGACTGACTTCTGAACCTCTGTTACCGTTTTCATTTGATTTTATACCATCTACCACCTAGCTGTTACTCCTAAAAATACCTACAGTTTATGTGGATTATATCCTGTAAATCCTTGTGGTTGTGTACCACATGAAAATTTGTTAGATATGTGTGAAATGGTCTTCATTTTATACAATATCACAATCATGCATAAATCTAAATGTTATAGTCATCACTAAAGATGGAACTGTTGGTTGCTTAACAGATTTATTAATTCAACAGAAACTGGCTAATGCAACCCGTATTTTATACACCTGATTTACATTCATCCAAAAGTGGTGGTTAGAAGGCATGAGGTGGGTTCCAACGGAAAGTGGAAGAAACTGAAAGTTCTATCTTCCAGTACAGTGGCATTACTGAGAACCATACTTCAAATCAGTAATGAACTGCATAACCTTCCACTCTGTTCATCCATTTGTAGGGAATGTATAAGAAAAAACTGTCTACAATGTGAAGATTACTTGAAAAGTCTATAAATTCCCACACAAGGCCTGTAGTACAGTATCATGGCTTAATAGCATAATGTCACCTCCCTCCCACATCTAAAACAAGGCTCAAGTTCTGGGTATCTGCAAGAATTTTAGTGTAAGGTCACTGTAAAGAAAACTGATCTGGTTCCTTACTGCCATACAATACATGAAAAGTCCATTTTCCATTGGTACAGTTTACCACCAGCTTAGCATAGGAAGTATAGAGATCATAGAATGATAAAAAGAAGAGATTAGACACAAATCAGAGCCAGGATAGATAACACCAAGAAGGCAATACTTTGTCAGTATGAATGTAATTAATGAAATAAATTCATCTAATAAAAAATTATAGTATACACACAACTGCTAAAAATTGCTTATAATAAGAGTATATCCTTATCTTTAGATTCCTAATATAACAGTTCAATCATATATTTACTTGTGTTCTTTCTAATCTTAAAAAAAAAAATTTCTGCTTTAAAATAATCAAGCCTTCCACCTTCATGCTCTAATTGAAATATTTTATTTCAAATTGTTCTTTACTTACTAACTATTGAGTACCCTGCTTTTGGAGAAGCTAGAGGATAGAAGTGAAATAAGAATTCCAAATTGTAGTGAGTCATAAAAATAATCATCAGAATCAAAATTTGCATGTTACATACAAATACCTAAATAATAATTGTGACAATTTCCAATCACAAATGGCTTCAACCCACAACTTTATTAACCCTTAAACGCCTACTGGATGTATCATACGTCGACTAAAATTGTCTGTTGGGTGTCAATTGGATGTACCGTACGTCGACTACAAAAAATTTCAACCTTCGGTCAACTTTGACTCAACCGAAATGGTCGAAAAACGCAATTGTAATCTAAAACTCTTACATTCTAGTAATATTCAATCATGTACCTTTATTTTGCAACAAATTGGAAGTCTCTAGCACAATATTTCGATTTATGGTGAATTTTTGAAAAAAACTTTTTCCTTACGCGAGCGCGGTAACTCGGCCGAAAATTGTAGAAATTCTTTCGTCATTTTGTCATAATTTTTGCACTGTTTCATATTAGCCGTTACATAAAGTTTTATATATGAAAATCTGCGCAATTTCATGTAAAATACAGCAAAATACAACCCATGGTTGTAGCTTTTATCAGTTTGGAAATATTTTCATATAAACCACGATAACTGCTAAAATTTCAACCTTCGGTCTACTTTGACTTCGACCGAAAATGGCCAAAAAACGCAATTGTAAGCTAAAACTCTTACATTCTAGTAATATTCAATCATTTACCTTCATTTTGCAACAAATTGGAAGTCTCTAGCACAATATTTCGATTTATGGTGAATTTTGAAAAAAAACTTTTTCCTTACATCCGCCCAGAAATTCTTTAAATCACGTTGTCGTAATGTTTGCACCGTTTTATATTAGTCGTTAAATAAAGTTTTATATATGGAAATGTCAATTTCATGTAGAATACAACAGAAAATAACTCATGGTTATAGCTTTTATCAGTTTGGAAATATTTTCATATAAATCACGATAACTGCTAAAATTTCAACCTTCGGTCAACTTTAACTCGACCGAAATGGTAAAAAAAGGCAATTAATAAGCTAAAACTCTTACATTCTAGTAATATTCAATCATGTACCTTCATTTTGCAAAAACTGGAAGCCTCTAGCACAATATTTCGATTTATGGTGAATTTCTGGAAAAAAAAAAAAAAAAAAAAAAAAAAAAAAAAATTTTTCCTTACGTCTGCGCGCGGTAACTCGGCCGAACATCTCAGAAATTCTTTCGTCACGTTGTCGTAATGTTTGCATCGTTTAACATTAGTCGTTACATAAACTTTTATATATGAAAATGTGCGCAATTTCATGTAGAATACAACAGCAAATAGCTCATGGTTGTAGCTTTTATCCGTTTTGAAATATTTTCACATAAATCACGATAACTGCCAAAATTTCAACCTTCGGTCAACTTTAACTCGACCGAAATGGTAAAAAAACGCAATTGTAAGCTAAAACTCTTACATTCTAGTAATATTCAATCATTTACCTTCATTTTGCAATAAATTGGAAGTCTCTAGCACAATATTTCGATTTATGGTGAATTTTTTAAAAAACATTTTCCTTACGTCCGCAGGGTAACTCGGCCGAACATCTCAGAAATTCTTTCGTCACGTTGTTGTAATATTTGCACCGTTTTATATTAGTCGTTACATAAAGTTTTATATATGAAAATGTGCGCAATTTCATGTACAATACAACAGAAAATAACTCATGGTTGTAGCTTTTATCAGTTTTGAAATATATTCATATAAATCACGATAAATAGAAAAATTCGACTTTTTTGGTCAACTTTAACTCGACCGAAATGGTCGAAAACTGCAATTGTAAACTAAAACATTTACAGTCTAGTAATATTCAATCAATTAGCTTAATTTTTCAACAAACGGGAAGTCTCTAGCACAATATTTCGATTTATGGTGAATTTTTGAAAAAAACATTTTTTTACGTCCGAGCGTTACGAATTCATGCATCATTTTGTGATAATATTTTCTCTGTGTTGCTTTGATCGTTTTAAAATTTGTTATATACCAAAATCATCTCAATTTAGTGTACAATACAAAGAAAAAAAAATAACCCGTTAGCTCTAACCGTTTTGCTCACCGCGATTTGTATAAAATTATATATGAAAATTTTTTTTTGCGCTGTCATATATTTCAATATTTATATATGATAATGATATTTTTTTCCATTTCTGATGGTTGCATACTAAACTTCAGGCAATGACAAAAAAAGGAGCCAAAAATGAACTCATAATCTTAAAAACTAAGCGTGCTGTGATTTTTTGAAAAAACTTTTTTTCCGCTTCGGCGCTAGCTCCTGAACGCCGCCGGCATACAGGAGACGTTTTTGTAAATAGAGGCTCGGCGTTTAAGGGTTAAGAGGACAAAAGGCAACATCACTTTCTAAGGAAATGTGTACTAAAGATCTTAACCTGTAAGTTACGTAATTTTACTTTCTATAAAATGGATACTAGAGAACTTAACCTGGAAGTTACATACCAGTCGAAGTTGACATCATCCTTCTGAGAGTCAGTGTGACACGGCCTTGTGTTGCTGCAGCTGACATCAACTGAACAACACGATGATGGCTGGATCCTACCACCATTTCCCCATCTACCCCAACTATTTGGTCTCCAGAGGCTACACTTCCATCTTGATCAGCAGCTCCCCCAGGAACAATGTGGCCTATTGATACCTGTCAATTAAAAAATTCTTGTCAGGATAAACTGCTTTTAGTACAAACAAAAAAACTTTTAGTAATGCATGAATAAAAATAGTAAAAGTGAAATCAATACATTATCAAAACCAAAATAAAGGAAAGTAATAAGAAAGGAAAAGGCAAGGAAATAATAAATTAATACAGTAATTATATTCAGGGAAAGAGACAAATTACAAAAATTGCCAAAGAAACAGTCATTAAAATAGCTAGGTAATAATTGTCTAATACACTTTTCTTCAAGCTTAAAATTTACTCGTAATTTATTCCTCTAATGATAATGTAACCTTTTGTAATATCAAGTAATTATTTATATGGTATCCCAAAAAAATCTTTCCCACATAAATTTACCTTGTAAACTTTGGAAGAGCACAATTTACTTGTTCATGTTTGATTCTCAACATCATTAGAAAATATAAAATAAATTTAACATGTACCTTTTAGTCTAACTTATGAGGAAAAAATCTAGTCATTTCAGATGTCTGTTGACACTCACTTGAAGATTAACCCTTAAACGCCTATTGGACGTATCATACGTCGACTAAAATTGTCTGTTGGGTGCCGAGTGGACGTACCGTACGTCGACTACAAAAAATTTCAACCTTCGGTCAACTTTGACTCGACCGAAATGGCCGAAAAACGCAATTGTAAGCTAAAACTTACATTCTAGTAATATTCAATCATGTACCTTCATTTTGCAACAAATTGGAAGTCTCTAGCATAATATTTCGATTTATGGTGAATTTTTGAAAAAAACTTTTTTCTTACACACGGGCGGTAACTCAGCCGAAAATTTCATAAATTCTTTCGTCATTTTGTCGTAATTTTTGCACTGTTCTATATTACCCGTTACATAAAGTTTTATATATGAAAATGTGTGCAATTTCATGTACAATACAGCAAAATACAACCCATGGTTGTAGCTTTTATCAGTTTGGAAATATTTTCATATAAACCACGATAACTGCCAAAATTTCAACCTTCGGTCAACTTTGACTCGACCGAAATGGTAAAAACGCAATTTTAAGCTAAAACTCTTACGATCTAGTAATATTCAATCATTTACCTTCATTTTGCAACCAAATTGGAAGTCTCTAGCACAATATTTCGATTTATGGTGAATTTTTTGAAAAAACTTTTTGCTTCCGTCCAGCGCCAGAAATTCTTTTCGTCACGTTGTCGTAATGTTTGCACTGTTTTATATTAGTCGTTACATAAAGTTTTATATATGAAAATGTGTGCAATTTCATGTAGAATACAACAGAAAATAACTCATGGTTGTAGCTTTTATCAGTTTGGAAATATTTTCATATAAATCACGATAACTGCAAAATTTCAACCTTCGGTCAACTTTAACTTTCGACCGAAATGGTAAAAAAAACGCAATTATAAGCTAAAACTCTTACATTCAAGTAATATTCAATCATGTACCTTCATTTTGCAACAAACTGGAAGTCTCTAGCACAATATTTAGATTTATGGTGAATTTCTGAAAAAAAAATTTTCCTTATGTCTGCGCGCGGTAACTCTGCCGAACATCTCAGAAATTCTTTCGTCATGTTGTCGTAATGTTTGCATCGTATTACATTAGTCGTTACATAAACTTTTATATTTGAAAATGTGCGCAATTTCATGTAGAATACAACAGAAGATAGCTCATGGTTGTAGCTTTTATCAGTTTTGAAATATTTTCACATAAATCACGATAACTGCCAAAATTTCAACCTTTGGTCAACTTTAACTCGACCGAAATGGTAAAAAAACGCAATTGTAAGCTAAAACTCTTACATTCTTGTAATATTCAATCGTTTAACTTCATTTTGCAATAAATTGGAAGTCTCTAGCACAATATTTCGATTTATGGTGAATTTTTGAAAAAAACTTTTTCCTTACGTCTGCGCGGTAACTCGGCCGAACATCTCAGAAATTCTTTCGTCTCGTTGTCGTAATGTTTGCACCGCTTTATATTAGTCGTTACATAAAGTTTTATATATGAAAATGTGCACAATTTCATGTACAATACAACAAAAAGTAACTCATGGTTGTAGCTTTTATCAGTTTTGAAATATTTTCATATAAATCACGATAAATAAAAAAATTCGACTTTCGGTCAACTTTAACTTTCGACCAAATGGTCGAAAACTGCAATTGTATAGCTAAAACACTTACAGTCTAGTAATATTCAATCAATTTGCTTCATTTTTTCAACAAAAGGGAAGTCTCTAGCACAATATTTCGATTTATGGTGAATTTTTGAAAAAAACATTTTTTTATGTCCGTGCGTTATGAATTCATGCATCATTTTGTGATAATATTTTCTCTGTGTTGCTTTGATCGTTTTAAAATTTGTTATATACCAAAATCATCGCAATTTAGTGTACAATACAACTAAACAAAATTAACTCATTAGCTTTAACCGTTTTACTTACAGCGATTTGTATACAATTATATACGAGTTTTTTTGCTGTCATATATTCCAATATTTATATATGATAATGATATTTTTAATTTCTGATGGTTGCATACTAAACTTCAGGCAATGACAAAAAAAAAAATGAGCCAAAAATGAACTCATAATCTTAAAAACTAAGCGTGCTGTGATTTTTTGAAAAAACTTTTTTTCCGCTTCGGCGCTAACTCACCGAACGCCGCCGGCATACGGGAGACGTTTTTGTAAATAGGGCTTCGGCGTTAAAGGGTTAACAAGGAGTTACCAAGAAAGAACAGTTTTAAAATGCTATAAGGTAGTTTGAATCTACAAGTGAAAGTATGGAAATTATACAAAATAGGGATTATTTAATGGACAGCACAACAGAATTTGTATATATATTCAAGTATTTGAACATGTTATAAAGACAATAATTTGGCTCCAAACAACAAAATAGTGACAATCACTCCAAGGAAATAAAATAAGCTCTAACAAATAATGAGAATGAAAAAGAAAGCTGGTGGCCAACCACCAGACTTGACACACACCTTAAAGTCACTGACTGATGCTTTTCCATGGACACTGATCTTACTAAGTGCATGACTACTCCTAAAAGACTAAAGTACTTGTTGAGGTGGGTGCATTTAAGTGAATGGATATACAGGCATAAATGTCAGACCTCATTAAGTCTCGTTAAGCCTTTGATAAACACCCTAAACAAAGTAACTGCACCTATATAATGCATGCCATTAAGATATTAACTGTGATGCATGTTTCATTACAGAGGTGTTCTGAAAAAATGAATCAATCTTGTCAAAAATAGCCTTAAAAATTCAGCAACAGCATAGAAGCAAGATACAGAATACAAGACTACTTTACATAAACTTTGGTCAACTTAAACTTTGCATACTCCAGTTGTGAAGAAAATTAACACCAATTTCAGTAAACTAATTCTTAACCATACTGAATACACCATAAACCTCATCCAGTACAGTGCTTAAGTACCATACATCACTTACTCTTATTGTGTACTGTCATTTAAATTTGTACGACACTGATTCATCCCAACATACATACATTGTTGCATGAATCATCTTCTTGATAAAGAAGTTATTCTGTATAAACCATTACTGATATCTACAGCATTTTTACATTCATTTACTTCATGACTGCACCTTTAGTTTTGTACGTCATATGCTTTCACAATCTAATTTTTTATTTCTGATGTAATTTTGTTGTACACTACTGTTATATAACTGCAAGGTTATTTAATTTCAACCTGCATTTTTCTACTAGATACCTTCAAAGGTACAGTACACAGACAAAAAAATTCCAAATAAAATCATATAAAAAAAACTTAAATTTCTGCAATCAGATGGCAATTACCAATAAAAGAAATGTGGTATAAACCAGTATCAGTTACCATACCTGAGATCCTTCCTCAGTACCCCCAACTATTCTGAAACCAAAACCAGTTTCTTGTCTCTTAAGGGTTACTGAGAATTCCATAAAACCTAAACTGCCATTAGGACCAGGTGGGGGCACTCTTGGATTAACACTGTAACGCCCGTCAGGAAATCTGAAAGAGATGAAGGCCTTTTAAAATTTTCAGCTTACACTTTGGCAAACTTGTGCCTGCTTCATTTTCATCATGGTGTCCTTCAGTGCTCAAGTGATAAATGTCACTGATAATCTAATGCCAATCTAAACAATGGGTTTATTGTATTTTTCAAAATATTGCATCCAAATATAAAATAAAAGCCTGATATAAAATCACTCTCACCAACCAAACATGAACCTGGTACTTAACTCTACTTAGGAGCTTGCGAATTGAAATGTATTATCTCTTAACCATAATTAACTTATTTCAGTCTAAACTGATATAAAAAAAAAATAAAAGTCAGATGTAATTAAAATATCCCTAACATAATTTTCAGAAAAGCTGCAAGAACCAATTCACAGTACATACTGATTTTGTATTTAGTAATAATTTGTTTTATAATTAACCTAAACTACCGCCAACATGAATTCCTGCACTTTTGAATGATCTCTCATTCAGAAATATTAACCAAATTTCAAATAGTAAACAATAATTTTGGGTTAAACGTGTTACATTTTAGCACAGACAATTTCATAACCAACAAACTGACCTACTATAGAAAAGCCATCTTAAATAATCACTGACCTACTACAGAAAAACATTCTTAAATAATCAAACTGAAATAATAGGATTTTGCAAATAAGACATTCAGAGCCTGGTAAATTGAGATACTACTGCAGTTTTGTTCCTTTTCAATTTAAATGTCTCAAACTCAAGTGTCTTATAAAGATTTCCAGTGCTTCACAACAACCTCCTTTTTGTGAGTGAGGCCCAAAAAGGAGGTTTGGCTGTGTGACAGTAGACAAAAGATTTTCAAGTTATCTTGTGGGTACTTCCAAGCCACTAGGCAGAACTCCTGTACCCACTCAGTTGTCATACTAATCAATGCTCTGAAAAGCTTAAACAACTGTTGCAAAGAAGCAATCAGATGTGAACAATGCACTCCCAATGATATAAAAGTTCTGCATTTGAAGAATCTCATATTTTATCATTAACTCTTCATGTATCCATATAATGTACACATGTTATATATCATTAAGGCTGAATTCTTACTTGGTAACTGACACTTCAGCCTTGCTTTAGCCTCTTTTCCTATTAAATATTCACATGATTGGCAATGTGAATCAACTGTTAATCCCCAGTCTCCTTATAGTTAATGTTCTAGAACTGACAGGTTAGTAGCACTATTCACAACCTCAGCTAGTAGTGTATTCCAAAAGTAAGTCTGAATAAGGACATAACAACTTGTAAAGAATGTGCCAGACTATTTGATATGTGTAGGCAAAAGAAATACAGTGTAGATGTCTAAACAGGGCAAGAAAACACTCCCTTCTGGGAAGGGTAAGACACTTGCTGGGAGTTAGTTTCATGCAATCTCTAATAATAATAATAATAATAATAATAATAATAATAATAATAATAATAATAATAATAATAATAATAATAATAATAATAATAATAATAATAATAATAATAATAATAATAATAATAATAATAATAATAATAATAATGGAAAGAGAAACCCACAAGATTCTTGTGTATAACTTGTTTACTGGTAAATATTTACATATCACTTTGATCTCAAGTACTTTCAGGTCCTAACTGTGACCCTTTTTCAAGAGATGAGGTAGTCAGGCTGGTTCAAGGCCCAGCAATCTTCTGGAACTTCTTCTCCCTGTGCTGTCATTTATATGATGGCTGTCCTGGTTTCCATTCTCTTGAGAGTTGTTAAACTCCTCCTGTCGGTCTGATATCCTGATCTGATGGTCAGTGGTATTAATCCTTGTGGTATGTGAGTGGTCACCATCGGTCTGTTGGGCAGGAGACCTAACCTCCAGGTCAGAAAGGTCGATCTTAGCTTCTTTTAATATTAAGGATCGGCTTATGGGATCTTCTGAGGTAAATCCTTTGTTTCCTTCTATCACTTTAATCTGTCTGATGTGTGCCCCTTCCACTACCCTCCTATGACTGATGTTATTCCTTTTGTATATAAGCCTACTGTTTTTAAAATCCATCCTATTGTCCTTTTCCCAACAATGCCTAGCTACTGTATAGCACTTCCCTGTGAGTTGAGTTGTACTGCCCCCCTGTGTTCTTGGATTCTAGTCTTTATTCTCCTACCTGTTTCACCCACATATTTGTCTCCACCATTGTTGCAATTAATTATGTATACTCCCCTACATCATCTGCATTACTATCTTCTCCTTCCAATTTATTTTTACAAACTTTGTTTTTATGGTGTTGTCAAGGTATACACAAATTTATATTTAATTTCTTTCATTTTTATGTAATTTGTTTCATTTAGGCATATAAGGGAGGAAACTATTTTTTTGTTTTTCTGTATTCCATGTACTCTCTGCATTTTCCCTGTAAAAAATCCTCCTAGCTTTGTTGAGTGCCCTTTTTCTGAACCATTCGGGTATGCTAATGTATCAAAGCTTTTATCAATGTAATTTATTTCTTTATCTATCTTACAATGGTCACACTTTCTCATTGCCTAAGAAATAAACCTGTTAGAACACCCATTTTATATCATGACTATGAAAAAGAGAAGAAATGAATATACAAGTTTGTGTGTGTGGGCTTTCTATATGTGCTGAATTCATATCCTATTTCTTTCCTTTCTATCAAGATGTCTAAAAGGGCAGTTTATTATCGTTACTTTTTCTAGAGTGAATTGGATATTGTTATCAAAACTATTGAGTTCGTCTAGAAAAGTTTCTATTTCACTTTCATCACCCTGCAGAATAGCAAAATATCATCCACATATCTCCACCAACCTTTCAATTTCAAGTTAGGGACATTAATATTAGGAACTAGATTGGTCTCAAAATATTCCATATATATATTAAGTATTGGTGATAATGAGGACCCCCATAGCTACTCCATATTTCTGTTTGTATACTTGTCCCTCAAAGGTAAAATAAGTATCACTAACACACAATTTTTTGTTTGAGGGACAAGTATACAAACAGAAATATGGAGTAGCTATGGGGTCCTCATTATCACCAATACTTGCTAATATATATATGGAATATTTTGAGACTAATCTAGTTCCTAATATTAATGTCCCTAACTTGAAATTGAAAGGTTGGTGGAGATATGTGGATGATATTTTTGCTATTCTGCAGGGTGATGAAAGTGAAATAGAAACTTTTCTAGACGAACTCAATAGTTTTGATAACAATATCCAATTCACTCTAGAAAAAAGTAACGATAATAAACTGCCCTTTTTAGACATCTTGATAGAAAGGAAAGAAATAGGATATGAATTCAGCACATATAGAAAGCCCACACACACAAACTCGTATATTCATTTCTTCTCTTTTCATAGTCATGATATAAAAATGGGTGTTCTAACAGGTTTATTTCTTAGGGCAATGAGAACGTGTGACCCTTGTAAGATAGATAAAGAAATAAATTACATTGATAAAAGCTTTGATACATTAGCATACCCGGAATGGTTCAGAAAAAGGGCACTCAACAAAGCTAGGAGGATTTTTTACAGGGAAAATGCAGAGAATACATGGAATACAGAAAACAAAAAAATAGTTTCCCTCCCTTATATGCCTAAAATGAAACAAATTACATAAAAAATGAAAGAAATTAAATATAAATTTGTGTATACCTTTGACAACACCATAAAAAACAAAGTTTGTAAAAATAAATTGGAAGGAGAAGATAGTAATGCAGATGATGTAGGGGGAGTATACATAATTAATTGCAACAATGGTGGAGACAAATATGTGGGTGAAACAGGTAGGAGAATAAAGACTAGAATCCAAGAACACAGGGGGGCAGTACAACTCAACTCACAGGGAAGTGCTATACAGTAGCTAGGCATTGTTGGGAAAAGGACCATAGGATGGATTTTAAAAACAGTAGGCTTATATACAAAAGGAATAACATCAGTCATAGGAGGGTAGTGGAAGGGGCACTCATCAGACAGATTAAAGTGATAGAAGGAAACAAAGGATTTACCTCAGAAGATCCCATAAGCCGATCCTTAATATTAAAAGAAGCTAAGATTGACCCTTCTGACCTGGAGGTTAGGTCTCCTGCCCAACAGACCGATGGTGACCACTCACATACCACAAGGATTAATACCACTGACCATCAGATCAGGATATCAGACCGACAGGAGGAGTTTAACAACTCTCAAGAGAATGGAAACCAGGACAGCCATCATATAAATGACAGCACAGGGAGAAGAAGTTCCAGAAGATTGCTGGGCCTTGAACTAGCCTGACTACCTCATCTCTTGAAAAAGGGTCACAGTTAGGACCTGAAAGTATTCGAGATCAAAGTAATATGTAAATATTTACCAGTAAACAAGTTATACACAAGAATCTTGTGGGTTTCTCTTTCCATCTTCAGAGGGAAAACTGAAAGAAGTTTTCGTTTTATAATAATAATAATAATAATAATAATAATAATAATAATAATAATAATAATAATAATAATATGCAGGGATTAGAACTTCTTTGATGCATGTTTTTTTTTAAATAATGGCAGTTTTCAATTAATTAATCTTATACAGGGTTTTCCCAATTCCCTTGACAATTAGTTTTTCATGCTCAGCTACGTTGTTGAGTAGAATTCCAATATTCATATTTGTCTAAATTGGGATATTTTTCAAAGTTTGTTTTATGAAAAACATTATATTTTGCTTATATCTTGTACATTGTGTAGTCTACATGTTTCAACCACCTCCATGGTCATCATCAGGACGTTGGTGAAGACGAACTAAATGAATAATGGGTTAGATCGGCTTTTATACGAGTGGTGGGCGGGGTCAAATTCGGCACTGAATTACTAATTGGAGGCCTGCGGGCATTCCTTCTCACTCTAAGCTGCGTTTTGTGCATCGATGGTCTGTTTTGCATGCGAGCGCTGCATTGCGGGGAAGGAGCAGGGGAATTTTGATAGGCACTTCCGTTATATGATGAATCCTGGTCGATGGTCGTGTTGTGTGGGGCGCTCGTTGTGGGTCTCCTGGTAACTGTAGGAAGAAGAAAGGTCTCTTGCATGATGTTCAATGACGATCTTTCTTTTCCTATATGCAAGGCTTCCAAGAGGAGCAGTCGCCGATGGCCTGATGCTTGATCTGTAATGTCAATGTTCAGGATAATGTCTTGTCATTTAATTCTCTGGTTGTGGGCAGTTTTTGCATAATTGAAGATTGCACCCTCTTGGGCATGGCAGGACTCTCTTCCGAAAAATGCATTGTTGTCATTCCGATGTAACTGCCGAGGCAGTGCCTACGTCAGGAGGGCCCTATCGCACTCTTCCTCCTAGAATGATACCCACGATGAACTCGGGCGTGTTGCCAAGGTCCTCGTTGATAATGGACACCCTAATAAAGAAATAGGAGTATCTATCCGCAGGAATGTTGAGAACTGGTACCAACAGGAGCCGCGCCCCAACGTCCCTGAGCATATAGATCTCTTCTATAGAGGATTCTTCCGTAATAAGTACAAAGATGATGAGCATGCCCTCAAAAAAATCATAGAAGAGAACGTCAACACCACCACCCCCGGGAAGAAGGTCAACTTAGTAACTTATTACAAGAACCAAAAAACAAGCAGTTTGATAATGAACAATCCAGCCGCCCCTCAGCAGGACCCTCTCAAGAAAACCAACGTAGTTTACCGTTATCTATGCCCCATCCAAGGATGCCTCAGCAGTTACATCGGAATGACAACAATGCATTTTTCGAAGAGAGAGTCCTGCCATGCCCAAGAGGGTGCAATCTTCAATCATGCAAAAACTGCCCACACCAGAGAATTAAACGACAAGACATTACCCTGAACATCGACATTATAGATCAAGCATCAGACCATCCTTGCATATAGGAAAAGAAAGACCATCACTGAACATCACGCAAGAGACCTTTCTTCTTCCTACAGCTACCAGGAGACCCACACAATGAGCGGCCCAAACAACGTGACCATCGACCAGGATTCATCATATAACGGAAGTGTCTATCAAAATTCCCCTGCTCCTTCCCTGCGATGCAGCACTCACATGAAAAAAAAAAGACCACTGATGCACAAAATAAAGCTTAGAGCGAGAAGGAATGCCCGCAGGCCTCCATTGATAATTCAGCGCCAAATTTGACCCGTCCACCACTCATATAAAAGCCGATCTAACCCGATACTCATTTAGTCTGTCTTCACCAATGTCCTGACGATGACTATGGAGGTGGTTGAAACATGTTGACTACACAATGTACAAGATATAGGCAAAATATATTTTTCATAAACCAATCTTTAACAAATATCCCAATTTAGACAAATATGAATATTGGAATTCTACTCAACAACCTTGCTGAGCCAGAAAAATGTATTGTCAGAATTGAAAAAATCCTAAGATTAATTAGTTAAAAACTGCCATCATTTCCAACAAAATAATAATAATAATAATAATAATAATAATAATAATAATAATAATAATAATAATAGTAGTAATAGTAATAATAATAATAATAATAATAATAATAATAATAATAAGAAAAGTTGAAAAACATAAAATGGAATGTATAATTCTAAGCATTGTAAATTAGGCTACACAAAAATCAGTTACAGATATTTCTAAAATGTTGACAGTAAAGCATTCATCATTACCCTTGACTTGTTTTCAAGATCAGCTGTCAGCTGTCACATATCTTAACCCTTAAACGCCTACTGGATGTATCATACATCGACTAAAATTGTCTGTTGGGTGCCAAGTGGACGTACCGTACGTCGACTACAAAAAATTTCAACCTTCGGTCAACTTTGACTTAACCGAAATGGTCGAAAAACGCAATTGTAAGCTAAAACTCTTACATTCTAGTAATATTCAATCATGTACCTTCATTTTACAACAAATTGAAAATCTCTAGCACAATATTTCGATTTATGGTGAATTTTTGAAAAAAACTTTTTCCTTATGCCCGCGCGGTAACTCGGCCAAAAATTGTAGAAATTCTTTCGTCATTTTGTCATAATTTTTGCACTGTTTTATATTAGCCGTTACATAAAGTTTTATATATGAAAATGTGCGCAATTTCATGCAAAATACAACCCATGGTTGTAGCTTTTATCAGTTTGGAAATATTTTCATATAAACCACGATAACTGCCAAAATTTCAACCTTCGGTCAACCTTGACTCGACCGAAATGGTAAAAAAATGCAATTGTAAGCTAAAACTCTTACATTCTAGTAATATTCAATCATTTACCTTCATTTTGCAACAAATTAGAAGTCTCTAGCACAATATTTCGATTTATGGTGAATTTTTGAAAAAAACTTTTTCCTTCCGTCCGCGCCAGAATTTCTTTCGTCACGTTGTCGTAATGTTTGCACCATTTTATATTAGTCGTTAAATAAAGTTTTATATATGGAAATGTGCGCAATTTCATGTAGAATACAATAGAAAATAACTCATGGTTGTAGCTTTTATCAGTTTTGAAATATTTTCATATAAATCACGATAACTGCCAAAATTTCAACCTTCGGTCAACTTTAACTCGACCGAAATGGTAAAAAAACACAATTATAAGCTAATACTCTTACATTCTAGTAATATTCAATCATGTACCTTCATTTTGCAACAAACTGGAAGTCTCTAGCACAATATTTCGATTTATGGTGAATTTCTGAAAAAAAAAAAAAAAACTTTTTCCTTACATCTGCGCGCGGTAACTCTGCCGAACATCTCAGAAATTCTTTCGTCACGTTGTCGTAATGTTTGCGTTGTTTTACATTAGTCGTTACACAAACTTTTACATATGAAAATGTGCGCAATTTCATGTAGAATACAACAGAAAATAACTCATGGTTGTAGCTTTTATCAGTTTAGAAATATTTTCACATAAATCACGATAACAGCCAAAATTTCAACCTTCGGTCAACTTTAACTCGACCGAAATGGTCGAAAAACGCAATTGTAAGCTAAAACTCTTACATTCTAGTAATATTCAATCATTTACCTTCATTTTGCAATAAATTGGAAGTCTCTAGCACAATATTTCGATTTATGGTGAATTTTTGAAAAAACATTTTCCTTACGTCTCTTGCCGTAACTCGGCGAACATCTCAGAAATTCTTTAAATCACGTTGTTGTAATGTTTGCACCGTTTTATATTAGTCGTTACATAAAGTTTTATATATAAAAATGTGCACAATTTCATGTACAATACAACAGAAAATAACTCATGGTTGTAGCTTTTATCAGTTTTGAAATATTTTCATATAAATTACGATAAATAGAAAAAATTCGACTTTCGGTCAACTTTAACTTGACCGAAATGGTCGAAAACTGCAATTGTAAGCTAAAACACTTACAGTCTAGTAATATTCAATCAATTAGCTTCATTTTTCAACAAACGGGAAGTCTCTAGCACAATATTTCGATTTATGGTGAATTTTTGAAAAAAAATTTTTTTTACGTCCGTGCGTTACGAATTCATGCATCGTTTTGTGATAATATTTTCTCTGTGTTGCTTTGATCGTTTTACAATTTGTTATATACCAAATCATCGCAATTTAGTGTACAATACAAAGAAAAAAAAAAATAACCCGTTAGCTTTAACCGTTTTGCTCACAGCGCGATTTGTATAAAATTATAGATGAAAATTTTTTTGTGCTGTCATATATTTCAATATTTATATATGATAATGATATTTTTTTCATTTCTGATGGTTGCATATTAAACTTCAGGCAATGACAAAAAAAAGGAGCCAAAAATGAACTCTTAATTTTAAAAACTAAGTGTGCTGTGATTTTTTTAAAAAAACTTTTTCCGCTTCGGCGCTAACTCCCGAACGCCGCCGGCATACGGGAGACGTTTTTGTAAATAGAGGCTCGCCGTTTAAGGGTTAATGAGACAACAATGCCACAGCAATTAAAAAAAAACTTTCAATCAGTTTAATGCTCACTGTATTGCTTGTCACATAGACTACTTACAACTGATATATAGTTTCTGGTGCGTGTGTTAATAACTCAAGGTATCAGGTTTCTCTTTCTTGGTAGTTTATATTTGAAGTGATTTGATAACATAATTATAAAAGTTACATGAGTGTGACCTAAACATAAGTGGAACTTTGAGCAACATTATTTCCTGTCATACTGATCTTTGGGTCATTTTTACTTGGGGTTTAAGGTTGAGTGTACTTTATAATAACTTATCCTGCAACTCCAAATGCCCTCACAAACATTTTTATTTTAACACACCCTTTGGAGTCTGTAAAAAAGGAAAAGGACAATTGCTCTAGTCAGTAAATAAATAATCACCTCTATTTTGTGCTCTAAGATAATATGCTCCCACTATTTAAAACGGAAGGAATTGCTCTAGTCAGTAAATAAATAAATCATCTCTATTTTGTGCTTTAAGATAATATGCTCCCACTATTTAAAACAGAAGGCTCCCAGCATGACTTCATTTTCATGTTGGTTTGGCTTTGTTGTTTTTAGCGAGACAAACGGCTAAATATGCTACTGAACTTGGCTCTTGTAAACATGCATCCTCCATGAACTCATTGGTTGAAAAAACTACTTTTTCCATAACAAAATGCAGTTTTTCTCTGGGCTATTTTTCAGGACATGATTTTTACTATATTTATTAGATTTCTTGACTAATTTTTGTAGTACACTTACGCAATGGAGAATGTCATCTGCTTAACAACATACATGTGACATTGTTCATGGAAATGCTTACATGCACACTGAGCAATGCCTCTATAATTTCTTGATAAGATAAAACGTAAAGGACCCATAGTCTAATTACTTTACTTTTAGTACATTACCCTTTAATGCATACCCCCATATAATTTGAACTGCTGGCATTTTTTCAATTAGTCTAGTGTACTGGAATTTTTGCAAATAGTGTGGCTGTCTAATCAAATTACACTTCAGAATTTACATTTCACTCCTCATTCCTAAAATTCATAACAGTGCATCAACAACCCTTTTCACCATGATACCATGAAACATAACACACTTTCTTAAAAATGAAAACAAATTACCCCTGCTTACCGAAAAATTCTAAGTAGCAAAATCAGCCACAAAATATATCAAACTGCTAAAAGACTATTATGATGTACAGTATCACAGTATATTATAAAAGGATATTATATTATACAACTTATGAACTAAATTTTTCTGTCCAAGTTCCATGAAAGAAAATTTAACATACTGTATACTAAAAATTCTTAAAAATTCCTAATTCTTTTAAAAGCATCATACAGACAAACACTGAGTACATGTACAAAAATTTTCTATCTACCCTACCTTGGCATACTGACAGGTGCTGGGTGTTCGTACTCGAAGCTAGTAGATTCTTTTCTTCTCCCTAGACTATCTGCTTGGTTACCATAGCCAGCTGAATTATTTTGACCGTAATAAAGAGGATACGGGTTCCGTGCTGGCGGAATCTGTGCCTGTGAACTGTACCCTGAATCTTGTCGAGGAAGGTCGTACCCATCTTTAGGATATTGCATGTAACCATACCCTGAGTTTTGTTCACCATGACCACTATGATTATTGTTTATATGATTATTATTACTATTATTGTTACTGTAGTATGGGTCCTGTGAAAAACTATGATTACCATACTCCCTTGTAGGGGTTTTAGCATGATTTCTCTTCATTTCATAATCGTAAGCATGATCACTGTGCTGCTGTTGATAGAACGAGTCTTGAGGATACATGTCATTCGAGTGATAGCTATTGCTGTTCTGCATAGGGGGTCCATCCCCTCGATACCCTCCTTGATCAGGTGCTCCACTACGCTCACTTAAATAATTTTCATAATTATTTTGTTCTAAACTAACTTGGCTCATCTGTCCTGATATGCTGTTAACTTTTGCTGCATCATACTGTGAGTCTACCTGGCCACCTCCAGTGTATGAAAAGGCTCCTGGGAATGGTGCGCTACTTGAAGTTGGAGTGTAAGGTGGCCGATAATCCGTTACACTTTCACCTTGTCTACTGGTTTCTCCTGGTACACCAGAATCAACACCAGTCATGACATTTGGGGTTTTTGGTCGGTTACGTGTATCTACAAGAGGTGTTTTCGGTCTATTGGGGATAACTTCCTTGGGTTGGGAACTATACATATCTGCAGTTGGTGTTTTACTTCTAAATAAACCACCAGCAACTCCAGCTTTTTTTGGACTAGACTGTTCTTTTCGCATCCCTCTGGATTTTGAAGGAGAACTCACACCTCCTCGTTGCACCATAATAATTGCTTCCTGACCATGGGCACAGTCTTTTAAAACTTGAACCACTTCTGTATGACTCATTCCCTTCACATTAATATTGTTTATGTCTACCAGAATGTCACCTTCTATCAAGTTTTTACACCTACTACGATCTAATATTTTTTTCACCTTTTGTCCATACGCACTGTCTGCTATAGTAAACCCAAACCCACCAGTTCCTTTAACAATTGGTATTGTCAAATACTCAGGTTTACTTAAAGATGATGGATAAAAGTCTAAAATATCTGGGGTATGATCAAAATTTTCTGAGCTAAGAAGATCAGCACTGCCAGGTCTTGGCACCTGTTGAACTCTTTCTGGATTACTTAAATCTGGCATGGACTTTGCAGTGTTCATGCTCTCAGAAGAATTATTTCTCGATCTTTCATAACCTTCACCAAACACTGACTTGGTAGATCTTGAATCTGTAATTGATAAACAAGTGGAGTAGTTAAAATACTGTACAGTAACACCAAGCAAAGTTATCAATGATATATTGTTTGGATTTTTATATACTCGAACAACAAATACAAACAAAAAATTGGTTAAAAAACAAAAATAAAGATGGTGAAAAACTGTTTAATTTTCTTTTCCAAATTAATATATAAAATGAAAATCTTAAAATATTAAAACATATCTGTTATTCCAAGTGAAGTTTCAATAAAAAATGTGTGTATGGCAAAACAAAACACTATCAATTTCACTTAAGATACCAGCAAAAAATAAAGCAGCCAGAAATGCAATAATGCATGATGACAATTGTGTTTCAAAATCTTCCACTGACCTGCAGATGTAACAGCTACTGTGGTAACAATTTCAGTATTAGGGTCATTTGGGTCAAATGGTAATGGATACCCACGACACACCTCCAAATACACTGTTCTCCCGGGATCTATGTTTTGGAACATATTAACAACATCTGCATGTGTATACCCTAAGACACAGGTATCTCCAACATACACAAGCACATCACCTGCAATTATGAGACAATATGAAATCTCAAAAAAGTTTGTCATTTTATATACAGTACATACAAAGCAATAATAGAAACAAAATTTTTATTATTATTAATCTAACACTTCTCAAAGACTTTCAATCAACTCTTTTGATTCCTCTAGTTGGAACCACTCGGATTCAACCATGGCCAAAACTATGGACAGCCATTAAAAAACATACATGAGACTATGAAATACATTACACATCAATAATGAAAATGCTGTAATATAAATAAAATTTACTAACAGCAAAACTCTCATCAAAACTCAATCATATCTTTTTCTATTGATTTGCACAAACTACACAGAACACCCAAACTGGTAAGCTACATTTTATAACTGATCTAAAAAAAAACTTCACCCACACTGTTCCTATAATGTTGATATTTTTTTAAAATGCTTTGTTATTCATGATGACTACTTAAGACATGTTCCTGGTATTCTGTCAATGTGTGTTGGACCACATCAGGTTGCTAGAGGTAATGATTCCCAGGTGTCTTATTTAAAGCTTTATTTTAATGTCATTTCTCTCTGGATAAACATGACATTTTTATAATAAAATAAAGTTACTTATATAGTATACTTACCAACTAATTACATAGCTATAAGATTCCTACCACAGCAGCCTAAAAATTCAAAATTATTGGTAACAATTCAACTAGCTAATGTAGGTGGTTAACCCTGCCCACTTTTGGGGTAAGAAGAGGATCAACATGACAAGAGAGTTCCATTTGTTTTTTTCCATGAAGTTCATGTGAGGGGAGGAGGGAGGGCTCTGATTCAGTAATTACTTGGTAAGTATATATATATAACTTTATTTTACAAAAATTTCATTTTTATATAAGTAACTTACCAAATAATTACAGAGCTGAATCCACATTGACAGGAGGTGGGTTACACAGAAAAGTTACCAGCACTGGTACAATGCTTGTCGTTTCCTTACCTGGTAAGAGATCCACTGCAGGTGGATACTGCCTCTGGTTGGTGCTCATCTTAACCTCAGTGGCGTGGCGGTACAGTATAGCCAAGGGTCGCCTCCTACTTTAGTGGGGACTTTGCAGTGAAGGAGGTACTCCGATGCCTAGCCAAGTTAATAGGTGCCCTTGCCCTGGGCATAGGACCAGAATAACAACATACAATGCTATAACCCACACTGCAATAAAAAACCACACCCAAACCAACTAAAAGAACTGGTGGGTACTCTACAGTAGGTACCATGTACCCCCAGGCTCACCTCAGACTCAACACCCTTACTCAAGACGAGGAGACAGAGGAGGGAAAGAGAGCTCCCTATGGTTCCTCTCCCAACACCATGCCAGCCATGGATAAAGGTCCTAATGTATTACAATTCTCAAAAACCGTTTCCACTTGTTTGAGATAATACAATGCAAACACCGACCTGCACACTTTCAATACGTTGATTGCAAGTTGGAGGAGAGGGACATGTTCTGTCTGAAGGCAAGAAATGTTGCCACTGCTCGAACCTTGTGAGCTTTGACCTTAAATGAAGGTAGGGTGTCCTGGATCTGAGATTGTGCTTTGGAAATTTCCCTCAAAAAACAGATTGCATTTTTTGACATCAGACAAGAAGGGTTCCGAACGGAGCACCACAGATGACTATAAGAGAGAAAAAGCGAATACTGCATCTCCCTGCGCAAAACCTACTCTCTTGCCAATGGCCTGGAGTTCGCCGACACGTTTAGTGGTGGCTAAGGCGACAAGGAAGAGAGTCTTCCTAGTGAGATCCCTTGGAGAGATCGCACTGAGGGGTTCAAAAGCTGGGCCAGACAGCCACCTTAAGACTATGTCTAGATTCCACGAGACACCTTCAGATCTCCTCTGTCTAGTTGTGCCGAAGGATTTGATTAGATCACCAAGGTCTTGGTTGGAAGAAAGGTCCAACCCTCTGTGCTTGAAAACAGAACTTAACATGGCCCTATACCCCTTGATGGTAAAGGACGATAATTTCTTGGTTGACCTCAAGAAGAGAAGGAAGTCAGTGATCTAACTTACAGATGTCTAAGAAGAAGAGAGGTATGTCGCTTGCACCAATTCCTGAAGACTGTCTACTTAGAATGATAGTGGTTGCTAGAAGGTTAGCGCCTGCACCTAGCAATAGCCTCTGCAGCTGCTCGTGAAAACCCCTTTGCTCTGACGGGGTGGCTCTGGACAGTCTGAAGCCTGTCAGGACCAGAGTGGACAACCCTTGGTGGAACCTGTGGAAATGGGGTTGTTTGAGAAGAGACGGTTTTTGAGGGAGCAGTCTGGGAAAATCCACCAGAAGACTAAGCAGATCTGGGAACCATTCCTTCATTGGCCAGAAAGGAGCAACCAGAGTTATCAAGATGTTGCGATGAAAGGAGAACTTGTTTAGCACCTCTCTGATCATGCTGAATGGAGGAAACGCACAGACATTTAGGCCCAACCAGTCCTGGAGCATGGCATCCATCACCCATGCTGGAGGGTCCGGGGTTGGAGAGCAGAAGAAGGAGAGATGATCATTCCTGGACGTCGCAAACAGGTCGATCACTGGAGTGCCCCAAAGCTTCCACAGACTGCTGCAGACCAGAGGATCCAGAATCCATTCCGTGGGACGGACCTGGTTGTGGCGACTCAACTCATCCGCCAAGATGTTGAGTTTCCCTTGAATGTACCAGGTGACAAGAGTGACTTGGTTCTGGTCTGGCCAGGGAGGATATCTCTGGAGGCCTTGTAGAAGGATATGGAGTGAGTGCCTCCTTGTTTGCAAATGTAAGTTAGAGCAGTGGGTTCTTGGAATAATCACTGTCTTGCCAAAGATCTGAGGAGAGAAGGACATGAGGCTCAGATGAATGGCCTTCAGCTCCTTGACATTTATGTGGAGGCGTCTCTGATCCATGGACCACGTCCCAGACACTTCTTGGTATTTTAGAAGGGCTCCCCAACCAAAGTCCGAAGCATCTGCATACAAGCCTAGGTTGGGGTTCAGAGGTAGAAGAGATTTTCCCCTGAAGAAGCCTTCCTTCACACAGCCACCATCGCAGGTCTGTCTTGATCTCCTGTGCAATGGGAAAAAGTTAAGAGCCTGGTTGGGTCTTCCTGTCCCAGCTAGCCTTGAGAAAAAACTGCAGAGATCTCATGTACAGTCTGCCCAACTTTACGAACTGCTTGATGGAGGTCAAGGTGCCCAGGAGACTCATCCACTGGTTGGCCGAGCAGACCGGGAGAGAGAGAAATTGGTGGACTGTGTGAAGGCAAGAATATATCCTTTTGGGGGTTGCAAAAACCTGAGAAGTCAGAGAATTCAGAATTTCAGGAAGGTTTTTCGTTTGCGGTTGTTATAGATTTAAGTTTAGGAATTAGGTTCAGGTTCCTTTGGGGGTTGGGGTAGTATTAAGTTAGGCTAAATTAGGTATAAAAGGACAAGTTTTTATGAACTATAGTGATAAGGTTAGGTACATTTCTGTTCTGTAAATTATGGGTTTATGAATCATATTAAGGTTTTTTTTGATAGCCATTGTAGTATTAAGGTAATAAATTAGGCTATGGAAAGTCGAGTTTCATTTAATAACCTCCAAATCTGTTCCCATCATACTGCACCAATTGTGTACAATAAAGCCCCTACATCATTCTCTTGCTGGCTGTCTGAGTGGCAGCATGGGCATTCCTGCTGCTCTGGGGTATGCTAAGGCTTGCATCCAGGGGTGTGGGCATGGACATAATTCCTGTCTCTGGCCAACAGTCTTGATTTGCTTTGTTGTCGGTACAGTAGTTGTGTCCAGTGGTGTTTTGTCACTCATTTATCCCTTTGGATTCTCAAGGATGTCCTGTGGTTTCCTTGAAGAAAGGAGGACGAAGTCCGGGTTCGTCTGTATATTTAACACAAGCTGTTGTTGATTTATACTCACAGCTTTTATTTGTAATTTGTGGAACCAGGCTTCTCTATGCACAATAATTCTTCTAACGTCAGCTTACAGTCGTGGTTGTCCACAGTGTTGAAATATTGCCCCTTGGTCATGGTGAGCTTGCAATCATTTTCATAGAGTGGTAGTTGTGTGACCTATACAGTAATTGCCGAGGGACTGACATGTCCCTTCTGTACATTTAAATTTGTATACTACGTTGGTCGACTCCTACATCTCTCTACGGGGAGCCATACTATTTTAGGTTACAAGTGTGCTTAGTAGGTTCGGATGGCAGTAGACGTGAGGAAACCCTTGTTAGGATTTATAGGTGTCGTACCACTGTCAGTTATTCTCTTCATGGCCTTGGCCTCGTCCTTGAACTGGCTGTGATATGCAGCTTCGTCATACAATATGATGTTTTTTGGTGAGGTAGGCATTGTCACTAGTGTGCTGACATACACATCCAACTGTTTTCGTATCCAACATTCTATTAGATTGATGTTGTATCTGTTATTAGTTAGGAGCTGCCTAACACAATCAAGCTCTGCATGAGTAGCTTTCCATGTGGAAATGTGTGTAATTATACATCTCACATACGCGGCTACCACAGAACATTTGTAAGTGTCATGATACTTTAAGGTTAGTTACTATGCACCTTGCTGGTGTAAAAAGATGTATACAGTATAATTCATATATATATAATTTTAATGAGAACATTCCAAATTCCTCATAAAACAAGATTTGCTTATATTGGAAACTGTTGCCTCATACAAAACAAGCAAGGTAAGTACTGCAAAAAATGTTATGTCTTTATTATTATTATTATTATTATTCTAAAAATGAAGCCTATCCATATGGAACAAGCCCATGGTAATGGGAAATACAGAAAGACCTCAGTTATTAGAAAAACATAAATTAACAAATTTAAGTAAAAAATGTAAGTAAAATATTAAAATACAAGTCGCACTGTATTAGGGTGACAATGTATTGCATCTTCGCTTGAACTTCGGAAGTTCCAATTGCATGCCATCCTCTGGAATGGCTGTTCCACAATCCAATGGTGTGAGGGATAAAGGGCCTCCAGAACTGAGAAGTTTGACAGTGAGGCACATTTACTACATATTGGTGCTGCTGTTCAGCGAATCTGGTTGCAAAGGATCTCCATTAAAATAAAAACTTATAAAAAGGGACAAACAAGAGACCATCCTTCGATGATCCAAGTCATAACTGCTAATATTAGGAAACAGAAATGTACCACCACGAACCACTCTACTGAAAAAGAGATAAATCTCTGGCAGAAGCAGACATCCACACCTAAGAACACTTCTAGTAAAGGAAGGACAAATGACCTAAAACAGTTTGCACTGATTTTATCAGTTATAAATATATGAGGCCTTACGAAAAATGCCATTTATGTATACTTACAAGTAACTACATGGCTATTAATTTCACTTTACTATGGCAATTAAAAATTTGAAATTTGCAGCAACGCACTATTGTTTAAATGCAGGTAAGTAGGTCCTGCCCACTTTTGGGGAAGAATAGGTATAACAGTTCTTAAGAGCTCAATTTGTTTGTGCCCTATGTCCATGAGAGGGGAGGTGGGAGGGCTTTGATCATGTAGTTACTTGGTAGGGAGGTGGGAGAGCTTTGATCATGTAGTTACTTGGTAAGTATATATAGAACTTTATTTTATCATAAAAAGGTAATTTTTATATGAGTAACTTACTAAGTAATTACACAGCTGAATCCCACATTGACAGGAGGTGGGATGCATGGACATGTTCTATCCAAAAACACTCAGTTAAGATAGCTAGCATTGGTGTAATGCTTGATGTAACCTTCCCTGGTGAGAGAGCTGCAGCAGGAAGATACTGCCTCTAGTTGGCACTCATCTCAACCTGTAGTGACGCGGCAGTAAAGCTGAGAGTCGTCTCTACTTCAGTGGGAGATCCTTGCAGTCGAGGAGTACTCCAAAGACTGACAAGGTCTTGCAAAATGAATGCCTTTGCCCTGGGTGCAGTACAATGAATACAACCAGAAATTTGTTACCACACAATATTAAAAATAAAACCACCACCCAACCATCAAAAAACGACAAGTGGTGGGTACTCCTGGTACAGGGTACCACCAGGCTTCCCAAAACTCGGCATCCTTTAACAAGGCAAGGAGATAGAGGATTGGAAGGGATACCTCCTATCCTTCTTCCCCAATACCATGCCAGCCATGGCCAATGGACCTAACGTACTGCAAATATTGTAGACTGTCTCCACATCTTGCAAATAATGGGAGTGAAACACTGATTTTGACTTCCAGTAAGTTGATTGGAGAATCAAGGAGAGTGACAAGTTCTTAAAAACCAATGAAGTGGTGACTGCTCTACTCTCATAAGCTTTGACTTTAAAAACAGGAAGATCTTGAATCTTAGAAGGTGAGTCAGAAATAGCACTTTTTAAAAAGAAAGCCAAGGTGTTCTTAGATAACGGTCGTGAGGGGTTCTTCACTGAACACCACAGATTCTGAGAAGGACCTCTAATCCCTTTGGTCCTATCCAAGTAGTACTTAAGTGCTCTAACTGGGCAAAGAGCTCTCCCCTGGTCTCCTGGCCCAAGGATATTTAACAAACTCTTGATCGTGAACAAACGAGGACAGGGCTCGGATGGGGTTTCGTTCTTTGCCAGGAATCCAAGCGTGAATGAGCAGACTGCATCTCCCTGCGAAAAACCCACTAGCTTACTAAAGGCATGTAATTCTCTGATCCTCTTTGCCATAGCTAAAGCAACTAAAAAGAGAGTCTTCTTGGTTAAATTTCTCAGCGATAAGGAGTGAAGGGGCTCAAATGGAGGGCCAGAGAGCCATTTGAGGATGACACCTAGCTTCCAGACGGCTGACGTAGACTTCTCTTGCTTGGAAGTGTCTGGGGACCTAATTAGATCACTTATGTCTTGATTAGCTGACAAATTGAGACCTCTATGTCTAAACACAGAGCTTAGCATAAACCTATAACCTTTGATTGTAGAGGTGGCCAAGCCTTGAAAAGACCACAGGCATATTAAAAAAACAGCAATCTGTGCTACAGAGGTTTTAGAGGACGTTACGCAATGTCTTCTGCACCAGTCACGAAAGACTGTCCACTTTGCCTAGTAGACATTGGCGGAAGACTGCTGGCCCAAGGATATTTAACAAACTCTTGATCTTGAATGAATGAGGCCAGGGCTCGGATGGGGTTTCGTTCTTTGCCAGGAATCCAAGCGTGAATGGGCAGACTGCATCTCCCTGCGAAAAACCCACTAGCTTACTGAAGGCATGTAATTCTCTGATCCTCTTTGCTGTAGCTAAAGCAAATAAAAAGAGAGTCTTCCTGGTTAAATTTCTCAGCGATAAGGAGTGAAGGGGCTCAAATGGAGGGCCAGAGAGCCATTTGAGGATGACATCTAGCTTCCAGACGGCTGACGTAGACTTCTCTTGCTTGGAAGTGTCTGGGGACTTAATTAGATCACTCATGTCTTGATTAGCAGACAAATTGAGACCTCTATGTCTAAACACAGAGCTTAGCATAAACCTATAACCTTTGATTGTAGAGGTGGCCAAGCCTTGAGAGGACCACAGGCATATTAAAAAAAACAGCAATCTGTGCTACAGAGGTTTTAGAGGACGTTACGCAATGTCTTCTGCACCAGTCACGAAAGACTGTCCACATCGCCTGGTAGACATTGGCGGAAGACTGACGTCTGCACTTGGCGACTGCTTCTGCAGTTTTTCTTGAAAAGCCCTTCGCTCTGACAAGCTCCCTGACAGTCTGAAGCCTGTCAGAGCGAGAGTGGGTAAGCCTAGATGGAAGCAATGGAAGTGAGGCTGCTTTAGAAGGCTTCTCTTCTGAGGTAGAAGTCTGGGGAAATCTGTTAGAAGACTGAGAAGGTCCGGGAATCACTCCTGTGGCCAAAATGGAGCAACAAGTGTCATGGATGTGTTGGTGTAGGCCATGAACTTGTTTAAGACTTCTCTCACCATGCTGAACAGTGGGAAGGAGTAGACATCCAAGTCCGACCAGTCCTGGAGCATGGCATCTGTTGCCCATGCCCGAGGGTCCAGGACTGGAGAACAGTAGACAGAGAGACGATGGTTTCTTGATGTTGCAAACAGGTCTACTGACGGCTTTCCCCACCGTGTCCACAGGTCATGCACACTTGTGGATTCAGTGTCCATTCCGTCGGTAGGACCTCTTTGCCGCGACTTATCTGGTCCACAAGAATGTTTAACTTTCCATGGATGAAGCACGTTATTATCCTGGTGTGGTTGTTCTCTGCCCAGAGAAGAAGATCCTTGGCTGCTTTGTAAAGAGAGAAGGAATGAGCCCCTCCCTGATTTTTTATGTAGGCCAATGCAGTTTTGTTGTCTGAATGGACTGTGACTGTCTTGCTGCATGTCATCGCAAAATATTGAAGGGCCAAGTGAATTGCCTTCAGTTCCCTCACATTGATATGTAGTCTCTTTTCTTCTAATGACCACGTCCCAGAAATCTCCATGTTGTTTAAAAAAGACCCCCAACCCAGATCTGACGCATCTGAGTACAACGTTAGGTCGGGGCTCAGCAGGTGCAATGACTTTCCTACTAAGAACCTCTCCTCTGCAAGCTACCACTGAAGATCCTCCTTGATGTTGGGAGTAAAGTGGAAAATGAAGGAGTCTGGGGGAATTTTCCTCCGCCAACTGGCCTTTAGGAAGAATTGCAGGACTCTTGTGTGTAACCTTCCTAAAGGCACGAACATCTCGATGGACGAGAGAGTGCCCAGCAGACTCATCAACTCGTTGGCTGTGCACAACAGGCAAGATATGAAGCTCCTTACTTTCTTCAGGCTTCAGGCAGTCTTGAATCTTTTTGTGGGATGGAAAAGCCCGAAAAGTCAAAGCATCGATCCTCATCCCCAAATAGAGAATAGATTGTGTTGGAGCAAATTGGGACTTCTGAAAATTGATTGACAGACCCAACTCTTGGGCCAGCAGAAGAGTCTTTTGAAGGTCCTCCGTGCATCCTGTCCTCGATGGGGAATGTAGTTGCCAATTGTCTAGATACAGACAGACGTTGATCCCCATGAGATGGAGTCATCTTGCTACAGGGGCGAGAACACAGGTGAATACTTGCAGAGTTGTAGAGAGCCCTGAACTGAAGGACCCTGCCCTGGAATACGAACTGTAGATACTCCCTGGAGTCCGGATGTACTGGGACATGGAAGCAGATGTCCTCCATGTCGATCGTTACCATCCAGTTTCCCTGATGAATGGCTGACAGGACTGAACAGTTCGTTTCCATTTTGAACTTTATGGTCTGCACAAAAAGTTCAAAGCACTGACGTCAAGGACAGGTCTTCAACCTCCCGACGCCTTGGGGATGAACAGACAGTTGTAAAAACCCTCTGTGCTTACGTCTTCGACCACCTCCACAGCTCTTTTCCTGAGTAGAGACGATACTTCTTCCTTCAGGGCTAAAAACCTCTCTGAGCCTTCCGAGTAGGCTGTTAAGCTGGTGGGTGAGGATGTCAAAGGAGGTTTTTCCCTGAATGGGATAGCATAGCCCTCTTGTAGGACTTTCACTACGCAGAAATGGAGAAATGTGAGAGGCTGGTTTGGAGGACAACTTCTTGGTTGGCCGGACCGATTGCAGACTTGAGCATGGGTGGGGCTGAAATTTGGCTCTTCTGCTTCAAAAGGGCTGCTGTTGCAATGGGGAGACAGTTCTTGTGCTGAATGAGACTGAAGTGCCACGGGTTGGTTCCTTGGCATTAAAAGGTCCTGTGTCGACATCTGTAAGTCCGACAACCTGCTCTACTGTAGCTCTCGGGAATAAAGCTGCCCGATCCAGGGATGCAAACAGGAGAGTTGATCTCTGAGAGGGAGCACTGAACACCTTTAGTGGTAAAGGTGCACCACAGTTCCCTTTTCTTAGGGACTCCCATGGGGAATAAGGTAGCCAGCTCCTGGGAGCCATCCCTAATTGCCTTATCCGCGCATTGTACTCCCAACCAATCTGCAGCAGAGTTCTCTTGAAGTGCATTACAGTCTTCTATTTTCTTGGCTAACGTTCTGACTGTCCAGTCCAAGAAGCTGAATACTTAAAAGACTTTAAAGACGTCTCTCACAAAATGGTCCAGCTCCGAGGACGTGAACATGATCTTAGCGGCGTTAAAAGCCGATCTCCATGTTGAGTCCACAAGGCTGGAGAAGTCCCCTTGGAGGAGGCAGAAACTCCCAGAGAAGGAGCTTCCCCAATGGAGTATGACAAGTACTTCCTTGGAGACAGGCAGGAGGGAGGTGTACTGAAAACTGCCTTACCAAGCTCACTCCCTCTTTTCCGCTAACCAACTATCAACATCCGCTAAAGCTTCCTATAGGATGAGGAGAGGACCATCTTTGATGGTCTGCAGGCCTCTACCAGCTGTCTAATCATGAAGGCCGAACCAGGTGACGATGGGGCCATTGGAAAAAAGAAAGTTGGATAGTAGAAGTACTTCAAGAGCGCTGCATACGCTGTTGTAGGATGTTCTTGACTGATGGCTTCTTCATCTGTTTCTTCATTAGATGAAATGGGAGGAGCTAAATCTGCCTGATCCTATGTAGCAGAAGGTTGCTTCTGTAAAAGGCCGAGGATGCTATTCAATTGCCACTGGATAGGTTCCAGTGAAGGATCTGTGATGGCAGGGGTTGGCGCCGAATGCTTGGCTACTGGCGCTGAGCGTACCAAAGGCATAAATTCTAACACATGGCACTCAGAAACTGGGCATATGGACAATGGGTGCCGCTCGGAAGTTGGGCGCTCGGACACTGAGTGCTCATAACCTGATTGCTCAGACACTGGGTGATCTGACACTATACATTCGGATATTGGGCGTTTGGGCACTGTGGACTTAGAACTTGGGTGCTTGGAAGATGGGCACTTGGACATTATACATTTGGAAACTGGGCACTCGCCGCTGGGCGCTCAGACAACTTGGATGAGGAATGCCGCATCAGACTGGCTCTCCGTCACCGAAGTCTCATGCACAACTCGCTCGGGACTGGAAGATGGGTACTTGAACAATAGGCACTTCGACAAGAACATTTGGACACTGTATGTTCAGACACTGGGTGCTCAAATAACTTAGATGAGGAATGCTGCATCAAATACTGGCTCTCTGTCACCAAAGTATCATACACAACCCGCTTGGGACTAACCTAAAATTTTCAGGAGGGAAGAGGACTATGCTCTTGTTCCCTAGGAAGCTTAAAGGGAAGCGGAGAAGCGTGCTCAGTGGAAGGAGTATGCCTTTTCACTGAATGACAGAACATGAACATCCGTATGGCTGCCAAGTCCTGGGTTTGATCAACAGGCTCGGTTAAGGGGGCAACTAGCCAGGGGCAAACCCCACCAACCTCCCTTAGACTTACGGTTTGCCTCCTCCCAGGTTTGGGGGGGTTTGACTTTGACTTCTGTCTAGGTGCATTGGTGGGACGAGTAGTCACCTCCTCCACTGACACTGCACTTGCACCAACACTAATTACACTTACCAGGTCCATATGGGCCTTAACCGAAGACCTGATTTGGGCTACAGTGTTAACAAGCAGACCAAAATTTTGGTCAATTCTAGCTTCTAAGCTGGCGATGGCATCAGGTTTGGAAGAATGGGAGCCAGGTAGCAGTTTGAAGAAAAGTCGGAAGGCTGGTGATAGGGGAGAAAGCAGTCACAGGTGTAGAAGGCGCAAGTTGAACAGCAATAACCGATTTCTGAGTGGAAACCTGACCAGCTAAACCTCTAGCTTTGGCTTTAGCAGCTGCCTTTCTCTGTATGTCTTTCTGGAGTTTATCTAAATGCTTATCAAAAACTTTCCATTTACCCTGATCAAAGTCTTTGCATTTGTCACGTTTAAGTTCAAACGAGCAAATTTGCCCTCTACAATGGCAAGTCATACTTAGCAGAAGTAAGTCTAGTATTAGAGCCTTTGCTGCAATACCTAATACCAGACAAGCTAGAGTCCAACATACTAAATCAAAATTAGTCACAATGGAACTAGCCAAGCTAATAAATATAAAGCAACCAACATGAATGAACACTTCACTAAAGGAAAGATGCAACCATCCAGCAAAATTCAAATCAGAGCTGCTCAATCAAATGTTGTTCAACTGACTGGCAGAAATGAATTGAGCTCTTGAGCACTGTTGCACCTATTCTTCCCCCAAAAGTGGGCAGGGTCTAGTTACCTACACTAAAACAATAGCGCATTGCTGCGAATTTCAAATTTTGAACTGCCGTTTAAGTGTAACTAATAGCTATGTAGTTACTTGGTAAGTTACTTATATAAAAATGCTGTACCTAACTTGCATGTGGCATTTGCTGAAACTTTCATTAGATGTTTCTCGAAAGTTAGAAGCGAGTCAAAAGTTACACCTAGAATAGTTAAATCTTCAGAATCATTCAGCAAAGTCCCATCCACCTGATGGGGAGGATAGGGTGGGAAATCTGTAAGAGATCTGCTAATCAATAGTGTTTTTGTTTTACTGGAGCTCAGCTTCATACCCCACCAACTACACCATTCACTGATCTGGTCCATGTCCCAAATGAGGCTGAGGGTAGCTTCATTTCTCATAAGTGAGACTTTACTACTCCCACAAGTGTTGCATCATCGGCATACTGAACAATCTTATTTTCCTGGCCAGCAGCCATATCACTTGTATACACTAAATCTCACCTCCGGTGGCAGAGTTTTGACACAAATCATGTAATAAAAGAAGTGTCTAATCAATTTTCAACTTCCATTTTCAATATCTTGAAAAGAGTTTAATTTGATGCAGAGATCATCCACACCAAACTTATCTGTGCAAAACTATTGAAATATAGTAAGAAGTTTCATACTAATCATGGCCTCCATGTTGATAATAGGGGCCAACTTGAAATTTCAAGGACATACAATACTTTAATTTTACATATATCCTAAACATCATATGTCCGTTGTTGGTAGTAGAACTGGCATGAAAACAGTAATCACTGAAAGGTGTTTGGAAAATAGCTGCCATAGGTGACAAAATGAAAATACATGTTGGGTCCGTACTCAATGTATCTAGAATACTTTTGGCTAGAAGTGTACCAAATTTGGTGCTTTTATCACAAAATGCACATCTGTCCTGCTTGAATATGGCCGCCTATCAGTAAAGTATACGGTAGCCTAAGTAATGCTTGAATGGCACATTTAACTCCAATGTCGATAAAGACAAACACCAAATTCACCATATGGAATATAATGCTGACAGATATGTCTAAATGGACAAATGCTATCACATTCCTGAGCTTTTAACTGTTATGAAAAGAATGAAAATTATTATTATTATTATTCAGCAGATGAAACCTATTCATATGGAAAAAGCCCAAAGGGGCCACTGACTTGAAATTCAAGCTTCCAAAGAATATGGTGTTCATTAGGAAGAAGAGGAAGTAAAGGGAAATACAGACAGAAGAGATCCCACTTTTAACAAAAGGAAAAAAATTAATATATACATCAATAGACAAAAATTTATTAAAATGCAAGGAATAGTATTAGGGTAGTAATGCACTGCATTTTTATTTGAACTTCTGAAGTTCCAACTGCACGACATCCTCTGGGAGGCTGTTCCACAGTCCAATAGTGTGAGGAATACAGGACCTCTAGAACTGAGAAGTTCAACAGCGAGGCACACTTAGTGCATATTGGTGCTGCTGTTCAGCGAATCTGGTTGCTCTCGGCAGGCAAAGGGGATCAGGGATCAATTGTGAATGAGAAAGATCTCTGTTGAAATACACCTTATGAAAAAGTGACAAGGGACCATCCACTGATGATCTAAGTCATAACTGCTACTATTAGGAAACAGAAACCTACCACCATGAACCACTCTAAGAGATAAATCTCTGGCAGAAGCAGACACCCACACTGGAGAACAGTATTCCAGTTAAGGAAGAACAAATGACCTAAAACAAGTAGCACTGATTTTATCAGTTATATGAGGCCTTGAACAATATGTAGCTTTCATGTGGCATTGCTGAAACTTTCATTAGATGTTTCTCAAAAGTTAGATGAGTCAAAAGTTACACCTAGAATAGTTAAAGCTTCAGACCCCTTCAGCAAAGTTCCATCACTGAAGTGTACGAGATCTACTAATCAATGCTGTTTTCGTTTCACTCAGGTCCATCCCGACTGAGGCTGCAGGCTGCTTCATTTCTCGTAAGTGGAAACTTTACTAAACCCACAAGTGTTGCATCATCAGCATACTGAACAACCTTGTTTTCCAGGCCAACAACTGTATCACTTGTATACACTAAAAATAACAGTGGACCAAGAACACTGCCCTATGGAACTCCAAACAAAATAGGTCTTGGTACACTAAAGATCCCGTCCACAGCAATTTACTGCTGCCTACCTTTAAGAAAATCTTGAAGTAATCCTAAAACATATCCACCCACTCCAGGGTTCTGAAGTTTATATATAAATAAGTGTCTTGTGATTTACTGAATAGAAAGCAGGACTAAAATTTATTTGAATTACTCTGCATTTAAAATCCTTATGAAGGTTCCCTTGCAAGTGGCATATCAAGGCTAAAAGAGCATTGCAGGTCTAACTACTTCCTGTATGCATATTGCCTATCAGCAAATACAGTAAACCCCCCATATTCCTGGGGGATGCGTACCGCAACCCCCCGCAAATAGCCAAAATCCGCGAATACTTAAAACCCCTCTAAAACCACTTAGAACTGCCTATTTGATAGTTTAAACACAAGAAAAAATCTCTAAAAATGTTTATACCTGAGTATTTTACTAGTTTTATCACAAAAAGTGCATTTAGACATGAAAATGATAAGAAAATACAGTAATTAGTGAATATTTCTCAGTGAAAAATACTGCGAATGGGCGAATTTTCCGCGAATAATGGGTAGATACGTTCCACTAAGAAATCTGTGAATACGTGAGTCTGCGAATCATGAGAATGCGAATATGGGGGGTTTACTGTAATCCTTTAAATTCCACATACTTATATAGTCACAAAAAAAAACTCCTCTATATTACTGTAATATGCGTTAGGACTTTTCTTGCGATTTCCGCCGAAATTTATCGTTCGTCTCTGGCAGCCTGTATTGTCTCGCTGTTACCTGAGTTTCTAATGCACTTCAGTGATACTCAAGCTATCACAAAGGTCGGCTGTCATTGTATGCCATTCACGCTTTACGTCAAAAATACATTTGGCGCTCTTGCGCTAAGCTAATGAATTATGGCTAAAACTTCCTTATCCTTGGTTAAGAAAGCAGAAATTGTGACCCTATGGAAAACTGGCAAGTCAATGTCAGCTATTGCAAGAGAGCTGGGAATCTCTAAAAGCACCGTCTCATTGTGGTGCAACCGCTCCAAGACAGGAGACCTTGATTCATCACTGAAGCGGAAGAAAGGCTCAGGAGGCCACGAAAAACTACAAAAAAGAACGGATAACATTTTAAAATTGTTATGGAACATCCATCAATGCCAGCCAAAATTTTGAAGTCTCAAAACCCTGATCTGCTTAGGAACGATATCTGACTAACATCGATTGCAGAAAGACCTTGGTCTCCCATGTCGTGTTGCAGCAAAGAAGCCACTCCTCACTAAGCCTATGAAAAAAAAAAAGGATGGCTTTTTGCAGAAAATATTTGAAGTGGACTGAAAAGGATAGTTTTTTAGCGATGAATCTAACTTCCACATTATTCATAATTAAGGATCTAACCGCTATGCATCAAAATACACAGTCAAGACTGTGAAACATCCAGCTTATGTGATGGTAATGTTTCAATATGGGGGTACTAGCACGACAATGAATGGAGAGATTTATGAAAATGTCTTGGAAAATGAATTAGTCCCTTACAAGGAACTTTTGGGCATGATTTATGCAAGATGGAGCACCTTGCCACCCGATTTCACAAGGTCACAAACCTTCTTAAGGAATTTAATATTCAGAAATTGGACTGGCCAGGCAATTCACCAGATTTAAACCCAATTGAAAATTGCTGGGCATACATGAAACGGAAACTGAAGGCACTAGCAGATGAGAAAACGTCCCTCCCAAATTGAAGGATGCCATCCGTAAGTTTTGGTTTGAAGACATGGATGCACAATATTTCAAAGATTTAGCACATTCAATGCCAAGAAGGTTAAAAGCTGTACTTAAAAAATAATGGAGAAATGTCTAAGTATTGAAAAAATATAAGTGAACTAAAATTTTCCCTTTTATTTTCCTTTTTTATATCATTGCTATGATTTGTTTACAAATGTAGTGGGCGTTCGTTTTTTTTTTTTGCCGACTGTATAATGGTTTAAAAATAAGTTTTTCAGCAACTTGGGAGATCACAGGGAGAATAGAGATTGGACTGTAGTTACTGCAGTCTGCAGATATGCCACTATTTTGAACAGGCACTGTAATACTAAGCTTGCGCTCATCCACAAAGATACTACGTCAACATAAAAACCTACAAAATCTAGTAATCTTGGGAGACAACACACTAGAAAATTTTTCAAACAACAAAGAGAAGAAACCATTAGCTATCAAGATTATCCAGAGTTTTCTTACCATCCCTGAAGCAAAATGCAAATTTTGTTAGACTAAGTTCAGGATGACAAGTATCAGGGAGAGGGACATCCTCAGCTGATTGCTTAGCTTCAAATGCTCGATGAAGCAGTTCAGTCTTTTCCTTAGGGCAAGTAACCAAACTACCATCATCTGTTAGTAGTGGTGGAATGGAAGACAAGCCCAACCCAAAGACAGATGATGCCAATTTGGTCCACTTCAGATGAGGCTGAGTAATTCTTTCAAGTTTCCTCTTCAAGGAATTATTGTAATTTTTCTCGGCTGTACGGTCAAGTTCTATTTGCAGCATGAAAGACTCAGCAAAAATGGTTTAATTTTCATTTGAATGATTTTGTCTCCATGCATTGAATTTGGTCTGTTTGTCATGGTAGGCTCGTCTACATGTATCATCACACCATGGCTGGTCATTTGTCCTAAATTTGATGACGTTTCTAAGGATAGATCTTATTAAAACAACCATCAGCATTTCATTTAACTTTTTCCTGGGATCAGGATCTAATATAGCAACTGAAATATTAAATGCCTGACAAGCTTCAATAATGCAATCCCAATTGGCTCTGGATTTTAGCCAGACCATTTTTCCAATGGTGGAATTAGGAATAGTATACTGCTTGACAGATATGGCCATCTCAATGGTGCAATGATCAGAAGTGCCTATATATTCACAGATCTTGGACTTCACAATAGCTGGGACATCTATGAATATGGGGTTTAATCTATTACCATAAATGTGCATGGGTTCCTCGATTAGCTGGACAAAATCAGAGGATACACAGAACTCAAGATGTGCGGAATTTGAATTTAGCCACTCACTGTACAGTACTTGGCATTACAGTCTCCACAAAAAACGAATGAAGCTTTTGAATCCTGTGACTGAGCTATACTAATCCTTTCCAAAAGACAGTCATATATAGAATCATCGATATTTGGATCACATAAACATTGTAGAACTTACTGAAAATTTTAAAACAAAGAACTTCATGGCAACTACACTCCAAATTTTTCCGATGAAAAATAGGCTGTCTGGACTTAGTGTATACAGACATACCTTGTAGATGTGGGATGTTACAACGATACATAAGATCAGGGCCATCAAACCCCAAGATTAAAAACTCAACCTTCACTTATTCCTACTTAAAAGAGTCATATAAAAGCATTAAATCTTAGTTATGGGCACAACCCTGGAGATCAAGAATATTTGACCTTAAGCTCCAAATATATGAGTAAAGTGCTTTGCAATTTTTTTTACTGTAATGAGTAACAGCCCCAGGGTTCAGCTCAATGTCACCCAAAAGAATTAAAATTAAAACCATAAAATAAGTATCAAAGCTAATAGACTCATAACAACAGTAACAATGTAAAAATCAACAGAACATTAAACAACAATAAAGTACCATCAACAACAACAGTATTTACATTACAGTATTTACAAAAAATTCTGTTGAGAGTATAAATACATGTCACCATGTCATTGAAAAAAAAAAAAAAAAAAAAAAAAACCCGTAAGCAACTGGTTGACAAGGTGGGGCAGGCACACCTTGTAAGGCAAAAGAAATCCACCAGGTTTGCCACAACAATTGGGGAGGACGGTCAGGATGGATTTAGAAATAAAACACTCGAAACTACAGGAAAGTGAACGAAATAGAGGATAAATGCCTGATTGTACCCTCAGGCAAAGGAACTTAAACCCAAGACCATGGAAGACAATGGTACAATGGCTATGGCACAGTCCTAGGTTGAAGAACAAGGTTTGTATTCAGAGTAGCAGTGATAAATTGAGAAATCCTATTATTGGTTTTTATAAACACATGAACTCAAGTTTTCACTGCTTCTAAAAACCTCATCCTTATTATAACATTGTATTGACATGCAAAGTTATCTGGCAAAAATATGTTAATCTAAAAGAATAACACTGAGATAATCTTTCAGACTACAGATGCAGGCTAAATCATTCATAAAATAGAAAACCGATAAAAGTTTTTCCTCAACCTGCATCAAAATTCTGACTTTTTACATTAATCCAGGGAAAAAGAAAAATATTTTAATGCACACACACACACTGGAAGTTATAAGTAAATCTTACTGAATAAAATAAAATACTTGTTTCCTTCACTAACACAAAGTTTACTATGCTCAAGTACTTTCCTAAGCTAACAATGACAGTTTGCCTCCATGATTAACAAAGAGTATTCCATAAATAACTCCTTTTGCCAAACAATATGCAATTTTCTAAAAAGTTCTTAAATATATCTGGTAGCAAAGAAAATATAAGTATATGAAAAACTTAATTACCTGTGCGTAGCTTTCCATCTTGCCAAGCTGGTCCATTGGGAACAACACTTTTGATTTGCAAAAATTCCTCTTCATTGTCATCACCACCAACTATTGTGAATCCCAACCCTCTTGAAGACTTGACTAAACTAGTTCTTATGAATTCTCCTTGTAACTCAGCAGGGTTACGCGTAAATACTACACTCTGCCCAGATCGGTCTGTAAAAGAATACTAGTCAGACACTTGTACAAAGGTGCTTCACACATTTTAGTATTTAGAATGTGGCATTACAGAATAATAAAAATGATTAATTTGAGAGATATATTGCTTTATGGGCCATAATCAGACAAAAAAAAAATTTTTTTTCAAATATAAAATTATACATGTTGCTGGTTACCTATCATGTTAGTACAAAACAAATTTAAACAGACCCACTCCTTATTTTTCGTTATTCTGTTTGCACATCCTGTTAGTGTGTTAATATCATTAGTAAGCTTAACATATTTCCACACATCAGGTACCTTTGGAAAACAAATGGATCTGGCCCCACATCCTTCAGCATACCAGCTTTACAGACATACAGAACAAATTTTAGTTTTCATTCTCGAAAAGGGGTTAAAATGCCATAGCCAGCGCAGCAGAACATTCATCGTTAACATAAGCAACAAGCCGCCAACACTATCTGTAGAATACCTTTCCGTCTCAAGCTGACTGCTGAAACTATAGGATCCTCGCATGGATGGTAGAGAGGGGAAGATGATGGGGTAAGGGTGGCATAAGGATAATAACTAGAATGTGATCTTTGGTGAACTGGGGGATATGATAAGTCTGAACTGCTGGGTAATGTTGAAGAGAAAAACCTAGAGAGAGGGTATGAATGAGGAGAAGGGAATTGAGGTGTGCCAGGAAAAATTGGGGACGCTGAATATCCAAACAGATTATTAGGAGAACTAGATCGTTCAACATTGCTGGGGCATGGCTTAGAACTACTAGCTTTGGGGCTACTGTAAGGTCTACCAACAAACGAGGCCGGTGGAGGACCTTTTGGAGATGAGGATGCCTGTGGCATCCTTGGATGTAAGGGATTTGAAGCAATATCCTGATAACTGGGAAAGTGTGGTTTAGCAAAGTTGGGAACTATAGTCTGATTGAGAGTGGGATTTTTCACTTCTTGGCTACTGAAAGATTGACTAAGATTAGGTTTTTGATTTTTGAAAGTATTACTAAGTTTTCCACCTGTGGCTTGATCAAGGTATGTATTATTATGGGATAAAGCCAAATTACTGGGCTTAATAACCCGAGAATCTTGTGAAAGATTGACAGCTTTGTGAGGTGTACCACTAGCTATGTGTATAGGATCCATGGGATATGATATTGTTAAATTTTGCCTACTAGTAAGATTGGAGTGTTTAGGTGAAACATCAGAATGTTTGTAATTAGGAGAGAGTGAGCGGGGCCGAGGGAGGGAATTCTTGTCCATACGGTTGTGAACCCGAATGTACGTTTGCTGCTCTTGCACCTGCAGCTTTGACTCTTTGCCTTCTGATGCCAAGCACGGTAAACAGGGCAGGTACAGCATGAGCCCTAGAACAACCCAGAGACAATCCACTTATAAAAAAGTAGCAAGCAAGTCAAACGGTTTAGCAGTACAAAACCAATTATTGCTTCAAGTCATGAACATCACTTGCTTGCAAATCTGCTGACATGAAATCATTCTATTCATGACAAATACAAGATAGGACAATAATCTAATCAGCAACAGATGAGCATCAAAACAAAAAACAAACAAAAAATGCAAAACAAACGGAGGAAAGAGAAAATAGCAAAGCTTAACTTGTCTCTGGACTGCTAAGACAGAGACTTTATTAGGCAAAACTACCAGTTGCATGCAAGACATGTCCCCTCTTATGCCAGAAAATTAGAGAGTTAGAATCCCTATTACAAATGTGCTAAGTGACACTACAGACTAGAAAAGATTCATTAATGTACTCTTGGAGATATTATGACTAAACTAATCATTAACATCATCAATGGGTATGGCTCAAGAGGGGCCATGCCTGCATTGTCTAGGAGATAGCTAGGTTCATCAAAGGCAAGGTGTTCACTCAAATTTTCTCCTTGATCAGGAAAACTATAATCAACACACTCTATAGCAAAATTAAAAGCAAAAACTAGTAGTCATCTCATCCTAACCACACTGCCTTTTCTGAACACTGGCAAGAGTGATGGAGCTTGCTTAGGTACCTGTGTGGGAAGACTTTAGATCACACTCACTGTTTGCGCGTTTGTGACCATTACTGGAAGGGGGCTGAGAGCTTTCATGAGCATTTGTGGGTGGTGCTCCACTAATATCGCTAGCTGACTTCTTCTGTCGAGGAAAGGTGTTGTTGCCACCCTCACTTGGACTACTTCCTCCACCTAAAAGACCATATGATGTGAAAGCATGAGAGATTCTGACTAAATAATTGAAACAGCAAAAACAATTACATCACGTCCTCTGAAGGAAACATATTGTTTTGGTACAAATACAGTCATTTATTATATCCATCTTTCTTGGATCAATACATATATAATTTACCTTGAGCAGGGGTAACTGGCTGCTTTTTTGCAACAGTCACAGGGTTTTCATATTGTGTTTTTCGATTCACATGGTCAATATAATAAGTACCGTACTGAGGATCATCTATACGCTCCCAACCATATGGCAACTCGTCTTCTGCACATTCTTCAGCATTTCGCTTCTGAACTCTGGCTAGTCTAGGATCCAACCAAGAAGAAGTACCAGCCACATGACTGTAAATAAAATAATTAAAATTATGAAGTGAGACTGCAGCCAATAATTAAAAGGAACATAATTACACTATACCAAACAGTGAAGACTGATTCTAAATATACTGTACAAGAAAGAAATCTTAAACTCTTTGACATACTGGTGAAAGACTGAAAGACTACCATATATTCCCCTATCCAACTTGTGACACCATCAAGATTACAAAAAAAAAAAAAATTTCTTTCCAGTAAACGATATATCTAACATTAATCTTGCCTATCTTTTACACTTAAGCTCAACAAACCCATATCAAATAACTGGAAGAGGCAGAAAATTGATCCTATAGGGAATGACTAAATTGGTATAATATAGCTAGCTGTGAAGTTGTCTTATTTCTTTGAACCTTATTATAAGTTACAAGAAGTTGCAGAACAGCTGACCCTTAGTTTGCCCTTAGTTTATCAAAAGTAGAACCGTCGCTGCATAGCCGATCCCAGTTGACCTAGATATCAACACACTAAAAGTTGTCAACATTTCGATCTCTACCATTCCTTTATCTGAGAAACAGATATTTAGATGGCACAGTCGAGAAGGGCAAAGATAAGAGGCTGAGTGTCACTCCCTTAAGCAGCTTAGCCCAACTAAGCTGCTTAAAACAAATATTCTAAAGGCAGATTGAGCTGGTTGAATTGTCTTTCCACAGGATACCTGGGGAGATACAAGCAGATGGTCGGAACACCTGGAAAATGACTACATCTTCAGCCCGGTCACCACATGGACCTGACACTGGGACCCCTACCCTTGGCAGTTGCCTTAAAAGGAGCTTGGACAGGGAGACCTTTGCAGTTAGCCAGAGCAGTCATATGCGTGAGAGGTGCTGAGAATCCCCTTTCCCCCCTACCCCACTGTCCACACCTGACTCCAGACTCGACTCCAATTCTACGGTCATCCTCGGAACAAACCATCCAAGTGATTAGTGTGCCGTGCCATTCGTGTGATTGTCCCTTGTCAGTATTCATCTGAGACCCGCTCCATTAAGGTAAAGTATGAGTGAAGACCTTTCAGTCATGACAGTTTTCCATTATGAGTGCCAGTGTTCCGCTTTGTCCTTGTGCCATTGCCAATGTTCTGTGTTCCAGTGTAAAGTGTCCATTCATTCCTTGAGTCCTTGGCACCATCAGTGCAGCCTCGATTCATTGTATGTGTTATATTTTCCTTTACTGGTGTGTAATATTTAACACTCTACTGCAGAGGGACTTTGCTGTGGACTCATCTTGGACTGTCCCTTGCCGTCATTCAAGACTCCAGTAGGAAGATCTTCAGGCGTTGCAAGGCTCCTAATAATTCATTTAACCATTTTCCTTTTGATTCTTTTCTGTAAACATAATTACTTAATTTAACCAAAGTGTTTATGTAACATTCCCTCATGAAGTAGAGCCCTAAACTCATTGAATCATCCCCATTTTTCTTTTCTTTTTATGATTTCCCTCAACGTAGTCAGATTTCCAAGGCCAAATTAAAGAAAGATCTGTTGCCGGCCTGTAAAGCATCTTACAAATCTAGAAATCCAGGGAAATACATAAAAACCTATAAAAATTATTTTCATCATTCATAAGTCTACTATACATAAAAAACTAAGCAAAAATACAACGTGACATTATAAATATTATGAGCTTCAACAGCTGAAGAGGAAAATATACAGTACTTACTCAATATAATATGGCTCTCCGTTTTCGGTATAGGCCTTTTCCCAGTTATATGGCAGAGGTCCTAGCTCTCCTGAAGTTGGAGAATCTGGGGGATGTAGCTGCATGCCTCCATCTTCTGCCACCATTGTTGAGTGCATGCCAGAGGGACTAAATTGGTCCCCCTGTGGATAAGGGTGGCGTGGAGATTCAGAAGGTGGTTCTGCAGTGGTAGTGTTAGCAGCCATGGCTTCTACATTGGAGCGGTTACGTCTTCGTTTGCCCTCTGAACTTGGATGAGCACCCGGTAGCACTCCACCTCCAACTGCTCCTCTGGTTAAGTGATCAGGTGGTAAAGATGGGGGTTTAGGGGTTCCGTAGTGGTTGCCTAGTGAAGCAATGTCAAACAAAAATAAAAGATGAGAACAATTTACACAAGCAGCAGAAAAATTACAAAAAACTGTGACATCTGTTAAAAAAATTTGATCCATCTAAAAATGTATCTTGTAATAAAATTTCACAATTTTTTTTCATGAAAGTAAACAACAGAATCAAAATTAGTAAGAAAAGATACCATACAGTATTCTAGAAATATGAAAGGATACAGTGTTAAAACTTTAATATCTGATTTACCAAATGATTCAAAAACTGGCAGACAATTTAAGGTACTAGAACAATACTGCAAGTGATTTTCAGATGACAGATGACCACAGCATTCCTTTCCTAAGGATGACTTTTCATCAGTTTGACTAAGTATGCTCGTGATATTATTCACACTTACTTTCTAAAGAACTACTCAAAGACTGCAGGGGCTGCTTAGCTAAAACACGCTTCTCTCTTTCAAGTGGTGATTTAATGATACTAAAACGAGCTGGTGAGTTTCGACTGATAAAAATGGTTCTCTCAGGAGGTGGTTCTGGCCTTTTCTTAAAATTCTTACAGATAATAGCATTGTTCACGACAGATTTCTTTTTTATATATCCTTGGTTGAGGGAACTATCACTAAACCACTTGTCTGAAGTAGAAACACCCTCATTTTCAGTTTCAGAAGGGTAAAAGAACAAATGTTTGGAAATAGCACTGTCATATGGCTCAACAGATTCTTGAAGTTTTGTGGTGGATAAACCTTCAACCTTTGTAATGTCACTGTCTCCATTTTGCAAAGGTCCAGCATATTCAACATAATTTATTCTACTGTACAAATTTTTTTCTTCACATGTCAGTATGACTTCTGATTTTTTCAAATCAAAACTATTTTCACCTGATAATTCACACTGAGCTTTATTTAAATTTCTGCCATGACCTGCCCCAACGAAAATTTTCCTGTATGTGTTGCTCAACTGCTTTTTTCCATCTGCTGTGTTCTTTTTTGCTTCAAAATCTTGAAGTAAGTTACTCTCTTCTGTGCTATGGGGCAAACAACTGCCTCCAATTATTCTTCTGCCTTCATTGTGGTTTTTCACTACATGGTAACTTTGTTTACTAAAGCTTTTGGCCCTTGCAGTATTTTTGGCAACATTCTGACCTTGACAGCCATTCTTTTCTGAAAGAGTAATTGCAGCACCAGTGTCCTTCACATCTGAAGCTTTCTCTGGGATGAAAATTGCACTTTTGTTACAGGTAACACCACATTTGTACCTCATCCTCTTGAAAGACTGAGCATTTGCATTTACAGATACACTGGATGTTTTGAAAATTAAGTCTTTTTGAATGTCTCCACTATTAGACTTATCCAAATTTCTAACTCTAAAAGTCTTTTTTGTATTATTTAAAGAATTATGTTCAGCAAAATCATCATTTATAGTGTTTCCTTGTTTAATTTTTTCAGAAACATTTCCCTCATTCCCACTTGTAGTAGGTACATCTACCTGGGTATTGCCAACCATTGATTTGTGATGGTTTCCACAACCACTTTCTGAAAAAATTGCATTTTTAGATAAGTATTTTACACCGCCCTGATTGTTTAGACAAAACTCAAAAGAGTTGCAAACTCTGAGGGAGTTGGGATCATTAACATGATTCTTCATTTCAGAGCTGTCACCATCCTCTTGTCTTACAATACATGATATTTCATTCATTTTACTTGTATTGTATACAGGATCATTGCTATTTCCTCCATCTGTATTCCCTGTATCCACATTACTTTCAAGGACTTCCAACACAACTTGGGGAAATAAATTAGCTTTATCATTAGTACTTTTGTCAATCATGATATTGGTAGAACAAACTGAATTTTGCTCTGCATCACTTTTCACTTCATTACAAGGATGGCAAACATCTTCAGAAACTGCAACAATTTCCTCAATTTTGGAGGGAGACATTTTACTCTGACTAAATGAATACTTATTAGAAGGACCTACTGTAGTGTCGTTAGATATACCATCCTTTAAGACTGTTGTCCTGAAATTTATATCTTTTGTAAAAGACTCCTTACTTATGCCATCACGTTTTACATGACTAGTATTTACCACAATGCAACACGCTTCTTTGTTTGTAGGCAAGTGAAATTCATTACACTCTTTTGTAATACTAAACTGATCTTTTTCTTCACTAGACATCTTTTTATCTGGCAAATCTGACTTAATTGGTTCACTAGATGAAGGAACACAATTTTCATTCTTGTCATATATATTTGCATGACTTAAATTATCACTACACACTTTTTCTTCTGATGTTTCAGCTTCAACAACAGGAGAGTTGGTGGGATTAACTTTACTACTGAAAGGCTGTTTGTTAACAAATACACTTTGTTCCAAGAATGACTCAGTCCTAACTCCAGTCTTTTTTCTTTTACAAACTGATGTTATCCTTTGAACTTTACTAGTCTGTGTTTTCCTTTGCTGAAGAACTAAATTGCTAAGCGATGAACATCTTGGTGGCACTTTTGGTTTCTCTCCTGGCAAAAATCTGACAGAATATTCATCTACCATTAAGGTATACTCTGGAATCTGAGATGTCTTACATTCATTTTCAGAAAAAGGATTCTCTGCCCTTACTGAAGCAGTCTGCTCTTTTTACTTCACTACATTCTTCATGAGGAGAATCAACTTCAACAGTAAATGGAATTTTAAGGCAGGAAGGTAGAGACTCAACTGTGCATGGAGGGGAACTATTTGAATCTGCACATGAAACAGCTCTTTTACCTAACACTTGCTCTCTTACAGGTAAAAGTGTTTCACTGTTACTGCATCCTAATGATCTATTTTTCTGACCTATTACAACATCTGATCTTGGCACCATAATTCCTACTCTCTTGTCACACTCATCTTTACTTTGAGAATGGAAGTTGAAACCTGGTTTTCCATTATCTTTTAGTAAATTATCAGTATCATGTTCACCTGAGATTTCTTTCATAGTGATGTCACTCTGAGATTCCTCCAATTGGCTAATACACTTGACAGAGTCTTCTAAGCCTTCATAACTAGAGGTAATTAGGTCAGCACCAAGGCGTTTTTCTGTCAAAACGTTATTGGATACATAAGACCCTACAGTGTTAGTGAAATGATCATTTACTGGTTCATAATTTTCCATTGATGGAAGCAAATGAGCATCATCATCTCCACTTAACTTCTTTTGTACACTGACAACACAGTGAGATTCTTTGTCCTGGCTAACAAAATCACTTGAATATTGTAATTCTTCCTCACTGGAACCACAAATACCTGCATCAATATTACAATTTTCAGTTAAATTACCATCTGGTTCAACTTGACAGGTATTAACTACCATTTGATCATCTACGGCTTCTTCATTATCCAACAATGAAAGGAGGTCACTGTTATTACTGCCATTTACGGTGTCTGTAGATGATACTGAACTCCTGAATGAAAAATTTTTCTGGAATAAATCTGAATGATTTACACCATAAACAAATGGAATTGGAAGATTATCTTTGTTGAATTTTTCATCTTCTGAAAATACAGACAGGCTATCACTTTCATCAGATTCTTTCTCTGAAAACATGCCAATATCATCATCACTGACAAGTGTATCACTATCACTCTCATTTCCACATGATCTATCATCTCTATCATAGTCACTAAAATTTTCTTCAGAGGATGCTACATCTACCTCTAATAAACATGGACTACTACCAAATTGGTATGGGAATTTTTTACGAGGCTGAGTAAGAAGCGTTTGAGCTGTACGAAGACTACACGAAGAAGCTCTATAATTAGGGTCTACTTCAAAAGATCTCAAACCACTTTTATGTTGGGAATGGAATCTCTTACTATTACTGGACAACCTATGCACAACATTCTGCCTCCCCTTACTCTTGCAAGAAGTAGATTGGTGGTTAGGAGAGGAAACAAAAGCTTCATCTCTCAATTTGTGCTCATTGACATGGTGTCGCTGGCTTCCATTACGAATAAAATATTCTTTGATTTCATTAGCACTGAACGTCCGATTGAGTTCATGAAGCGATGGCCTATGAGCTCCTTTCAATATTCGACTAGGTAGTGTTTTAATTTTGTCAGAATGGTGTTTACGTGACCGATGTTGCTTTATTGGTAGCGAAAATGAGCGCCACAAACTGCTGCCATCCTCTGGACATTCTATAGGTATATCAGGATCTGCTCCTGGCTCACTCTGTGGTTCACTTGGGGGAGCATCATCACTATGGAGCCATGCTCGTCCACGTCGCTTGTTCATCCAAGGACTGAACCATGCTGGCAAATTCCGGGGTTCCATGGGTGATACTGCTTGACTATCAGAACCAGCACTTGAAGCATTGGACGTACTAGAAACTAAACGATGTCGCAGTCTACGCCTAGTTATACGGTCGGCTGTCTGCCTTTGTTGAAAAGCTGAAGACACTGGTGATGGTATTGGTGTCCCATATTCATAACCTGTAATCATAAAACTAAACACTCTAATCTTAAGAACTCACTTATAAAAAATCAGGTGAATCTTGACAGTGGAAATGTTGACAACTCCCATTTCATTTTAATATCATGCATAGTTACTGTATTTGATTCTCGTAGTACAAAATAAACTGGCAAATGAAATAGGACTGCTCAACATTTGTTAAAATGAAGGTCATACAACAAACCAAAGCAAACTAAAGAAGACATGAATTGTTCTCTAACTTAAAATCTCAAAAAACTGTACAGAAGGCCTGAAATGAATCCCTTTGGCAAAGGTATCTTTGCATACAGATGTCCTATAGTTAATGTGCTGTGGTAAGTTAATTTGTGGGAGTCCATCACTAAACATCAACACTTTCCTGATCACTGCTTCCAATGTAAGGTTTCATTTAATCAGTGAACATTGATATCACCCTTATCTTATCTTCTGAAGTAGTTATTTCTTCACAATCAATACAATAGCTCTGAACTGTTCGTTCTAACGAATGTTACCTACTACATTATACAGTTACAGGCGTACTAAATAATAATTGTAAGTGTGCCAACTGAAACCCTGAATACTGTAATATTAAAATCAAAACTCAGAAGTGATATATTGTGTAAAACTAATTTTTGGCCATGAGAAAATAAAGAGCAAATGGGGTACCATGTAACTGATAAAACCTTGAATTAAAATCACATTAGGGAAAGGAATTCAAGCCAAAAAAAAATTTAAACCAATTTCCTTTTGATACAAAGCTGTTGCTTTAACATCGAAAATTTCATGCGCCACTGGAAATTCCCATGCCTCTCATTCACGAAGGACAAAGAAAGATCATCCTATCAGCTGGCATGTAAGTTATTTATATTGCACAGTTCTCTTGAAATAAAATTCAAAAGGAATGAATTAAACAAAATGAAAATGAAAGGAAATGACACACAGTCCTGAACATCTCCTTAAAGTTTGGAAATCTCTGGGAGATATACATCAATTGACAGACACTCTCAAAGTGATTCAGTTAACCATTAAAGAACTGACGGACCTTGCGTGCAAGTGCTATCCTACCAAAGCCATCTGATCATCATCTTGTTTTCCTTCTACATTAATTGAGGTGTCTGGGAGTTCTAAGCAATGCATGAAACTGGCAATGTTGAAGCAACATGTTGGTTATGAGACAACATCTCCTGTATCTCTAAATTTCTGTGAATCAGAGATTAAACATGTACAAGTCACTGAATAGAATTTACAAATCAGAGCATAATATACCTAGCATCCAACCTAGCAAAGATATCAGGCCATGAGGAATAATTGCATTACTGCCTTGCAGTATCAAGATTACACAGTACAGTATTGGGATTGATTGATACGTAGCTGAAAAGAGCATACAGAAAAAAAAATAGGAACAATAACATGTCTCACTACAAAGTGTAAATTTTGCAGAATAGATCATCATGCAAAAACTGAAAAAAAAAAAAAAAAATTAATTTACATGCAAATATTCTCTTAAAAGTGTTAAAACAAAAAATTAGAGATGGAGTTTCAAAAGCATTTTCCAATAATTGAAGTTGCTGCTTGTTATAGTTTCCCCTGAGTGCATGAGGAAAAAAATTACAGACATGGATCCTAATCCCTCTCTGAGGTAATGAGACTGACAAGAGAGAGAGAGAGAGAGAGAGAGAGAGAGAGAGAGAGAGAGAGAGAGAGAGAGAGAGAGAGAGAGAGAGAGAGAATTTTACTTGTAGACTGGTTCCATACCCCCAGAATGTGGGGATTACCTCAACTAGCTCCCACCTGTGGGGACTTGAACATTACCTGTAATAATTACTGACAGCAATAGTGTTAGATCTGATTCTGAAACTGACTACAAGGTGCATGAAAAAATGCATACTGTCCTGTACTGGGGTTGCTGAAGTGATTGACTCACCAAAAAGGATAGCCAGGAGTTTGTGTACCACATATGTGTACTGGTTGATCTGATGGTTGTGAAACAAACAAGGATACAATTCCATATGCAAATGACAAGGCAGGATCAATCTTAACTTGGCAATGGTGGAGCATATCTAGTATCTGGTGATAATAAGGGTGGGGTGGAGGTCAAGGGAAAGATGTATTCAAAGAGATGGAATTAGTTTTCTTTATAATACTGAGCTAATCCTTAATTTTCATATCTCACTACATGACAAGTCATATAATGCTAAAACTGAGTGAGATACAGAGGCATGTGTGTGTGTGTGCATGTTCATCTAGGTCGAAACAGGATTCCTAATACCCAGTAACAGCCACACTTAGTTCAATTTTACAGTTACAATAAGGCACTTTAAATATTTTATTATTTGATTAGAAGATTATCTGTATTTTTCAACTGTACTTTATCATGCACCCCTTAGCAGCTGAACCACAACATCCCCCTTTAAAAAGAAAATTATTTGGAAACTGCCCAATTTCATCAAAATAAGTGGAAAGCATATAACTCAAATACCTGGATAAGTGCATTCTGATAAAACTCCTTAGTGGGTGACATTGAGAAATAAACTGCACCTCTACCTCTTTCAAAAGCAATAGCTACAGCAAAGCTAACTTGAGTGATTACAGCATGTTGAAGTGAACCATTAGTAAACAAAAAAAAGAAGCATGCAGTGCTGTTCAAAACACACTTAGTCATGCCATGAATGCAAGTCAAATTCTGTATGCAGTCGCCTTACCTTCAAAGACTCCCGATTCGAGCAGGTTGCCTGATCTCTGCAGTGCCCGGAACTCTTCTTTGGAGAGAAATGTATAATCTACCCCGTTGACTTCTCCTTGGCGAGGTGATCTTGTGGTCACGGGCACAGTCCGAAGGTAAACATTATCACGAATGGTGTTTTGCAGCTCATGGTCCACGCTGCCCTTCTGGAACCGTGTGTTCAGGTACTGACGCAAATCTCTTGTTAACGAACCTGGAATGAAAGATGTGATCTCTATACAGTAATTCCCATTATTTTGAGATTTGAAATTGCATGTTAATATAAATTAGCTTTAATATTAAAATATAAAGAATGTTTCACAGTAGTTTCATTTCTCAAAATGTAAACAGACCTTATACATAAACATGTGTAATGTAGAGTACAGGTATACGATTACAAAACTGTGCTTGGTTTTATATTCTGTCAATTTGGTCAAAACGGAATTTAGTGTTCATACTAACCTCTCTAAGACATGCAAAATTAAATAAATTAAAACCTCAATTATCATGAAAAGGTAACAATCTTTGAATGTTGGGGAGGTATACAATACCAGTAACCATATGACAGGGACACAATAATGAGAACAATGAACTACACTACTATACTGAGGTTAGTGTTTTTTTGTTTTTTTTGGCGATGCAGTTGTAAAGTTATTTCATTCAGTCCAGGTTTTTTCAAACGAAGAAAGCCTATCATAGGAAAGGCGAAACAATTGATAAAAGCTTTTCTAAACGTGACTGCGAAACAATACTGAGTAGTACAGTACTGTGCTTTTACGCCGAATTTCCTGACACAGCACTGTCGTGTACGAAACCAAGCACAGTCTTCCAAACTGTCTAAATAAAATAAGGTGCAAATAAAGCTCTTCATACATTCTAAATATGTGAACCATAATTGGAATGACAAATTCTCCGACTGCAAGAACAACAGTCTGATGATCATCATTGTTTACGGTACCTCTCTTGAACTCACGTTGCTTGACAAAGCAGCAAAGAGCACGTTCAACGTTTCCTTCCTTTCACGTCAAGACTTGAAGGGATGAAAGTTATTCTCCCCTTCAAGCCTCTCCATAGAAACAACTTACTTAACACTTGCGCACTTGATGTAATTGACGTGGGTTCAGGTGGCTCCTAAATTGTCAGGAATGTGGAATGTTTATACTCAGGCCAGTAAATGGCCATTTCGGTGTAGCAAAGTTCTCCAAATTTTTTTATTTCCGTTATTCGCAATGTATGCAAAACGATTAAATAGTTTTTCGAACGACAATATGGAAATGATTCAAGAAGGTATATTCATATTAGTTAAGAAAGATTCGTCCCTTGCTGCGAAAGAGGTGTTCTGCCACAAACGAATCCCGCTAAACCCGTTGTTTGTTTGTTACTCGAATAACACCACCAGTTCAGAGAAAGATCTATGTTAAAGTTTCCGAAGAGCTTTCAACTGCCCTGAATGAGATTTACATTCTATTAATAAAAAAAGGCAAGTGATAGTATGTATCTTTTCATTTTATATTAATCTTTTTTTTTCGGAATGTGATGACTTTTATTCAAGTAGGCACCAAAATTTAGACACGAAAATTCAGACACCCAATGGTAAGGAATCGCTTTTGAACAGTTGACAGCTATTTCTGTAAGCTGAAGAAACCGCATTACTGTAGGGCATGCTCCAGATATTTTCTAAAACGGCAGTTCTATTGTCGCTTTAGCGCGAGGCTTATCGCGTTCTACAAACGCTATCGTAACCACAACTAGGCCACAAATCGACGCATCTCTATCGGCCGCAATACTCAAGCGATACACAGCGATTCGTCACACTTCGCTCATCTTCTTACAAGACACCAGATATTTTTGCGCTGATAAATACAAATCCATTACAAAATACACATGCACAACAAACCTTATAACGAAATTCTGATCATTCAAAAGCAGTTCTGAGGTTCCCTACCCTGTTCAGACATGAATCCCTCACAAAAAAGGCGTAACTTTCAACTGATCCACAATGGAAAAACTGTGACTCACAATTATGTCTTTTAGCAATCCGTTCATTAAGTTTTCGCTTTTCCTAACAGTGGTACAATGAGAGAGATACGAGACATCGCTATTCAGAACGCACATCCATTCACACAATGATTACATCTCCCAGGTGCACCCCCACTATGGGAATTGAAAAAGAAGCACTGAGAGAGAGAGAGAGAGAGAGAGAGAGAGAGAGAGAGAGAGAGAGAGAGAGAGAGAAGAGAGAGAGAGAGATCGAAAAAAAGGTGCCTCAAGTAGCATATAAGATTTTTTTTTTTTTTTTTGGGGGCACCACGGCCCAGTGGCACGGTTTCCCTCACGACTGAAACCTGGTGTAAGTTAGTCTTAACGAGTAGCACTCATTCCCAGAGACATTATTAACATAAATAAACGTCTTGAGAGTTTCCAAAACCGCTCATTAGGCTCCGGGGCTTAAAAACAAAGACTGACGCATTTCGGAAGCGACGAGAGACCTCTTTTCTTTTAAGTCTTGTGTATGTTTCGCTTATGGCATATCTTAAGTTCATTGGAAAGTTTCTATGAGCATAAAAGTATAATTTTTTTGGTCCCTCTCACTCTGTCACTTATATCCGATTTATTTCTTTAAGGAAAAATTATAGACACAGGACGAATAATTACCACGACGAACACTTAAAAATCAAACATCACACCCAAATTTTGGAGAGAGAGAGAGAGAGAGAGAGAGAGAGAGAGAGAGAGAGAGAGAGAGAGAGAGAGAGATACTTATCAACATTATCAATATCCATCAATTACGAAAGGAAAAAAAGTTATGGAATCATTTATCCCAAGGTAATCAACCTCTACATTATATGAAACCGCATCTGGCTGCTTAAGAGAAAGTGAGGAAGTAATATTTCACTAGAAACCTTCCCGGTTTATTAAGACCACAGAGTGAAAAAAAAAAAATCCGACTATGATGCGCGACAGGTCTTCCCTTTTCCTGAGAAGTAAAGTATAATCCATGTATTTTCTTCATTATTATTACTTAATTAATGTACACATGCAAATATTACGAACTTTAGTAGTCTAATTACCTGGAAATAAGCACAGCTTTGATTCTACTCAACACGAAGCATTCTACAGCCAAGGACGTAGAAGAGACACTATAACAAACACACTGAGACTTCTCTGCTTGATCACTAGAGGGAGACTTTACGAAGCACCAGACTCAAAAAAAGTCAAGTCTCTTGGCTATAGGTTGCTTCTTGCTGCTTTGTCCCTTTCTATCAACTCCGAAACTGCCAGCAGCAACCAGCACAGCTTGCCACACGCTCCATTAAAAGCTTAGCCAGAGCTTATTTTTAACAAACCACCACTGAAATCAAGAACAATTATACAGCTCGAGAGTTGGACTAAACATGACATAGTGGGGGCTAGAAAACGACATTGCAAAAGGCTCCAGGCAAATACCCTTAGGCACTCCTCGTGGCTCCACGTTGCTTGCCGAGTTGGCAATACCTTAACGTTCTCTCTCTCTCTCTCTCTCTCTCTCTCTCTCTCTCTCTCTCTCTCTCTCTCCATTAATGAAACAAATATCATAAACCTTTTTATTTTCTTTTGCAATTCATTGTATAAAAACAATTTTGTTCTGTTTCATGATGAGACGTAGCCTGCGCGAGGTTGCTTTGACAAAATGAAACTTGGCTGAGAGAGAGAGCAGGAAATTATTCCCATTCACAGGACAGGGATGCATTAGACGCAATGATTCTTAATAATGGCCTTACCAAATTTTGAATTGTTATTTGAATGTAGTGTCAGGTGATGATAAAAAACGGCTGAAAACCAAGATGAGGCACTTGCTTATAAAGGAAATCAGAATCTGTCAAGTTTTTTTAAGCTTATAATATTTCCAAAAAAATTAGTCAATGATTCAAAAACTGTGATCATTGAGGAAAATAAATCTTGCTATCCGAAAAAGTCACAAAGCAAGTAAATATATAAAACATGTTTCCCATGCACAATAGATAACAACTCTACAAACTCAAAAAAAAAAAAAAAAACTGAACATACGACCTAATTAAAAATACAAATGACGAACATAAAGTATAGAATTACTGATAATGATAACAGTTGCTATGAAGCAAGAAACATGAAAGTTGAATTCACTGACATACAAGAACGGTACACCATCTCTCCTCAACCGAAGTAAGTGATCGAGGAGACATGAAGGAAACAAAAGAAGGGTAAGCTTACACCAAGCGTTCGCGAAAACAAGTCAACAAAAATCAGAACAATGACGATAACGAAGGTAAACAATACCAAGCTACTCTGGCGTGGCAGATGCCAAAGTGACACTTTCAATGAGAAACCAAAGTGTGATTAGGTGTTGCTCAACTTCCCGTGCCTTAATAGAACAATTGGTCTGGCTACAGAGTAGCAAGGCCATTTCACAAGTGCCATTCATTAAACCAGAGTCTAAACAACTCAAGGAGAACTGATTTTACTTGACAGGGTCTGCTGAACAAGCCCTTTTCCTTTATGAGTAAGGGATGTACGTTGCAACTTCGTATCTTCGTATACAATACATTATTATCTCGTACCAATCATTTTTGTTATATAACACTTCATCGGCTACATTTATTACCTTATGGTCAATATCTCAAAGTCTTCTGTACGTTTCTCCTCTGTGGGTGGAATACGTGAGCTGAAGTGGAATCGAAGCAGTGAGAGCAAAGACGACTCGGCAATACAGTATATGACTACACAAACAGGCGCCCAGGAAACCAAACACTGCCCAAACAAACATCCACAGTTTGCTAATACGACCAAGAGCAGAAAAGGTCCAAAGAGTCAAGGAAAATGGGGAGTTAGGGGTTCACTGATGACTCTGGCAAGACCTGACTTTTCTAAGTGTACCATTTCCTGGGAGGGTGTGCGGACCCATTTTAAGTGTCATTGAGGCACTATTGGTCGTCTTCCTGTAGTTTCACTTTCGAACTACTCGACTTATTTGCCAGGGTTCGTATCTAGTGCAAAACAGAAAAAATATTGTTTCTTCTTCTTTTGCTTCAAGAATAGAGAAGAATAGAATACAGAATTGTGGCCAAAGGCCAAGCGCTAAGACCTACGAGGTCATTCAGCGCTGAAACGGAAACTCACAGTAAAAAGATTTGAAAGGTGTAACAGGAGGGAAATCTCGCAGTTGCACTATGAAACAACTATTAGGAGAGGGTAGAAAGAAAGTTTGAAGAAAGACTAAGAACGGATAAATGGTAGTAAAAAGAGTGACAGGGGCTGCAGCTGGAGAGAGAGAGAGAGAGAGAGAGAGAGAGAGAGAGAGAGAGAGAGAGAGAGAGAGAGAGAGAGATTTACCTGTAGATACCAGCAACCAATCCGGGGGTGGAGGATTACCTCGTCGAGGCTAACGCCTATGTGGATCCGAACATTATTTTTGGCAGTTTAATCAAAGCAATGATGTCAGATTAGATATGAGGAACTTATACCAGATGACACACCGAATTAAACAATGAGCCCTTAATTGGGGTCTCTGAAATGATCGGTGTCATGGATCCCTAGAAGTTTGCCTAACTTCTTTTTGAAGGATAAAGTTTATATACCAGTTTAAATGAACATAAATATACACACCTTTGCATTAAATAATGACATTACCAATGTCACCCAGAACGTGCTCTTGGTACTGATGAAATGTAATTATTATTATTATTATAATTATTACTCAGAAGATGAGCCGTACTCACACTGAGTAAACCCACAGGGTCCATCGACTAGAAATTCAAGCTTCCAAAGAATATAGCGTTCATTAGAAAGAAGTAACAAAAGTTAATGGGAAATACAGAAAGACGAGATCACTTATTAGAAAAGAACAAATGAATCAACAAATTAATAAACATATAAAAATTTAAGTACATTATTTAAATACAGAGTCACAAATGAGAACTCGAAGGTCGTCCTGACAGCAATCGTGATTTATTCGGAAGTGTCCGTGTGTCTGAATTTGACTTGTTCCTCTTTAGGCAATAATCAACTGAGTTGTCTAGTTCATTTAGAAAAGGATAGAAGCAAAACCATCCAGCTACGTTCAGCATTTAAGGAAAAATGTCTAAATCAACAATGAATCCTCGTTAAGAGAAGGCTTCAAGGAAGAGTTTAAAAAGAAAACTTTCAACGGTTTCTTTTTCTGATGATCGTGTGGCTGTGTGCAACACATCCACCACTGCTTTCCACCATTTCTAATGTATTTTACTCTTCCCATTCCCCACCAGCAACAACGCAATGAGTTTCAGTGACAAGAGGCCACAACCAGAGTAGCTGCTTCCCTACTTTCACGAATCTAAGAATAAAAATTGATTTTACAAATAGATAATAAACATTCCCGTGTCCTCGTGGTCACGTCCACCGCTTAAGCGTCAATCTCCGCCAAATATTATGAAGCCAGTAACGTGTCAATATTAGTTGTGCACACTGAAAAAGTTTAGCATATTATTATTATTTACTCAAGATGTGCATACATTCATACTAAGCAAGCCTAAAACAACATTCACTTACAAAGAATCTTCAGCAGCATACATAACCCACATGCAGGAAGAAAACAATAATAATGATTATAATAAAAATGCCATAATTTCTTATTACTTTCAACTTGACTTACATCATGGCAACAACATCTCCACAAACTCAATGCTCAAGAAGAAAAAAAAACGCTTGCTAGAAACACGAAGTGAGCATCCGTGAGCACTAACCAGAAAGAAAATAAAAGAAAAAACTTTTTAGATTTTGGATTATTCTTGAGCTAAGCCACACAAAAGTATTTTGCACTGCGAGATCTCATAGTGAAGTACTAATAATAATAATAATAATAATAATAATAATAATAATAATAATATTATTGCTATTATTATTATTGCTAAGAACTTCACAATCTCGTGAAAAACAGTTTGTGTAATAAAAATCCACATTTATATGGTGATACAGTTTACTATATAACTGTGGATTTATTATACTTGCTGATCAACCCAGTGCTGTCCGGGAAAACCCTGAACAACAACCGATAAACTCTTTCTCTTTCTCCTTCCAACACCCCTCTACTCACTCTCTCTCTCTCTCTCTCTCTCTCGTTAAGACAGTTGCTTCAGTTACATTGCCCAGCATTTTTGACATTTTATATTTCACCCTTCTCACCCCTATTCCTATCGGGGCTAAACTTAGACTTAAAGGGCACTGGGAGTGTCACTATTCATCTCAGCAGCCTCAAAAACTATGGATTAGATACTAATATCTGTTGATTTTGATATTTTATTTTTTCACCCCTTCTCACCACCCCCTTCCTATCTGTTGGACTTAAAGGGCATCGGAAGTGTCACTTTTGGCTGTCATTTTTGGCTATTTTTATGTCATTCCCCCCCTTCCTATCGGGGCTGAACTGGACTTAAAGGGCATTGGGAGTGTCTCTATTCATCTCAGCAACCTCGAAAACTATGGATTAGACACTAATATCTGTAGTTTTCTGTAACTTTTACATGTCACCCCCCTTCCCACCCCACCTTCCCTATCAGGGCTGAACTTGGACTTAAAGGTCACGGGGAGTGTCACTAGTCCCCTCAGCGACCTTGAAAACTAAGGATTAGACACTAATATCTGTTGTTTTCGGTTATTTTTACATGTCACCCCCTTACAACCCCTTCTCACTCCCATTCCTGTTGGGGCTGAATTGGATTTAAAGGGCATCGGGAGTGTCACTATTCACCTCAGCGACCTCAAAAACTATGGATAAGACACTAATCATCTGTCATTTTCAGTTATTTTTACATGTCACCCCCTTACAACCCATTCTCACCCCGCCCCTTCCTATTGGGGCTGAACTTGGACTTAAAGGGCATTGGGAGTGTCACTATTCTCAGTGACCTCGAAAACTATGGATTAGACACTAATATCTGTAGTTTTCTGTAACTTTTACATGTCACCCCCTTCCCACCCCACCTTTCCTATTGGGGCGGAACTTGGACTTAAAGGGCATCGGGAGTGTCACTATTCACCTCAGTGGCCTTGAAACTATGGATTAGACACTAATATCTGTCTTTTCAGTTATTTTTACATGTCACCCCCTTACAACCCATTCTCACCTCCCCTTCCTATCGGGGCTGAATTTGGACTTAAGGGCCACCGGGAGTGTTACTATTCACCTCAGCGACCTCGAAAACTATGGATTAGACACTAATATCTGTTGTTTTCGGTTATTTTTACATGTCATCCCCCTTTGCATACCCATCCCACACCCCCTTTGGTGCCAGATAATAAGTCATATGTATACCAAGTTTGGTTGATATTGCTAAATATATTTTCAGAGTTATTCTATATACACATACATCCATTTATATATATATATATATATATATATATATATATATATATATATATATATATATATATATATAGATTATTATTATTATATATATTATTATTATTATTATTATTATTATTATTATTATTATTATTATATTAATGTTTTCACACCTGAGAATTCTACCTTCCCAAAACTTGATCCCACTAGGAAAACAAAATCTTGATAAAAAAACTAAAAATATCAAACATTTAACCTTTTTTTTATTCATTTTACTTTGCAGTTTTATAAAGAACCACATAAGAATTCTACAACCCGAAAGAATCTTTTGGCTCAAATTTAATCGTATGTGAAAATATATTTCATCAATCAGCATTCAAAAGGCAACTCCAAGAACAAAGGGGCAACACCTAGAGATTTTCATAAGGAGATGAAGTTTGAAATGGGACACTCCTTCCTCCAGTGAATGTTTGAAAGATGAACAGTCGACAATTTCGTAGAAGCCATTTTCTGTTTGTCTCAAAAGGTAAATTCAGCTTACCGGACTACGTGATACTTGCATTTGACAGAATCCGAAATGGAAGTTTTGCATCCAAGTGAATAAGAAACCACAAGTAACAATTAGAATTCCTGGACGAAACGTTTGAAGAGAGAGAGAGAGAGAGAGAGAGAGAGAGAGAGAGAGAGAGAGAGAGCCTCGCGCGGCGGCGGCGGCGAGTGAGCTTATTTCATGGTAACCATATTTGACAATTCTTTTGATAGACATCATCAACCGGCAATGAAGCTTACCGACTTCAAAATTCTCTTTCTCTCCCTCTCATTTACATACACATACATACACAATAAATATATATATTATCAACTAAAAAATTCCCCCTTCGGTTAACACATGAAAATATATTTCCGAGTTAGAGCAAACTGGATATTAAAGGACATTTGTAACTTAATGCTTGTATATGAATCACGGTGATATGATAAAATTAATTCATATATATATATATATATATATATATATATATATATATATATATATATATATATATATATATATATATATATATATATATATATATATATATTATATTTGTGAGTGTGTGTGTGCGTCACAAAAAGTCATATTAGCTTCCCAAAAGTAGTAGCAAAATAGCCTAAAATAAAAAAAAATACATAAGCAAAAGCTGTTCACATCTTCGACGGTCTTTCACTAGAGACTGCGCACGCGCAGAAGCAGGAAGCTCCATCCACTCACCAAATGAAATTGTCAATAACGAGGAATCCCCTCATCCGTTTCCCTCGGAGTGAAAGCCAGAGTTCACTCCTTCAATCCTCCCTCCCTCCCTCAATTCCAACCAAAGTTGTTGAACCCATTCACAATAATAATGATGCATGTCTGTGTATGTGTACGTGTATGCGTGCGTGAGCGCGGGAGGGCAACGGGGGTGAGGAACCTTATGTGCCACCGACAGCATAATAAGCTGTACTTTCACCACATTTAAGCTTCAAATTTCCTCCGGTACGACACCGCCTCCTCCTATGCTATACCAAACCTCGCCTTACATTCTACGAGCAGAGAGAGAGAGAGAGAGAGAGAGAGAGAGAGAGAGAGAGAGAGAGAGAGAGTACCAACAAATTTAAAATAGTTCATATCCGTTAAAAAAATACCAATAACCCACTTATTAAAAAACCGACTTCCCTCAGAATTAGTTCTGATATTTGAATTACTTTCAGTTAACTTTTCAATTCGTAAACTGAATCCATTTTTTTCTAGTGATAAAAGCTAGAAATCAAAAATTGGATTCAGCTCACGAACTGAAATATGAGCTGAAAATCAAGTAAAAAGCTGAAGGTACCGAAAAACGTCACGCTAGATTCCTGGCGCATTCATTTCCACAGAAGATCGTTATCAGATACCTTATCGAAGTATTTGCTCTCACGCCACAGACTTCATCCTCTCGAGGCATGATGATACGAATGGTCAACAGTCATCCGAGCGTACCGAATAACCTCTCTCTCTGCAGATTCTTAACATATACTTAAATTACGTTATATGATTCCGAATTCCAGAAAAATGGAAAGTGGAGCCTAAAAACTTCTCCTTCTATATTCTAGTCTCGTAAAAACATCACATATTCTTTCATAAGCATAATCTTTCCGCTAACACATTAAGCCTGAATACACAGTCTCAATCAAGGTCTCGGCAAATCAGGACTAATCTCAAACTCTTCGAACTAAAATGACAAACACAAGATTTCACATACATGATAAATGGTAGAGTGCAGTTTTCTTCGTAATTCTATGAAGCTCAGTTTCTTCCTCTACAACTACTACTACTTTTTCATTTAGGGAATCTCAGTTGTGGCAACTACTGTTTCGATCACGCCAAGTCTGTCGAATTAGTCTTTTTGTCTACCTTAACCGACTCTTCATAAACATTTGAAATTTACATCTCATCCTTGTCCAAACAAACTGTTTTTTTTTAAATATCATACTATGACATTTTATATTCTTTTATTTGACAAAATAAAAAAAATATATTTGAAAAAAAAAATTTAGTATTTTCCTACATATACGAACCTATGGCTTTCATAAATGGAGTTCTTTGCGCTCTTACCAACCGTAAAAAACTAGAAGTAAATGTAAAAAAAGGTTTTCACAAGTCTGTTGTGTTAATTGAATAGAAATCTCGACCAGTTTCACATTACTTATACAGACCATTTTTCAACTTCTGTAAGAAACAGTAAACCCATTTTACTAAACCCTGAGATATCTTACTTTAACATTTTTTTTAATGAATCTAACATTATCAGCGTTTCACGATTATGTAATTGGAGCTGATGTTGTCACCTACGAATAACTGGAATGAATTCTGTCCTTCAAAGAAAAGAAAAACTCAATACATTTTCCCTCTTAGTTCAAAAGGCCAACCACGTTCCGTCATGTATTTATATTTTTCTTACAGAAAAACACTAATTTTCAGGTAACAGAAATGAATACATTCATTTCTGTCAAACCAAAACTAATACTAATCTCTACAATCAAGAGGAAAAATATTAGACCAGACGCCCTTCTCGCCATCCTGTCCCATGGAACGAAGAAAATATCTTTTAAAATCCTTTCATCGAATGAGTGCATCAACAGAGGAGCGGATTTAGTCACATAGAGCGGTGCAATTATTTTTAAGCAATCACTCAACCTGTACTGCTCTCTCTTTCAATGTTCAACATTCCCTCTCGTGACCTGAACCGATGCTGCTACGCACACTTACGACGGGAAATCGCCCGTCCATTGTTTTCACTTGCTCAAATGCTTTCTCCGCTGTCAAATTTTTCGGCAGCATTTGGCACGCAACAAAAATAAAAATCTTCTGGATTTTAGATTTTACCCTCCTTAAAAGAGAGAGAGAGAGAGAGAGAGAGAGAGAGAGAGAGAGAGAGAGAGAGAGAGAGAGAGAGAGAGAGAGAATCCCACTGGCAAAAAATTGTAACGACAAGTACTTGCTCAAAATTTAAAACTGTCCTTTACAGAGAGAGAGAGAGAGAGAGAGAGAGAGAGAGAGAGAGAGAGAGAGAGAGAGAGAGAGAATACTAAACCAAAATTCTATTTTCTTCATCATAACTCTGATGCACAACGATACTGCAATGTACAGCCATTCAGGGGCGACGTCTGTCGTTACAAAAAAAAAAAAAAAAAAAAAACTATAATCAAGAATTTCACAACTAATGAAAAAGTCTTGCAACTAAATCTCAGAACACGGCTGAGCTGTGTCAAGATCACGTCTGGCCGACGCTTACGATCTCCGAGATTGACTTCTTTGCTGAGAGAGAGAGAGAGAGAGAGAGAGAGAGAGAGAGAGAGAGAGAGAGAGAGAGAGAGAGAGAGAGAGAAAAGGCCGTGAATCTTTGCATTCTCGTCCTGATGGTTACTTGCTCAGTCACTCAGATATCTCTCTCTCTCTCTCTCTCTCTCTCTCTCTCTCTCTCTCTCTCTCTCTCTCTCTCTCCGACTGAGGATTTTATTTGCTTCATTTTATGCAAAAATGACTAAAAAAACAATTTAATAAGTTTTACACATAAGGAACAAAATATCACTTGAACTTTCATTGAATAACACACAAACTCTGAGTACACGTGCATACACACTGCATTAACTATGTTCTACGCGCAAATACACAAATAAATCCACATACATTCTTTCCTCTTACAAGTTGTCCACAAACGGAAAAGGTACGACTTCAGCAAAGTGCTCTTCACGAACCCTGATCAAACAGCCTGGTTCCTGCCACCCAGATGAAAAAGAAAACAAAACATATAACCATGGTTATCGAGTCTACAAAAATTTGCTAGGAAAGGAAAAAAAAAATTTCAAGGTCGCTGTAATTGTCTTGCACTACAGACCGCAACTAATACAGGTGCAACTATGCCTGTCGCTCGTATTTCCGGCAGTAAATGACAGAGGTCTTCATCTCGGGGGGAAAAAAGGTATACTGCACAAACCAACCAGCGTGTCCAGTGTAACCTGAAAGGAAATGGCAACTTGGATATTCCAATTATGAATACTGCAGAGTACTATGGGACAAGTCTGACTGATTGATAGGTAGGTAGGTAGGTAGGTAGGTAGGTAGGTAGGTAGGTAGGTAGCTAGATACATATATAGATAAAGAAAAAAATAACTTTGATATTTTACCGGACATCTTATAAGGTGACTGGCTCGAACACAACCTCGAATTTCTATTCCGCTGGCCGCGTTTATGAGCCTGAAGTTGGCGACTCCTGTTCTTAATTCTTTCCTTGTACAGGGCGGTTGGCGGTATTGGAGGCGAATGGGCACGGCGGGGTAACGGTGGTGGTGGTGGCGGAGAAGAAGGCGGAGTGCAAGAAGGCATAGAGGTCGTACCCATGGACACAGAACACCACCGCCAAGATACGGAGGAAGATGACTCCATGCTGGTGGCTTCTGAGTCGCCATTATTCTCGCAGCCATCGTTAACTTTCTTTTGAATTCGGATGACTTGATCGGACTCACTCGAGGAGTAATTCAGGGAGAGTCTCCCGTTGGCTGATGCTATACCTGAAGCCAGCAAATCCTCGAATTTCGTGATGTGTGTGGCCTCGTACCAGGCGCTACTTGATGTTGCCACTTCTTTCTCGACTGCTGTTTTCGTACTCGAAGAAGCCGAGTCCGAAGAAGTGCGCTCCGAATAACCACCAACCGAGCCATGGGATGAGTCGTGGGTGCTCAGACCCGCTCGGATGACCAGACGACATAGGGCGGAAGTGTCACGGACTTCCACGTAATTCGACTTATTTTCTCTGGCGGCGCACGCGGACACGGTGGAAGCACTGGGCGTGACATCAGCGACGCTGCCATCTTTGTTGTCATCTGAGAGGTGTAACGAAATCGTTTTGGCGTAGGGGTCAACATCATTCGATGGAGGCCAAATACAGTCTCTAGCAGTCGACTGAATGGGTGGAGGAGGGTTCGACGGAAGAGGCGGAGGCGGAGGGGGAGGAGAGGAGGAAGGAGGAGGAGGAGGAGGAGGAGGAGGAGGAGGAGGAGGAGGAGGAGGAGGAGGAGGAGGAGTGTGTAATTTTTCCACAGGAGGACAAGAAAATACAGGGGGAGGTTCGAGTGGAAGAGGTGGGGGCGGCGATGAATCGCAACAATCGAGGCCGATTTCACGACGAAATGAATCTCGTTTGTTGTTGTCCAGTTCCTTGACTCGGCAGTTTTCGGGAATGGATGTTTCATTTAATGTAAGTTTTTTCTTGATTGGCCGGGAATAAATGGGCTCACCTTTGAGGGGAAAAGGAGCAAAACTTTTATAGGGCTCTGTGCAAAATTGAGGACTGGATGACAACGGAGGCGATTTGTTGCAACGAGGCACAGGCTTCTTGACACTCGTCTGATAGATAGAGTAGATGGTCTTGGAGGGTTGGACTAATTGAGAAGCGACGGCTTTATTTGACACTTTTTGCCACGAAGCTCTTCTGTCCCAGGACGTTTTAGTCCTGTTTCTCAGCTGGTGATGCGCATTGGGTATCTTGGGAGGGTAAGAATAGTCCTGTGGAGACTTGGGCTTGTTGACCATCGAAAAGATGGCGCTTTCGTCGCTTTCGTGGGTCATACTCTCCACCCCACTGGAGGAACTGTCTCCCGCCGCATCCTTTGTCCCTTTGGTCTTGGTTATGCTACATTCGTCCACATCCTTCGTAGTATTTGCTCTTGCCGAGGATTCGTTCAACGCCTTGGCGGCCTTCGTCTTGGCTATGCACTCGTCGATACATCTCTCGTTGTAGCCGAGTTCAGGGGTTAACCGGACACCTCCTCCCCCAACCCAATGCAGGTTCCGGTAATCCACGTAATTGTTACGGGTCGCAGCCACCTCTGGCTGATGGGGCTTCGACTTCGTTCTTTTGAGAGCAGTGTTAAAGATGTGTCTGTCGAGATGATACGTAGCAGAGTGTATTGGTGACGGGTACGTGGTACAGAGGGAAGAGGAATTGAAGGCATGCCCGGGCTGGAAGACGAATTCGTCGTCGTCGTGAAGAGAGTCCAGAGCATCTTCTGAGGAACACCTGACGGCGGGGCGAAGTTTCAGGCTGACAGTGGCACTGGCCTTCCTCCATAACGCCAAGCACACCCTTGCCCGGCGACGCCCTTTGTCTCGCCTCTTGCGCCAAGCTGCCCACGTTAAACTCCCTGGGACAGGCATTTCAACTGACGGTCCGCAATCTATATCACTTCGATCTCCTGTCAAACATCACGCTCTACGATAAGAAACGAAAAGGCTTCCGCACGAGTTCCTTCATCACGAATGTCATTCCATCACATAACTACAGCCACGCCATCCTGCCCTCGAAATTCATCGCCCGCCAGGTCTTGTAGCAGATATATAATCATCATCGTGATTACGTTTCAAATCGACTTCACCTAGACTCGACTCGACAGAGCGGGAACCCCGAAGGTAACGCCTTCATTTTTTTCCCTCCAGCTTCACGAGTGTGACGATGCAAGTCAGCGGGTGGTGTAACGAGGCTGAATGAGTGGTCCTACTCCTCCTGGTACTACTGAAATGAGCGAGTATGTGTGTGTGTGTGTGTGTGTGTGTGTGTGTGTGTGTGTGTGTGTGTGTGTGTGTGCGCCACTGCCAGGTACCGTCAACGGAAGAGAAATTCAGAGGCGGCGGTTAAAAGCTCTTTCCTCCACCACCAAAACATCGCCATGCAACACTTGGGCCTCACTTCCACTAATACGCGGACACGCCCCTTCCTTCCTTCTTCCACTTGTTTGCATAATGAAGCAACAGCATTTTATTTATTCATTCTGATCTCTAACGCATATTAGAACGTTACAGAAAGCTTAACATTAAATATATTATACCAGACACACCTCTATGTTTGTAATCAAGGTGCAGACGACAATCTTCACAAAGATAGTTTAAATCACGGAGTGAAGTGGAAATGAAACCAAATACGTCATTTAGCGCAATAGAATCCAGAAGTGCAGGTACCCGCTTCGTTAGTCCACCACAGCGACAATATCTTCGAACACTTCATCCTACATCGTAGACGAACCGCAATAAGGTCTCTTGCGTAATTACAAACTTCTGAATAACCAGAGCTCATATAAACAGGCAGACACAAGAGAGGAGTGAAGCATTCTGCTTAAGACTTGTTATCACCGCCGTGTCCCCACGACTTTTCAGTCAAGGTAAGACAAGAAAGGCATTATATTATCACTTAGGGTGACCGTCAACCTCCTAACGCAAAAGGCCAAGGAGCTATGAAGTTAAAAGCCAGCTTTTATAAAAAAATAAAATATATAAAAACCACTACAATCTCTCAGTGGAAGAATGACCACAGACAATTTTTGTTGCAACTTGTCGACCACACAAAAATCAACACATGAATCACTGTGTCTCACTTGACTCTAAGTTTCGGTGTCATCACAAATAACCACAATTAATATTCCTCACTCTTCGTTAAGTTCCTTCAGGAGAATCCTCTCAGCTGAGTCACAAAAACCACCCTATGAATCACTCGAAGCCACAGACGCAGATAATGCGAACAATTTACGTCAATTGCCACTACAAGGACAGGAATGCTGCCGCAACAATCTCGAAACACAGTAGAATCTTCTGGTGGAAGGTTCAAATTCAGCTCTGACAGCAGGTAACCACTCGCTTTCCCCTTTAAGAAAATTGGTTCACCATACTGTCACTGTTTTTTGGGAACCATTTCACCAACACTCACGTTTATCCACTGCCCATGCCATACGCACCACCATCCCAAACACCGGGAAACTGGAATCTCATTCATCCGTCAAAAACAAATTCCTCTCCTCGATAACTGGAGCAGCCTGTGCATGATAAATAATCAAACATTTCTAATAATCCTCGTCACGTGTCTAAACAGCGAAATGGACGCGCGCACACACACTGGACGCAAGTGTCCTAAACACTCGAAAGAGAGGCACTGAAAACGCGAGCGAGAGAAGGATGAAAACACGAGGTGTCGCCTTGAGAAGCTGTCACACAGTGGCCGCCCGTGGTCCCCCACAACCCACTTTCAAGCCTTCCACACCACCCATCCAGAGACGGAAGCCCCACCCACCCACTCCTTCCCCTTGGAAGCCCCCATCTGAGGAGGAAAGTTGCAGGAAATGCGGAAACACCACCCACCAGCCAAAAGGCAATACCTCCGGTTTTCAAACAAGCGCACAATGCTTAAATTTGCTGGCAGGGAAAAGCAAACTCCCACGCAATAACGAAGGAATGTTTTCACTCTTACACTACTTTACACATAATATGCAGTCAATCGACATGAGGTGAACAAGTAGGTTCATTCACACAGAACCCATACAAATATAAATAGCTTAATAACATTTCTCTTTCTCCCCTATATCACAAATCTTATATATATACACTCGTTTATTTTATGGGCACGTGTGTTTGCACGTGAGTGCACTTAAGTAAATGTCAGTCTGGCGACGAAAATCACGTAAATGACGAAAACATGCTTTCGCCAAGGGGATAAGAACACCTAGTTAGGACGGGGAAAAAATGGACCGCATTAGACATCGAAGAAATTTTGCTGATCATGTAAGAGGTAAAAGGTTCACTAGTAGAGGCAGGTACACCCTGGTGGTGACAAGGAGTGGAAGGTGGCAGGGACGGATTTTTTCTTTCTTTCTTTTCTTTTTTCTTTTTTGAGACCCTTACCGGAAAACGGAACACAAACAGCGTACCGGCAGATGTTTTCCTAACTCGACCGGAACACTTTTCAGGTGTCGCCTCATCACTGGACACCTGTCTACAGGTATAAGTAATCATGGAAATGATGTATATATTGATACAACAATGCAAGAATAAATAGAAAAGATGAAAACAGCTAAGAGTACGATTCTGCTGTATTTTTTTGTAAAGTATTCTAACTCGGTTTCTATATAAGAATAAAAATATATAAATAGGAGTACAAGATCAAATACTTTTTTAGAAATTTCAAGTACCACTCCTTAAACTAACTGCCCCGAGAGAGAGAGAGAGAGAGAGAGAGAGAGAGAGAGAGAGAGAGAGAGAGAGAGAGAGAGAGAGAGAGAGAGAGAGAGGAAGTACTTCCTAGCAGAATTTAAACAATGAGCAATAAAACAATAATGTAAAAGCTGAAAGAGGAACCACCACCCATATCATCTCGTGCACAATGGGGGGAAAACGAATTCAAGAGTGAACTCCTAAAACAACACCGACAAAGGAATATATAATAAGGGGCATTGTCTTTCTTCCAAATAAAACCCACTACAACTTGCCTTTCAATTCTTCTCTCATTCCTCTACTAGAATACCCGGCGATGATCAGACTGGAAAGAGTATAAATGGCCCAGAATTGTCCTAAAGGAAAGTCTTTTCGCCTTAATAAACCTTCATTGTACAAATAAAATGGTTTTCCACTTTGCTTATAGCAGAAAATGGTTTTATACTTTGTTTATAGCAGTCCAATGTCTGCTGCACTGAGCTATGGAGGCATGCTTAGTGGAACAGTGTATTTAATATTGTAACTGAAAACGACAAAAAGTTAATTCAAGAATAAAGAACACAGGAACAAGCAAAACTGAATGTGTTTTTCTTTTGAAAATACATAAGAACTTTCTGTCTTTTAATTCTTGCAATCTTTTGAAAGTATTTTTAAAATGAATGGAGACCCAAGAAATGGACAATTTCTGATTCCAGCTACGACTGCAAAAGCCTAATCCGTCTCTATCGATTTCACTGACAGCGTAAGGGGTACACTTTTGGCCCGGAGGGCGGCGACCTTGCAAACTGTAATCTACAATCACATATACTCCATGAAAAGCTGCATGTGTGGAGAATTTCACAATGCGATAGGTGTCGACGTTTGAGACAAAAGATGTACAAGAGTACGGGCATATGTACATATAAACTTTCTCAAATATGTATAGGATACAGAATAAGCACAATGACGCAATCACCATGAATCTAAGCTCTTGGCGACCTCAGAATATACAGAGAAGGGAGAGCTAAGTTTCTACTACTGACATGAAATATTTACTACGATTGTAAATCTCAATCAAGCAACACCAACAATCCTACACCTTTAGCAATAATAATAATAATAATAATAATAATAATAATAATAATAATAATAATAATTTCCAAATTGGTATTCCAAGAACCCCGTTTACCCGGATGGCTGTGAATCACACAGGAAGTCTGCTTTAACTAAATACTGATAATTACACCGCAAAGACGCCTTGGATACACATTCATAAATTATTAGCCTTTCCTGTGCTCCGTAACTCCGTAGAATGAGGGCTAAGTCGCATACGCGAGTCGACGCACGCCGAGATAATGTCATCAGCGTGTGAAAAGAACTCCAAACAAACCACGAGAGAGAGAGAGAGAATCTTGTAAATTTTTTCTCCATTTACCTTTATCTTCTTTCTGCGACTAAATCTTCATCCTTACAGTGCGTAAATACACTAATCTTCCTTTCTGTGTGTGTGTGTGTGTGTGTGTGTGTGTGTGAGAGAGAGAGAGAGAGAGAGAGAGAGAGAGAGAGAATTTTAAGATTTTTCCAACACACCTCTGTGACTTTCAGTCTGAACACCGATACGCAATTACTCTAAACAATGGAAATGACTTGGCAGAGAGCGCACTTTCTCCTTCCAATCAGATTCAAAGGCTCTCTTACACTTCAACTTCATTCTGTCTCCTCGTCCTCCTCCCCCTCCTCGTCTAATTTCCCTCTTTCTTTCCTGATCATTTCTGATAACACAAGAATTACGTGAGCGATGTCAATGAAATAATCCCTCCGTCCACTGTCGCATGAAGACAGATGATCAGAGGATAATCAACTTAAGTCATCCATGGTTATAATCAGAATGAGCGACATTCTCTAATAAAGAAATTCTAAGTTAGCTATTCCCTCTATCTGTGCCGTAATAATGCTTCCACAAATATAAAATAAAAAGAAAACGTGGATATTGGTTTTTGGGTGAACAAAAAAATTGCAAACATGAATGCCTAAAAGTACCATTTAATTATACAGAATGAGCGTTTCATATTTCTTGATATTTCTAGTTTGCAAATCCGACATTTTTTTGCGAAAAGATGTCAAGAAAAAGCTGGTTGAACCCGAAACACACACACACACACAACTACGTGAAACAAAAAGACTGTAAAAGGCAAAGTCATCAAAGCGAACTTTCTCTCTCAATCAAATTCAAAAAATAGAACTTCGAAAGTCTTCAGGAGTTTAATCAAAGACGATCTTTGATTAAAAAAAAAATACATGCCAGATTAATAATAACCACAATGACATACGCGACTTGGATAACCCACACACACACACACACACACACACACACAGTTCAGGTAACACATTCCCAATGAATGATACTTTCTAACACTTGACACCTTTCACCAAACGTGCACCTTCCCACTGCTCCTGTTCACGTTCTTCGGGAATTTCAACGGGCCAAGAAGCAATGAACCACAAAATGACTTTGGCTCTGAGCATCAGCTAAAAAATCATGTTCAAATGACTTACCAAAAGAGAGAGAGAGAGAGAGAGAGAGAGAGAGAGAGAGAGAGAGAGAGAGAGAGAGAGAGAGAGAGAGAGAGAGAGACTTTAGCGATCCTGCAGGTTAAACAATAGGCGAGATTCGCCTTATTATATGCGTGTAGGTAACTCCGTTTTCACGAGCGAACTTGAGCGAAAGAGGTAAGTAAACATTCCCACGTTCTGTGTTCGCCTTTCGCTTCCCTTTATCCTCAGTCACCACAGCAGTCATTCAGACCACCTTATTATTATAAGACAAGCAACTGATGAAGCAGATCATATTTTACCACAAAATCAACAAATATTCAGATCATCGTTTGCAATCTCGCCACCAAATGCTCAGCGTATCTTGTATAATCAAAATTTATTTATTTTCTTGTTTTCCTTGAGCGAATTTTCCCTCAAACCAGGTTGGAGGGATTGGAGAGCAAGAGAGAATGGGTTGGTGGTTAGGAAGGACTGAAAGAGTATATTATAAAACCTAATACACTGAACTGAACGGAAACACGATGAAGTACAATTTTCCACCGACGACTTCAATGCAGGAGCAAAACACTCTTAGTTCGGGTTCCCATCGTTATCCAATTTGTATACGTCATCCATGACTTTTATCAGGTCTAATTATGGCTACGATATGCGTAATTACAGCTGTCATAACATGCATAGTAATTATGACATGAGTTGTACCTTTATTCAACAAAGCACAGTGGAATGGTTGTAATACGCTCCTGATTTTGCACAAGTTTTCATCTACGACTACAAGAAATCAGAATCAGGTACCACATGAATTATTATTATTATTATTATTATTATTAATTGCAATGCAACTACTAAACAAGTTACTATCCACCAAATTTTATATCCTCTGAAAAGGGCGGACCGAATGGTTCATTTTTTTTTCTCAGTACATTTAACTAAAATAAAAAAAAAAAAAATCTGGGTACATCGAAAGCGATTGACGAGTCTGATCATACTTCCTTAATTAGCCTCCAAAACTGGACATTCTCTGCTAACTGAATATATACCAGCTAGTGTTGACCATCACTCTTTGCATACAGGGTCTGGGTAATGTGGGCTTTTCACTTCATCTTCCCCAGGTCAAACGAGTACCCTGTTCATTACTCCATAAAGTCTGCCGTTAATCGAAAATAGTGGTTTTGTTCATGAATTTTGTGAAATGAAAACTTCGTGCAAGACTTTTAAAACAGTAGTTTTGAAGGAAACTCATAGAACATACGTCGACGAAAATGACGAATTTCTGCGTGGTCTCAATTTCTTAAACAATAGTATTGCTAGCTAACGTATTAATTCTTTATATTAGATGCTAAACAGCAAATCCTGCACCTATCAAAATCCTGCACCTATTAGAGCTTCAGGGCTACCAGTATAAAATGATAACCTGTGAGGATTTGCGTTTCATATGCTTAACTGCGTCCTATTAATGACGTTCAACATTGTTTGTATTTTTTGTAACTACAGACGGGTAGAGATTCCGACACTGAGGATGGTGTACGGAGATAGTTATGGTACTGGAGAATTTCTGATACTCGTAATTATCGATTCGTTACGCACATCACCTATTACTGCGAAGGGTGGAAGATGATTATTTGTGCCTCTGGCCAAATAAATTTTACCTTTTTTTTTCTATTAGAGGGAGAATCACTTTATTCGCATAGTTATTTGGTAAAGGTTTAGCGACAATGAGGTGAGGTTCGGAGCTTTTAAATTGTAATGATATACAACGGGAGGAGGAGGAGGAGGAGGAGGAGGAGGAGGAGGAGGAGGAGGAGGAGGAGAGGAGGAGGAGGAGGAGGAGGAGGAGGATATAAATAAACACTAGTACAGATTCTCAGTCCTCAAGCTCTTGACTGTCGAACTAGATGCTGACAAATATATTTTCTGTTTAGCTGATGGGCATAACTTCATCGTTTTTAGGTAGATCTTAATTAGAAAATGTATCAAGCACGAGAAATTTAAATTCTCTTGATTTTCAATGTTTTCATTTTTCATCGATTATCTGGTATTCAAAAAAACACAATTGCAAAATCTCTGGATAACTTCACATCATTATATTCCAAACTTTTTCAGTGTTTACCCATAGACGAGATAATTCTGCTATCCACAAATAAAATATGCTGCTTCATACAATAACTAAGATCATCGAAAAGAAAGTATTTGAATTACGTGAAAACCTGACAGTAGATCAAGCTATTTTCTGCCTCCTCTAACCTTCAACATTCCAAAATACTGCATTATCCCACGGTAATATTTTACTTCAGCAATGACACTACACAATGCAATAAAGGCTGTGATCTAACTGGAATTATAAAAATCGGAACTCCTTAAAAAAAAAACTAGCATGCTTTACCCAAAATTTAGGTGAATCAAGCTAATTTCCTTTGCTTAATAATCATTCAAGAAATGTCAAGTGCCTTCCATCCATAGCCTGGTCGCGTTTTCCATGTACAGTACCTCAAATCATGAAGGCTGGAGCAGGCAACCGTAGTTCCTGGAGAAATATTAACAATGATGGAAATAAATTTTCCCCAGAGCTTATTTATGCAACAACGATCACGTGACGCAGCCGTTAATGTAGCCAATGGTTTATTCAACATGTGAGCATATAACTAAATATACTTTAATGCTACTGTTCGGGAATAAATCAAGGAATTCAGAATTGAAAAGTATACGGATGCGTCCACACTGCAGTATATGTCGTACACACACAGGTAACTTATCGTACACATGATGTCACAGATATGTTTAAAATACACGTCGGTGACTTATCGCACACCGTCACAAATATGTTTAAAGTTGTTGCATACATTTCACCAATATGTTTAAAACACACGTCGGTATCTTATTGCACATATACCACCAACATGTTTAAAGCACACGTCGATAACTTATCGCACACAAGTCACCAACATGTTAAATACAAGTCAACGACTTATTGGTGATCCTAACCATTACTCCATAGGTTTATCCACGGCTGACCAAGGATTCGTTCTTCGTTCACGGCCGTTGACTTTTTACCAGCCCGTTCGTGATATGTATGAGATTAAGTTTCTGACTTTTATTTAATAAGTTTTTACTGTAGGGTGGATGCACACGCATACACACATTTTATACATTTAACTCTGTATTAATAGACCGAATCAAGAACCGTTTGACACAGAAAGACACTTCAAAATGTGAGGGAAAATAAAAAATATCTGGCACCAATGCGTAAATGAAACCCAGACACAAACGAAGTATGCATTCGTAAAACTCTCACAACTATTTAGCAACGAAAATGGAAATTTACAATTAATTGAATTTCCTTCCATATTTGCAAAACAAACTGTTGCTGCAATACAATTAAAACGGCATACATGCATTGGAAACAAAAAGAAACTTGACCTATAAATAAATAGAAAATACTTTATCTGTGAATGTCACAACACTGTTGGTTCTTCAACTGAATTATTTAAATGTACCGACTGAAAACTCCTGGTGAGGGTCTTAACAGTCAACGATGTCAACAGCAAATTTTTAGGTGGCACATTTTACCAGTCGACTACGAGTGGTAAAATGTCCTACATAAAAATTCAGCTAATTCAATCAATTATCAGTAATGACACCTGAAGATATGACATCAAGAAACGATCTATGCTGTATTTTGTCTCTAGACAAATATGATTAAAGAAACGGCTCACATTTAAAAAAATATTAATTAAAAAATTCTAGGATTAATTTGTAGCAGACTTTCTACTTTTAACCTCTTACTTGCTCCTTTTCTTTGTTCAAATTTTTAAACAAAATAATCTTTCGAGCTTAAGATACAAGAAACCTCACGGCAATAACATTTATTTCTGACATTCTGCGAGTAAATGAGGTAAAACTAAAGTTACTACCATATTTTAAAAGTGAAAGTAGCAATGTAACTTCCTCTAACACATCGTGAAATATTCAGAATCATTTGGTAGTTTTAAGGGTGAGAAATCTGTTCGTGTGTTAGTGCAAGTTCGAGAACGAAAGGCCAACTGTTTTGGTTTGAAAAGATTTAGCCCCACACCCAAATTACCACTTCTCGAGACTGGCAACTAGGCTATTTCATTTCGCATTGCTGAAAAGCGGGTTGCATCATCTGCATGCTGCATCATATTACTCTAAAGCACAACACTCATGTCACAGGCAAAATACTTAACACAACAGTCTAGAAAATGCCCCTGTGGAACACTATACAGGATAATCTAGGCTTAGGGTGGCTAAATACCAGCAGCAACCAACCACATGATCACTTGGAAGTCTTGTAAAGGAAGCCGTCGCATGGACTGGTCTAACTTCTGCGTATAGTCTGCATTATCTTCTGCCCATATAGTGATTAAGAACCAATAGCTGCACTTTACAAAGACTCCAACTCCATCCAAAGTACAGATGGATCTTGGTAAGACACTGGTGCCCAAAATGTAGGATGTTTATGCAAAAGTGAATTTATAAAGTACAGTAATTTTTCTTCGAAAATAAAATATGATCTCTCTGTCCACATACAATGATGAAACCTGTGGCAAATTACAAATTGAATCATACATTTTATCACTAAAATTCACAATACAAATACATAATAAACACGTTTGAAAAAATATAAAGTCTAGAAATGATTTGCACATCCAGATGATACACACACACACACACATACATATTATATATATATATATATATATATATATATATATATATATATATATATATATATATATATATGTATATATATATATATACAACTATGTATATATATATATATATATATATATATATATATATATGTTCTCATGTTCTCATTTATCAATGTGCGCGCATGAAATCAAAGCATATATCAGGTAAATGGAAAGTTTCTTTCCAGTCTTAGATGTATTCTAGACAAGAAAGTGCTGAGCGACGGCAGTTTTTGGTTCAAAAGGCTAAATAAGGTAAGGGAAGTCCAGCAGTAAGGGGCCGGCTCCTTTCGTGGATCTTCCGAAAAAATACCCTGGCCATGTACAAAGGGGAACGACCTCGCCTCCCTACCTGCCTATCCTTCTATAAGCTTGTAAACAGAGAGAGAGAGAGAGAGAGAGAGAGAGAGAGACGTATTCAAAGAATCCAGGTCTTCAAATCAAGTTATTCCAACACTAAATCTTCGAGATTAAATACAAAAACAACCATAATAAAAAAATTTGACAATCACAAAGAAATCACACAAACCCAACCCCCAAAAAATTAACAAGCAAGACATATCTCCTTTAAAGAAGTTGTATTCTCTTAAAATTTAGAAAAGGGAAGACCCTTAGTTCTGTAATTCGGCGAGTTCTAAAAAAAAAAAAAAAAAAGCCAATCAACCAGATGAATTCCCTTCTTACACAACGTAAAACATTGCTGCATTTGAATTCAAAATTAAGTTACAAAAAGTTACAAAATATGCATGCAATTGCAGTTCATACTAACAAAGAAATTACTTTGAGTGCTACAATTTTCCGTCTGATATCAGAATATTACAGTTATCACAATTCTTTTCTATTCAAATTCCATCGCTAATTGGAAACATCCAAGAAAGGTTGTGGATTCACTCTACGGGTATTAACAGCCACCTTCCAAGAAGGCAGCCTGAACGATATTAATACAGTATTATTATTATTATTATTATAAGAAAAACCTGCAAATCTATTTGGGAAAACATAATGTCATGAGCCCAAGGACCCCAAGAGGGCAGGCGGCCCACTGGAAAACTAAGAAAATAATGAATATTAAAGAAATAACGAAGAAAAACGAATAAGCTACATAAGAAAAGAAGCTTAAATTAAGGTAAATAAGAAATAAACTATGACGATTCTTTTCACCCTGCTCAGAAAAATGTTTATTCTTGCACAAAGTCTGAACTTCTGAAGTTCCAAAGAGAGTACCATAGTAAGCAATGAGCTTGTTTTTAGTGCACTTAAAATGCAAGTGGAGTTACCAAACACCTGTGGATAATATCTTGGAAAATAAGCGGCTACGGTCAAACCAGGTCGTCGAGATTTGAGGGTATAGGCCATGCTGTGACTTGCTCAAGACAACCTGGGACAACCCATTTAATATAGGTCTATAATGAAATCTGAGAATTGGTCACAAGAAATTACAGCTTAATGACAATTATTTGACCAAGATCTAAAAAAAGGAAAGAAATTTTTAGGCACTGGGTTTGATTACAGCGAACGATGGACTACTTTCTCTTAAAACTGACTCCCCATAGAATATCAAAACATAAATACTGGTATACCAATGTTCACAAGATTCATTTGCCACCTAATTCTCTCGGCTAACTGGAACTATACTGGAACTACACTAAAACGAGGACCTTGTGGCAAGACAGAATCTTCAAATAACAGTTATCAAGAAATGAGGCAGCGTTCCCTTCAACGGATTAGTGATTGAGACACATACAACAGGTCCCTCCACAACCCAAAGGCTTTAAATCTAATCACCGGAGACTATATAAGAACAATAAAAGAATATTTCACGATATTCAGGTACGCAAATAACATAAAAGTCACAGGCTGGTTCAACAATCTAGATCCATATATAAAACGTCAAGTATCTGTGAAGAAAATCAGTGATGTTCTAAAATAATCTCTTGGTGGAATGACGATGTGGCGACAACCACCTCTCTTCTGGTCATCTTAAAGACACTCTCCACTTCAAAGGGAAAAGAACTGGCGCTGTCTAATAGAGAACTAAGCATGTTCTTCCAAGCTAAGCACAGCATCCTGTTATAACGAACAGGAAGTTCACCAATCCTGACGTAATTAATCTTCCTAATATGGAAGTGTTGTGAGATCATGACTTGAACAGAAAACTCTCTCTCTCTCTCTCTCCATCCCACCTCGCTCCCCACTTCTACAAACGTTCCGTACAGCGAAGTTCGGGGGAAAGGAGGAGGAGCCCAAACTCTCTGAATGCAACGTAGGGTCAACATGCTGCAGGCAGAGGTCCCGGGGGCAGGCAGGGGAGACAGTGAAGTGTGGTTTACATCACTGTCAGGAAGATCAGGTGGGTTTGTATGTTGGCGGTGGTGTTGAGAGAGAGAGAGAGAGAGAGAGAGAGAGAGAGAGAGAGAGAGAGAGAGAGAGGAGGGGGGGGGGAGATGAGGCCTTCAAGAATGCAAGTACAAGAACTTCCCACGGTATGCACCTACGCACGCACACAGCGCGCGAGATCTCACAGTCGCCGGGCAGCAGCATCCAAACACTCTTGAGAGCCGCCATTCTGTCCGTCCATCCCTAACGGGGCTCTCGGCCAACTTTGACACCATCCTCCACCTTCATAAGACGCATATACAGTAAGCGTGCAGGCGTCAAGATGAACGTGGTTATCAGGGTGATCCAGAATTTGTCAGATGCGGGCGCTACATTTTTATTTGGGGGTTTTGAGATGCGTGATTAAATAGATGAATTTCCCTCCCCCCGCCGCAGTAATGGCTGGACGCCACATCATATGGCTTAGCTGAGCGCTGTCCTTCGCATGTTTCTCAACGTTGAAAAAGGGTTCTCCGTCGGAGGCTGCCAGACTGAATTCCTTCAGAAAAAAAAAATCCGAAACAACGTTACCTCTCACTTATTATATCACTTGAAGGTTAAAACTCAAGCAGGCAGTGTTTCTCCGCCGACCATCCATCTCACTATCACGGTGCTTTGCAGAGTACTGGCTTATTTCACCGCATTTGGCGTCTAACATGGGGAGTTATCTCAAGATTGTCCCCCGGGCATGAATACCGTTAATACAAACCGTTTATCTATCACCCAAGGGTAGATAACAAGGAAAGCCACTTATGTACTTCAAGCGGTGTATTTTAACTGCATATAATACTTCCAAGGACTGAAGAAACAAACAAACGAGTTTGGGAAGATGTCAGAACTATGTCCGGCGCAAATCGCGTATTTGAAGCTCGCAGGCCAATGATCCTGGCAATCAAGTGCTCCTTTTTTATTTCTTTTTTGGCCAGCTCCGAGAAAACGAGAAGAAAAATGACGGTCTTTGTTTTAACCAAGTACTAAAGCTTGGGAACAGGGGGAAATCACCCTAAAATTAAAACATTAAAAGGGTATCTTCGGAAACAGCCTCTTTAATTCACGCTGCTGATTTATGTTACTATACTACTGACGACTATTATGCATCAGGATACTCCAACTGATCATGTTCAGTTAAGGCGTGATGAAATCATGTATATCTCGGAGAGGCAGAAAACTAATCAACAGGAGAAACAGTAATGCTGATCATGCTAATACAAAAAAAAAAATCATAATAGCGAGTTGCTGTGAAATTCAAATCACAGATGAAGGAAATCATTCTGTGAATAACCAATTAAACTTTCTTGCGGGATTTCACAATTAACTCACTCTCTCTCTTCATATAGCAATGCAGTACTGATGATAACCATGTCAATCTAGAACTCGAAAGCGAAAAGGCAAATAATAAAAACCACGTAACACATGTTTAACTAAAAATGTTCTCTCTGCACTAAGGCAAATCCATAGGCCTAATTGGGAGCCGACAAGACGGGTATATTCAGAAAGGCTTAGCATAAAACAGGAAAACGAACCTTTTGCATCAGAGACCTGCTGTGCTCCAGTAAAATATAGGACACATTATGAACCTGACCATTAGTTTCCCATCTACCGTCCTAATCCTTCGTTTGTGTCTCAATAAATATTCTGGGTACTTGTCTTGAAGAGTAGGCTAATCGGTTCTTGTTCAACATTATTTATTTTTCCCCTATGGAATTTCTACAAAATCATCTCTACCAGACGAATGATGGAAAGAGAAGAGGGCAACGAACGTTTCTCTTAAAGCATTTTCTACACTCATCCGTAAAATACGAAGAGCATTGTCGTACACACTTTTAGACCTATTACTTACTGTTTGGAATAAGGTTTAAATCATCAAGCACATGAAAATGTCCTCTTTTGGTATCACTTCAAAACTGTGACTACAATGTTTATTACTGTATTGTGTTTGCCAAGTCACTCACTACGATACAGTGAGGCAATCTGAAGCCGGGCAGTCTCGTAGCAGTTTTGGGAAAGAGGTCTACGTGGCTTTTTTTTTTTATCTTTTATGGATTAAGAGTTCTGTAACGTATCTGAGCGTCTTGCTCTTGAGAGAGAGAGAGAGAGAGAGAGAGAGAGAGAGAGAGAGAGAGAGAGAGAGAGAGTTCTTTTGGAATTTACTTGCTATAATGCTTATATAAAATGAATATCTCGTGTATTCTATGCCTCTCTTCTAAACCACCCCCCCCCACAAAAAAAAAAAAAAAAAATCTTGAGGTCATTAAGTAAGCCGACTTTGTAGCACTGCCCTCCAAAGAAATTTTTCTAAATTACTGCCAGACCGAAATACCTGCAACAGTAATTATTCTGAAAGGAGTATTCCTTATATTTTAATAACTGACTTACCTTATTTATATATTCACAGATTTGTATTTACATACTCTTTAATTTCTTTTTTAATAACCGATCTCCTCTTCTCTTGTATATCCCAATAGCTTCTGTTACTTCTTTCCAATGAACATCTTATTCTTTGGGAGTCTGAATTTTCAGTCAATGGGCCTTGTGGGCGTGTTCCATATAAACAGCGTTTAATTTCCATGTGGATCTTGTCCTCCCCGGGGTGACAATATGGAATCTGGGAATTCTGAAGGCTTCTGGGAATTCCGAATGGTCTGTAGCCTTTGGATTTCTTGCACAATACTAAAGAACAGAGTTTCATCATAAAGGAAGTGCTAAATATAGTTCGGTGGTCTTCCACCAGGGTGGCGCTGCAGAGCCTTGCAGCCATCTTGAAAGGTCTGGTAACCGAGCAAATTGAAGAGGGGTTTGGTGCGATGGTGAATTTTCTTATGCTGAATGTTTAATGAGTAAGTGTTTAGCGAATGTTTAGTGAGTTTAGGGTTTAGTGAATGTTTTGTGAATGTTAGTGGTAAGTGAATGTTTAGTGTGTAAGTATGCAGTGGATGTTTAGTGAATGTTTAGTGTGTGAGTGTTTAGTGTTTAAATATTCAGTGAATATTTAGTGAGTGTTTTGGGTTTAGTGAATGTTTAGTACGGTATGTAAGTGTTTAGGTTTTAGTGAATGTTAGTGTTTCGTGAATCTTTAGTGTGCAAGTATTCAGTGAATTTTAATGAGTTTTTATGGTATAGTGAATGTTTTGTGAATGTTGGTGTTTAGTGAATGTTTAGTGTGTAAGTGTTTAATGAGTGATTAATGAATATTCAGTGACTGTTTAGTATTTAACTAATGTTTAGGGGTTCATTGAGCATTTAGGGTTTAGTGAGTATTTAGTTTAATAAGTGTTTAGGGTGTGTTGTATATAATGAGTGCTCAGTGAATGTTTAGTGAGTGTTTATTGTGTAGTGAGTACTTAGTAAATTTTTAGTGTATAGTGAGTGCTTAGTGAATGTTTAGTGAGTGTTTAGTGTATAGTGAGTATTTAGTGAATGTTTAGTGAGTGTTTAAGTGTAGTGAGCATTTAGTGTAAAGTGAATGCCTGTGAGTGTTGAGTATTCAGTGAGTGTTTAGTGCTACTGAGTGTGAGTGTATAGTAAGTGTGTGTGTTTGGTGAGTGGAAGTGTATAGTGAGTGTTAGTGTTTAATGATTGTACATTACTGTTTAGCCAGTGTTTAGTGACTGTATGCAAAGAAAGTCCTGTAATTTACAGGAACCATTTATGCTAGGCATTGCTTAGATCCAACTGCAGATGCTTAGGCCTTGACCACAATGGTTGGGGTGCTTAGGTCAACCTGTTTTTGTAAGGTAATTTTTCTCTGTGAAATTGGGTCAAGTAATAATAATAATAATGTCAACAGTAATAATAATAATAATAATGTAATAATAATAATAATAATAATAATAAACAATGATAATCTGGTTCTTAGGGCCTGACCTTGTGCCACTGTTAGCATTCCTTCTGTTTCCTTCTTGAGCTCTCCCCTCTGTAGCCATTGCCATGTTTCATCGCTGGCCAGTTCTTTTGTCTGTCTCATGTATTGTCCGTGCATTGGTTTGTTGTACCATTCCTGTTCTGTTTTTCATTCTCCTGTCTCTATATTTCTAGGTCTTCGTCTACTTTTGTCAGTCCTTCTTCCCATGCACTCCTTAGGCACTCGTCTTCACTGGTTTTCAGATATTGACCCAGTGCTCTGCGCTCGATGTTGACGCAGTCCTCTATGCTTAGTAGCCTCTCCCCCCTCCCTTTCGAGTTATGTATAGTCTGTCTGCATTTGCTCTTGGGCGTAGCGCTTTGTATATTGTCATGTGTTTCCTAGTTTTCTGGTCTATGCTGCGGAGTTCAGCCTTCGTCCACTCCATACTCCTGCGCTTGCCTGCTCTAATAGACAGCTGATGGCGTAGCCCAAAAGAAATGGAAATATCAGCAGCTAAACCACTTGGCTCCACGAACTAAGCAAGCCGTCTTCAACGGCAACATTGTTACACTTGGGGGGTAGACTAGGCTGCTGAAGAATTCCAAGCAAAGTCCAGAAGATTCTCAGGTGGATCATCTTTTCGTTCACTGCAAACTAATCGTCCAAATGAAGCTCTTTCGTCAAGGGACTTCCAAGCAATTAAGGATCTGAGTGTTAATGTTTTATGCCCTGATGACTTATTTTGATACTTTGTTTTTTTATTATTATTTTTCCTTACCCTTGCGTTAGGAATCTGATACAAGTTATTATTAGTGATTTGGTCCTCCCTGGAGACGAAAGGCTTCGAAGATTTCTTCGGGGGGAGACGGATCCGACAGGAGCTGAAGACGGCTTCACAGGATACTAGTGTGTTTAAGAATTTAAGAAAACATTATAATCCAATGGGCGTTTCTCCAGGAATAATTCAGGAGCTGAAAACTGCTTCAAAGTCTGAGTAGAGCGCGCCATCTCGCTAGTAATAATAATAATGGTGAAGAAATCTACAGAGGTGTAGATGCAGGTTCTCGAAAGTTCTCGTTTGTATATACATTTCTAATACATATCTACATCTACACCACTGTGGATTTCTTCACCTTTTTAGTGACTCATGCCATTATGAGATTTTTATGAATAATAATAATTATTATACTTTAGCATAGAGCCTTATTCAAATTCTGAATTCCTTACATCAGAGAAGTAATACAAAAGACCTAGTGATGAAAAAAAATGTAGCAAACAGGAAACTCATCACAATCAAACCTTATAGAGAACAATATTATTCATTTATCATGATTACGGGTATGTTATTCACGGCACAATCCAGAGTTAAAACACCTAACCTGAGAGAGAGAGAGAGAGAGAGAGAGAGAGAGAGAGAGAGAGAGAGAGAGAGAGAGAGAGAGAGAGAGAGAGGCGCAGTGGAGAGTAGGGCAAAGGTGAAGGCGAGTCATAGGTATCCCCTCCCCACCGCTCCTCCATTCCCAAGAGACCATCACCCCCACCCCCAGCGAGAAACGTTATGTGCAGGATTACAAGGCCACATTCCACAACTTGCTACTTTTTTAACCAACGCTGCTGCTGCTGGTTCTGCTTCTGCTTCTGCTGCTACTACTGCTGCTGCTGACCCCCTGCTGCTTGGGAGCCATGAACCTTTATTCTGTCCAATCACGTTCGCCTCTTCACGAGTACCACGAAATGAAAGGATCAAAGCGAAGAACTGACACAGTCCTGGTCAAAAAGTACAGCTTGAAAGGTCACCTGAGAATCGCGAGATGATACTGGCCCTAATTATCAAGGTGAGATGAAGGAGGGGTTGTGGGGAGGAGGGGCAATCCACTGAGAGAGAGAGAGAGAGAGAGAGAGAGAGAGAGAGAGAGAGAGAGAGAGAGAGAGAGAGAGAGAGAGAGAGAGAGAGAGTAAAATCCTCTGAGATGGTATTTGGCATTTCCTGGCTAAACACGACAGCCTGGCTGATTCTCCAGTCATCATAAACTTATCTCCTAAACTTTCCTTAAAAAAAAAAAAAAAAAAATAAAAAATAATAAAATAAAATGAAAAACTATACAAACCATAAGTCACAATATGGCGCTCTTTTAGATGTGCAACAACGACGTACTATATCATAAAAATGAACTCAATAAAACAATCACCCAGCCACCCAAACACAACCTTTTGTTCATTGACTTTCTTTTGGTCCTCAACCTAACGTAAACAGTTTATTTGATTAGCCTAACAGACCCCTTAAGTGTCCGTAAAACATAACCATCATAATATGTTTTTAAGGTCATCAAAGAAATGATCTTACGATTTCAGCCTGGACGACGCAATCTTCATCGTGCGAGCGCTTCCCAACTTACTCTACCTCATTCAGTATGATTTCCTAAAATATGCCGATTCGTAATCAAGACTGACGTACAGTATAATGAGGTTGGGAGTCTGTATCAATACGCCAGCAACAAATGAAGCAGGAAATTCAGGGAGAGGCATTCGGTGGATGAATTCTTCACCAGACAAGGATATGACCTCAGTGCATGTTGCCTCACTCCACATCAATATGGATGCTACATGACCCAGCCACCCACAGGGGATGACCTGACGTAGGTACAGTCAGGATTAATCCTCGATAAAATAGGGCGAAACGCTACTGCTGACCGAATGACGAACGTTACGGAAATCATTTTAGGGTAAATATTTTTACTGCTGTAATTCTTCTTCCAAGCAACAAGCACAAGACGCCTCGCAACAATATGCAATCTTCAAAATCAGCTCGTCATGCATGAGGAATTCTGAGGGAAGTGTTCAACGAATGTAATCCCTCATATGAAGGGATAATGCCCAGACTGTTCGCGATGTCACGCACTCAACGGACATACGTGTCCTGTGGATATTAAATTGCATATGTTTAACGCAGAGCGCCCTACAACTTAATCAATATTTGCATGATAAATTTAAACGTTGGGAATTTTTAACAGTACAAATGCGAGGGTATTAATCTAATACACAAATTACACAGCTGTTAACTTAAGTCGATAAAATAAATCTATCTTCAGTTGTGAACCACAATATTCATCGGTGCCTGAAAACTCTCTCTCTCTCTCTCTCTGTGTGTGTGTGTGTGTGGAAGATGAAATTTATGAAAAGAAAACCAAGCCTCAAAAGCAGCAGCTTGCGTATTCCAGCATGAATTTCCAGAAGTCACGTAAAATTCCCTCCAAGATGTAGTGTCAATAATATCTAGGGCAATAAAATCTCGATATTGAATGGTATTTGCAAAAACGTGGCTCATAATTGCAGGGATGTAGAAAGTCCAGCTGTGTGACCACATGGAGTAATCATACAGACTATATGGGCTTTATTTAGTAATCATACAGACTATACGTAGTAATCCTAATGACTGCAGGGGGCAATCCTACTGAATGTATGGAGTAACCCTACTGACTATATTTAGTAATCCTGCTGACAGTAGGGAGTAATCCTACTCCTACAGACTATATGTAGTAATCCTACTGACGTAGGAGTAACCCTACTGACTATATGTAGTAATCCTACTGACGTAGGAGTAACCCTACTGACTATATGTACTGTAGTAATCCTACTGACTGTATGGAGTAATCCTCCTGACTATTTGTAGTAATACCATTGACTGTAAGGAGTAACCCTACTGGCTATACGGAGTAATCCTACTAACTCTGGTATGCATAGCTAATCGCACAAATCAACGTACATGTACTCAACTCATGTATTCATTTACTTATTCTCTTTTCTTTTAGCCAGACATCATCGTGAAATTCCTAACTCACACCAAACCAATGAGCAACAACTTCGGAGTAATTTAACAAATAAAAGATCTGATGGTGATATCTGCTTTTCTCTTTCTGTGAGAAGAAAAGACAGAAAACTTTTGACATAATCAAAGTGCTGGTTCCTCTTGAAAATAACGGCTTGCGAAAAAAAGGAAAAAAATATAGCTACTAAGGGATTCAGAGCCAGTGAAACACGGTTTTTCGGCAACACCTTTTTATAGAAGCATCTGATAAGAGTGAAAGTTTGCAAGTGTATATTTCATGACCCTACCTAATTTTTGCAAGTATTATTTGGTACCTAAGTTCTTTAGTTTTGATATTCATAATGTAAAATGAAGTCGCCGATGCCGGAACTGAGAAAATCACAGAAAAGGATCCTAAAACCTTTCGTGACGTAAATATATGACGTCATGAGGCTCCACCCATCCACCAGGTAGGCAGTAAGATACTAACAGGTGAATGGGTATGTTTACACAGTCTAGACTTCAACAAATTCGATAATGGCCAACAGGATATGGAACTTCCCGTGCTTGAAAGACTGCATTTGTGCTACGGCTTGCCACTTCGTATACCAGCGAGAAGACTCGTGGCAAGATTTTCTAGCGTGAATAGGTAATTATTTCTACAGTTGGTAATAGTTAATTGGCAACACTCATCTCAACCACCTTCCTTACCATCTTATTTCCTACTAAACTTGACTGCAGATACTGTAATACGCTTTGTTATACTACAGTTATTGATAGTGCTGATAAAAAATAAATAGGTGGATGAGACGTACATTATTCTGCATTGTAAAGATTATGGAAATATGTACAATTTTATGTTTGTTTGTGTTTGCTATTCTAACGTTGCTAGGACCCGAAAGGTTATTCTGCACGTACGACTTTACATAAAAAGATCCTTCCAATGTAAATTATATTGTAATGCGTACCGTCCTCAATCTACATAAAGTGTGAAAGGAGCTGTTAGACAATCCCGTCATTTTGAGGAGTACTGGAAGTCGGACAATAATCATGAGTGTGTGGAACCAGCCATCATTGGCATCGCTAGCGACGATGAGGACGGGGATGATGACCTCTTCCCCGAGAGTGACGATGAAGACACTTTGTAAATAAATTATAACAATATGTTCCTCATTCAAACTGATTTCAATACATTTTCCTTTCCATGCACATCAATATAAATCGTATTATATTTGACTGATATTAAGTACGTAAATAATAGCTTGCCCTCAAAATCTTGACTCCTACCAATAACTTTTATTTGCAGCGAATACAGAGCGCTGCTTAGGGTGCTGTATGATATATATATATATATATATATATATATATATATATATATATATATATATATATATATATATATATATATATAAATAAATAGCAATGGGTTACACTAACTGAAATAAAACAATGGTGTTGACCTTTACACCTCTAACAATTGAGGGAAATGAGGTATCACTGCTTTTCATCTGAATTCTAATTCCAGTGACAGCTCCTGACTTGCAGCAAAATAGAAGGCTATGGTGTCGAAATCTAAGGGAAAACAAAACGGATTATCTATTTGTATTCCCGCCCTGAATAGATGTAGACCTAACAAATTTGCTATAGACTGGTTCATTCTGTGGATGAATTACATAAACTGAATTATTTGTACAGCAGAAACAATACGAATATAAAAAAAATGGAAGAATTCCAAGCTAACAACTTAGTCCCAACAACTGCTGTGGAAGTTGCGATGAAACCTCCACAAAATAATAATAATAATAATAATAATAATAATAATAATAATAATAATAATAATAATATGTACTACTGAATGTGACTGCTGTGTCAACTGCATTAATCATATTCAACAGTACATGTCTCTTGCCAATAATAATAATAATAATAATAATAATAATAATAATAATAATAATAATAATAATAATAATAATAATATGATTGAGAATGATAGTGCAATCAAGGAGATGATGACAAATCCTGCTCGACATCACTGATA
>NC_089744.1:29507500-29577500 GCF_040412425.1 Macrobrachium rosenbergii | reverse complement strand
ATATATATATATATATATATATATATATATATATATATATATATATATATATATATATATATATATATATATATATATATATATATATATATATATATATATATATATACTAATTATATATTATGATTAACTGCAAAATTAACTGGAAAACTGGTAACAACCACTGTAAAAATACTATAAATTTTGAAGATTTTATAAGCAGAAAAAATTTGTACACCATGCAAAAACAAATACTGAAATTAACACGGCACATTTTATTTTAGAGAGTAGTCTCAAAAGTTTTTATATTCATAATCTAAAAAAAATCTCACAAGACCACAGCTTCAGACATTTGTTCCAAATATTTCCCAGTTATTCAGCTGTCTCCACATTCATTATCTACCTTCGTTGGAGATAACGGTATACAAAAACGCAAGGTATTTGCTTTAAACAAGAAAATCATGTGTCTGTGCTCTTCCAATTTCTGACATCACAGTGCGAAAGCGATCAGATTTTTCAAACTAAGTCAGAGCTTAGCGGAAGTATCACACAGACTTTTTCATGAATAATACAGGAGTTTCTCGCATTTCTTTTTGAATGATTAGTAATGGCTGATCAGCCTGGATGATGACTGATCAGCCTGAATGATGGTTGATCGACCTGAATGGATGATGAACCATCAAGAATGGGTTAGAACAAAGAGAGCGTGTACACACCCACCCCCTCCCTCCATACCCATGGCAAAAACTAGAATTGATCTCCTGTGTCCAAGATGCGTAATGGGAGAGAGAGAGAGAGAGAGAGAGAGAGAGAGAGAGAGAGAGAGAGAGAGAGAGAGAATCTTTGAAATGTCTGCAAACCAACTCCCCCCACAAAAAAAAAAAAAAAAAAAAAAAAAAAAGTCTGAGAATAGTCATCTGGTTCCAGATTCCTGGCCCCAAATTTAACGGATCTGATCAGGATTTCAAAATTGGTGGAATTAACAGACAAAAGCAACACTTATGTTTTCAAAATCCTCTGACCACAATTCTGCAGTCCGCTCTGGAACTTGGAGCAAGCCACTAACATGAAAAATGTTTGATAAATCTGCAGCATTTTAATAAATGAAGGTGACAAAAATATATGCATTTGTTCAAACTACAGAGGGTAAAAATCGGTCGAAATAACATCCATGTTCCAGCTAGTCTTTCAGTGATAAAGGCATGATAAGCATTGCCTACCACAGGCAAAACCGTGTAGTGGACATAGATGTGTAAAGGTATTAAGAATGCCAAAAAAAACTGTCTGCCTGAGCAGACTAAATGACAATTAAGAGCAGAATATATAGAACAGAATATAGAACTTAGGCCAAAGGCCAAGCGCTGGGACCTATGAGGGCATTCAGCATTGAAGCCGAAATTGACAGTTAGGTTTGAAAGGTGTAACAGGAGGAAAACCTCACAGCTGCACTATAAATAAATTGTTAGAAGAGGGTGAAAAGATGGAATTAAGAGATTATGAACGGAGGTACAGTAACAGGAATGAAAGAGGTTGCGACTAGGGGACGAGGAGACGCTGCAAAGAACCTTAATTAAGTAATGCCTACAGTGCGCCACAAGAGGTGCACTGACGGCCCTACCCCCCTACGGGGATATGACAATTAAGAAAACCTTTTCTTTTTCTTTGCAATTATGCAGCTCAAAATCCATTAAAAAAAGTTCCACTCGAACACACAATTCCCACTAGACACCCAGAGATAAGTAGATCAAAATACCTTACGGGATTGGTATACCAGGGAAGTATCGGCTCTGGGTAGTACCGTCAACAGGCTTACTGGACCCAAATTCCGGGTACCAACAAAGGACAGGTTGGGAAAGGGAGCCCCGACAGAAGGTGGCCATTTTTGTTTTTTAAAGACTAGAAATCCATAAAACAAATTACATCTTATAAGATAAGAAAACTGAAGGGTAAAGAAATATAAGTCTATATATAGGCTGCTTGCCAAACGTGCAGGAGGCCCAGGAAAAGCTGGGCTAAAGAAAATATTTATCCCACGAACGTTTTTTTCCTGACTTTAATAAAACTGCCTGATGAAACTTAATGACCTCGACATCGTTTTAGAGAAACACAAAAATAAAAGAGGGGTCTGATATAGAGAGAGAGAAGAGAGAGAGAGAGAGAGAGAGAGAGAGAGAGAGAGAGAGAGAGAGAGAGAGAGAGAGAGAGAGAGCGACGTTAATTATCTTCAAAGGAATAGTTCGGTGTAAACATGATCAAGGACTCGGTTTGAACTATTCCAATCTCGCCTCGCTCATCATCAAATCAAAACAATTCGCCTCATTTTCCACTAAACATCTCAGGAATGGAGAGAGAGAGAGAGAGAGAGAGAGAGAGAGAGAGAGTACGTATAACGATATTAATTTATTAAACATAAACCAGATTTTCTTTTTGAACTCTGTTAATGAACTGGTAATGATACACCATTTGGTTAACGTGGGTGATTCTTCCTCAAAGTAATCAACGACAAGATATTTGTCAGAGCTTAAAAATATCAAAATCGGCGAACGAATTACTTTTTCGATTTTTTTTTTTAATTGAAATTCTCACTGGATGTTCCACTTACATCAATAGTTCATGTATTCAAGTTACGTCAAAACCCGTCTTGGAGGCCCTACACCTTTTCGGTATATTAGCAGGCTAACATCTTCGGAGCAGTGTCATCAGGGCTTTGAAATGATGTTCTCTAATGAGAGCTTTTCGTAAAGTAATACATGTTGCTAAAACTGTCCTTTTTACAGTTATTATTTTAGCCACTGTTCTCTTGAGATTACACACCCTTGTTCCTTTTCTTGTTGCTTTTGGGTATGGGATAGAAAAGGGCATCAGGTTTCCCATCCCATCCACCTCCGCATATAAGAAAAAAAAATGCGCGGAATCGTTCAAACACCTCACGCCAATGAGTTTGAGAGTAATATTAATTTGGGGGAGGGATCAAAACTACCCCATAATATTAATAATAATAATAATAATGATAACAATAAAAACTGGAGCTTTTAAACAGTATACCAAATCACACATTCCATAATCGATGCTTTCACAGAACAGATTAATCACAGCCCTGAGCTGCTTTAAGAGTCCCTCACCAAGAGGTTATAATCCTGCATTAATCTGACCAATCAAAACGAAGCAACGTCTAAGCAAGAGCTCGATACTAGACTCCTCCTGCAACTTCTCTTCTTCATCCTCCTCCCCTGTCCAATCTCCCCAACACGGAGAACCTCAACAATCTCCCCCACCCAACTTACCCTGGAAAGGCATAGCTGTTGTTGGGGGCAAGGGTGGGGCGTGGCTAGGTGACCTCTTGGCCCTTCGCCTCCCACCGGAAACAAACTAGAGATTGCCAAATCCCTAGGTCACTCACCCCATGCGTTGGGGGCTTTTCTTTTTTGACCTCCCCCGGCGGCGGCAAGCGTCACTGACATTCGCTTCTCCAAATGACGCCTCTTGAGTCCCAAAAGGGTTCCGAATGCCTATCAATGAATCGTGGTCAATGTCAAAGTAAAATATATTGTTCTCTTTCATGTACCTTATATCTTTTCAGTCTTTGTCTACAGTATCCTAACAAGCAGGATGGGGTACCGCAAAACTCTCCCACAGTTTCCTTACGAGTTTGTATGTACCCTCCATGACCATAGCAAGGCCCATTGCGACTTTATACGCAAATAATGAATTTATTTATGTAAACAACTATATCCAAAATATCCTCAACTCTCTCTATACAAAACAAATCTCCAAATTTATGCTCGTGCACAAACCGCTTTATCCCTGTTACAGGCAACTTCCCATTCCCTTTTTCACCACTAGAAGAGGACATCGGGTTGCCCATCCCATCGCCCTCTGCACAGAAGACTTAAAAATATGCAACTATTCTGCCATCAGGAGTCAGTCACTCATGAATGGCTAGTGGCAATCTTCCTAAGAACTGAAGTGTGACGATGGAAAATGATTCTGATGCCGAAAACTTCCCACTCGGTTTGTCTTATAGCAACTGAACCATCTCTCCTCAAGTACTGAAAATGCTTCAATCAAATTTCTTCACTTTAGTAACACAGATCTCAACTACCTTCCTACCTTTTGCACGCAAGAAAGAGATACGTAAGTCGTCTGCGAGTCCTTACCTGAAAAGAAAATAAGTTTGTAAATATTTTGGGGAAATATATTAAGCACAAAATTAAATAAGATATACATTATTATTACTTTGGTTTTGGTGTGTGTGTGTGTGTTTGTGTGTGTGTGTGTAAAAACAGTTGACAGAAACAATGAGACAGACAAAGCTTTGATGTCTTCGAACACTGCAATGTTCCAGAATATCAGAAAATGCTTCAAACCAACAATGCCGCGATTTTAACTGTAGACTGCAAACCTCCTGGTGAAAATATGCTTGGTCCTTAGTAAGCCTTAACTCATACTAAGGCGTCACAAGCCATCCTTCTGAAACCGAGGATCCACCCCTGCTGGATACCCAAAGCTGACCTCACGCTAGCAAACAAACAACAAACAAACAAACAAACGAATGGCAGTACACAAATACCTGGGAAACAACAGTCTAAGATTTTCGAAAGCTACTACACACCATAATTCGACATATGTATACAATAATAAAGTACCTTTGGGTGCTTTTGTAAAACAAATACCTTTACGAATTACGTAAGCATACAAAAACTCCTGAAAGATAAGCTTTGCCTTTTTCATAAGAAAAACATTCGTGCGTCAAGAATACAAAATTACAGTTAGGATGGGCGCTGGGACAAGCTTCGAAGGTGGGGATAATCGGACACGCCCTGCACAAGGTATGTTGTAGAAGTACGAGAGAGAGAGAGAGAGAGAGAGAGAGAGAGAGAGAGAGAGAGAGAGAGAGAGAGAGAGAGAGATGGGGGGTCTCAAACGCCAACCAATAAGAAAGGCAAAGCTTGTGCAATATGAATTTGATTTAATCCTACTATGGCTTTGCTTCACTCTGAGAGAGAGAGAGAGAGAGAGAGAGAATTAAAATCTCTTTTCACCAATACTAAAAACAAAGAACTTCCCACTGAACATTAAACAAGCGGGATCTTCAAAACTCTCTCTCTCTCTCTGACACAAACATATCACTTGACCTTATTTAGCACTTCTCACTTGCAATGCAACGAACAATGGTACAATGCTGTAAGGTTCGTGAAGAAATCTCCATTTTTCTCTCTGTCTATGGAATGGTTTCTAAGAAATTTTACACACACACACATAATATATATGTATGTATGTATGTGTATGTGTATGTGTATATATATATATATATATATATATATATATATATATATATATAGATAGATAGATAGATAGATAGATAGATAGATAGATAGCTAGCTATAGCTGCTTAATTTATCTACTTTGTGTGTTGGTAAGTCCAAATACATTTCAAATTTCCTTGGTGTTTAATTGTGTACTTATATATGTTTGTATATATGTATATACATAAATTATATATATATATATATATATATGTATATATATAAATTATATATATATATATATATATATATATATATATATATTTATGTATATATATATATAATTTATGTATACACACCAAAGAAATTTAAAGTGCATCTGGACCTATGAACACACTAAGCAGATAAATTAAATAGAAAATACTATAACTGTATAAACCTTTTGACCCTAAGGCTAATCACCAAACAGAAGAGAACCACAAAATCTGCTCTTGGTGAAATTCCTATGGCCTTTAAAAAACAGGCGCAAGTGGACGCTTACTCGTGGGGGTTTCCATCGTAACAAATTAACGAGCTGCACATTACAGCCCCTAAGATTGTGATAGGAAATTTCCCCGAGAAGATGAAGAAATATCTACTGAAAGGATAAGAGCCCATGATTTGAGATCTGGTAAGAAAAGAAAGGAGGAATACCGGAATACTAGTGATGAATGGGTTTATGTTTCCATTAAGTGTTGCACCTGCCTGTGGCAATTATCAAGGATATGCAGCCTTAAAATGCCATACATTTGGATATAAGCAAGAGGAATGTACTGGTGACACTGAACGCTCAAATTACGTAACAGGACGAAAGACATTCTTAGCCAAAGTGCAAAAACAACAAGACAAAGATCACTTAATAAGCACAAAGAATTTGAAAGGATAAAAGTAAAACTGATCATGAAAAACAACTATATGAACGTACTGCTTTTTGAAGATTCAGTTAGTAAATGAACTATCAAAATCCGAGAACTTCATGACAAAATATGTTACTGATATGCCGAAATACAGAAATACACAAACGAGAACATATAAAGAGCAAAAAGAGACAAGTAAAGAGCAACCAAGACCTGTATAAAGTGTTACCGCAAATGGACCAACTCAGGTCCGATTGGAGGACCTCTGAAATTAAACCTGAATGCTTATGATGACACTCCATAAATTAATATAGATCAGCTACTGCACTCAAGCTGAAATGAACCCAACTCCATTAAGAAAATATTCCAGTGAAGGAATCATCCTCATTAAGACTCCACTACAACGCAAGAAACCTCCTCCTTATGAATGCACTACGATGAAAGAATCATCCTCATTAAGAATATCCTATAATGAAAGAATCCTCCTCTTTAAGAATAAGATACAATAAAAGAATCAACCTCATTAAGAATGCAGTAAAATTAAAATATCGTCTTCACAAGAATACTCTACAATGAGATAATCTTCCTCATTGAGAATATGCTACAAAGAAAGAACTATCCTCATTAAGAATACAGTACAAGGAAAGAACTATTCTCATTGCGAATACACTAAAATGAAAGAATCATCCTCATTAAGAATACAATACAAGGAAAGAACTATTCTCATTAAGAATACACTAAAATGAAGGAATCATACTCATTAAGAATACAATACAAGGAAAGAACTATTCTCATTAAGAATACACTAAAATGAAAGAATCTTCCTCGTTAAGAATGCACTACAATTTAAGAGACATCCTCATTAAGAATATGCAGCAACGAAAGAACCATTCTCATTAAGAATAACTACATTGAAAGAATCATCCTCATTAAGAATACAATGGAAGAATCATCCTTATTAAAAATGCACAAAAATCAAAGAACCATCTTCATTAAGAATACGCTACAATGAAAAAATCATCCTCATTAAGAATAAGCTACAAGTAAAGATACATCCTCATTAAGAGTCCGTTAAAATGACAGAATCCTTATTAAAAATACGATACAATGAAAGAATCATCCTCAATAAGAATAAACTACAATGAATCATCCTTATTAAGAATACAATACAATTAAAGAATTACCCTCATTAAGAATAACTAAAATGAGAGAACCATCCTCATTAAGAATATGCTACAAGGAAAGAATCATCCTCATTAAGAATACGTTACAATGGCAGAATCATCCTTACTAAGAATACGATACAATTATAGAATCACCCTCATTAAGAATACGATAAAATGAATCACCCTCATTAAGAATAACTAAACTGAGAGAATCATCCTCATTAAGAATAAGCTACAAGGCAAGAATCATCCTCATTAAGAATACGTTAAAATGAATCATCCTCATTAAGAATAGCTACGCTACAATGAAAGAATCGTCCTCATTAAAAATAACGAAAATGAGAGAATCATCCTCATTACGAATATGCGACAAAGAATGAATCATCATCATTAAGAATAACTAAAATGACAGAATATGATTATTCAGTATATGATACAACGAAAGAATCATCTTCATTAAGAATACACTACAATGAAAAAACCATCCTCATTAACAATATGGGATAATGAAAGAATCATCCTCATTAAGAGTATGTTATAACTAAAGAATCATCCTCATTCAGAATATGGTATAATGAAAGAATCATACAGGTCATGAGTCACAGAAGCCAAACAAATACTGCATTTCACATCTGCCGCTCGTAATTCTTGGCAGTTTCCTTTCTTCAACATTTTGCATAACTTCGCTTACAAGAAAAATAGAACCGTATACGATTAGCTTTCGAAATTCGAGCGATTATTTTCCATTCTATACCAACTATATTTATAAACAACATTAGAAACTGTAGCCACAAAATCCTTTCTCCTCGCAGTCCTGAAATCCGCGGGAGTATTTCATCATCAAATGAGCTTTCACATTAATATATCACTCCAGTTCTCAAGCAAAAGTAATAACTACAAAAGCCAAGACGAGATATTACTGCTCGTAAGGGGAAAGTCACATAATCAATGTATATATGAATATATATATATATATATATATATATATATATATATATATATATATATATATATATATATATATATATATATATATATATTCTATATATCTTTATATTTTTAGATATTCCTGTACTACAAGTGCAAGAAATATGAAGAAATTCTGATGTTTTAGATATTCCTAATCAGACTACAAGTGCAAGAAATATGAAGAAATTCTGATATATATATATATATAAACACGAACACACACACCGCTAATCAGACAGAGGTACCATTGTCGACCTTTTACAGAAGATAAATATATATATAATATATATATATATATATATATATATATATATATATATATATATATATATATATATATACACACACACACACACACACACATACACACTTATATATATACAGGGTGTCCATAAAGTCTCTTTACAATTTAAAAAAATATATAACAAAAGCAAATGAACAGACAAATATGTGGAAATTATTACAAAATGAGGAGTAGATATTGATTTTTTTTTTTTTTGCCTCTATATGGGCACCATTAGTTGCACGAAGCACATCAAGACGGTACTCGATTTCTTGCCATGTTCCCTGCATCATAGCCTCATCAATGGTGGCAATGATATTAGTGATCTTTTGCTTGAGATCAGTGATGTCCCATATCGAACACACAATGTCTTTGTCATAACTCCATAGAAAGAAGTCCAGGGGACTGATATCTGGTGAACGAAGTGGCCGGGGAATCGGGCCATCCCTTCCAATCCACCGGTCTGGAAATGTTTGATTCAGGAATCCAAGAACGTGCAGTCCCCAATGTGGTGGCGCACTATCTTGTTGGAAAATGATGGCTCGTTGAAGGTCATCTAGTTGTGGTGCCACATATTCAGTCAAAAGGACAAGGTAAACATCTGCAGTGATTGATGTCTGGAAGAAAAATGGACACATTAACCTCTGGACTAGCTATCTCGGTGAAGTTCCCTAGCCAGATGAGGATGTTCTGATCCCCAGATTCTCACATTATGTGTGTTCAGTTTTCCTGGAACATGAAAGGTTGTCTTATCACTAAAGCAAACTCGACTGAGGAACGTTTCATCCTCAGAAATTCCTTCCAGCATGTTAACTGCAAACCCTCTTCATCTTGGTTTATCATGTGGCAGGAATGCCTGTACAATCGCAAGTTCTTGCGTAGGGCTTTGCGCACTGTTGAACGTGGTAGCTGTAAGTGTCTGGCAGCAATACGGATGGACTTTGTAGGAGAACGATCAAAGGCTTGTCTTACAAGATTGATGTTTTCCTCGGATGTTATGGTCGTCCACTCCTCCCTGTCTCCATAAATTTCTTGTGCCATGCGCTGACGGACGCGACGTTGGATCTCTCCCATACTTAGTTCCGTAGTTTCGCTGAGTCTGCGTACCCGATTTTGCTTCAATAAACCTGACACACATTGTGCCTTTCCTTGAGGAGTGGCCATTTTTAGAGGTTCATTTATCAGTACCTCTTTCATCAACAGAGTACCTGATATACAAAAAATGCTTTAAGATATCTCATCAATGGCTTTTGCAATATATTTTTAAATAGTAAAGAGCCTTTGTGGATACCCCTATATATATATATATATATATATATATATATATATATATATATATATATATATATATATATATATATATATATATATAATTTTATATATACATTATGTATGTATATACATTTTTATTTTTATTATATATATGTCTACATATATGTAGGTATCTACGTATTATATATGTGTGTATATATATATATATATATATATATATATATATATATATATATATATATATATAATAAATATGTATATATATAATCAATCCGCAGCAGTTCTCGCGAGCAGCAGCAACGACTCCAAACCTCAATCATCACTTCCTGTTGATCCCCATCTTAAGATTGGTGATAAGCGCAATCAACTTAAGGAGTATGCAATTACTCCGTAATCTACACAATGACACCCAGTGCATTTGGAAACAAGACACCTGCGAGACGAGAGAGAGAGAGAGAGAGAGAGAGAGAGAGAGAGAGAGAGAGAGATATTACTGTAAGGGTTTTCACTATGTATGTATTTCCTCAGTATTGTTCATCATTGTCACTCTCATTCTCTCCTTCCTTCCCTGAGAGAGAGAGAGAGAGAGAGAGAGAGAGAGAGAGAGAGAGAGAGAGAGAGAGAGAGAGAGAGAGAGAGAGAGAGAATTCTTGTAAGGATTTTCATTATATGTATTTCTTCAGAACTGCTCATCATTCTCACTCTCATTCTCTCCGTCCTCCCCTGAGAGAGAGAGAGAGAGAGAGAGAGAGAGAGAGAGAGAGAGAGAGAGAGAGAGAGAGAGACTGAATGGTCATTCCAATCCCCTGAGCAACCCATCTCCGAAAGACGGATGCTGGGAGAAAGAAAAAAAAAGTTATTTCCTGTCCCACGGATTACAGACTCGAAACCTATGCGGTGCGAACAACTATGTCTCGCTATCCAAACGTTTTTTTCTAACTAAAGTGTTATACAACATCTTGACAAAGCAGTAAAACAAAAAATAAACCAATCAATAATAAGTAAGAGAGTCACGTACTTTCATGAAACAGGAAAATTAAAAGCTCTACGTTAAGATCGTCGCACATACTGAATGAAACTCTCTAAGGCAACTGTAATTTTTATGGTGATTCGATAGAAAAAAAAGAGCCTGGGAACCTGTTATTTCCTGTTGCTTGACTCATCTTCAGATGCACAGACCACGCGCATGCGCGCACGGGAAAAGAGGGAAAAGGTGGGGGGGAGAGAAGAACAGACACCACAAAGCAATCAGAGAGCTTTGGTCTCTTATCAGAAAATGACATCACTGGCTAATAATGGACCGGAACACAAGCCATGCCAGTAACGCAAAGGGTAAATAGTAAGTTACCATATTTTATGAAAATTTTACAGAAGTATGCATTCACGTACGCAAGTCTCCGGTCATTATGAAAAAAAATCATTAAATAGTTACGCCGTTTGGAATGCAAATATTTGTACTCTTAAATTTTATTTTTCAAGAGATGTAAATAAAGGAATCTTGTACTTGTGCATGTATAAAGTAAAGCATTCAATATACTTTTTTTCTTTTACTTCCCAAGTCTGCATTTGACAATGGAGTCTACCGTATGCCGTGTCAAGAAGGTTAGTGTATTTGCCAACTATTGATATATGTGTGTGTGTATATATATATATATATATATATATATATATATATATATATATATATATATATATATATATATATATATATATATAATAAAATAAGGCAAAAAGCTCTCTCATTCCGTGAGTAGGAACTACTAAATATTAAAAAAACTACGGTAATAGAATATCTTAAAATTTGTTGCACCTCAGTGGGGGTGAGGATTACCTCGTCGAAGCCCTCCCGTTTTGACGACGTACATTTTGAACACACGTCTCTCTCTCTCTCTCTCTCTCTCTCTCTCTCTCTCTCTCTCTTCTCCAACCTACCTGTAGTTCTGACCCACGACAACTGATTAATAACCAGGTATCTAATGTATTGCTAGCTGGGTGTTAGGGAACCGGCCCATTCATACCTCCTCGTCGTTTCGAGAATCGAGCACAGGTTCCTCAGAGACCACAATACCTGAGAATGAAAACAAGCAGTCTCCTGACAGACACCCCCTGAATACCTGCTGTGAATATTTATAAGTACTCTTCTACTTCCGCTGCACGTCGAGTCATATGCTAATGTCTGGCTGTCAAAACATCTGCGGCGTTGAGGGGAAATCTTTAAGAAATTTCAATCCCTCTTCAGATCAGTGTATCGTGCGGATACACGAATCCCGTTCTAAAGGCCCATAAAAACACTGTTTACACCAAAAAAACATATATTTCGACTGGCAATACTCCAATCTTGATCACCAGTGAATGTGGACAGCATCTACAACAGATAAATCTATTCCTAAATATCTGGGTCAATGTTTTGAACATGAAATCAACTCTAAATTTTTTTATCCTTCAACCAACGTATATATACATGCATACACACACACACACACACACACACACACACACACATATATATATATATATATATATATATATATATATATATATATATATATATATATATATATATATATATATATATATATATATATATATATATATATATATATATATATATATATATATATATATATTTATGAGTTTTCAGTCGAGAAACATGCCAAGTGCCATTTTTAAAATATAATAAATCAAATTAAAAAATACTTTGACCCAGGGTGGCGCTTGGCATGTTTCTCGACTGATAGCCTCATATATATTATATATATAAACTCCAACACACACAAACACACACACGTTCGCATACCTTTATGCTTCAGAATAAATAACAATCCCCTCTTTGAACCAGACAAAAACTTCTTTCAGCTTTCTTCTGAAGATGGAAAGAGAAACCAAAAAGATTCCTGTGTATAACTTGTTTACTTGTAAATATTTACATCTCTTGAAAAAGGGTCACAGTTAGGACCTGGAAGTACTCGAGATTAAAGTAATATGTAAATATTTACAAGTAAACAAGTTATACAAAGGAATCTTGTGGGTTTCTCTTTCAATCCCCTCTTTATTAAAAGCTCAAGTTAAAAGCCCATAAAGAATTGCTCCTGGGAACAAATGTAGTTTATAAGAAAACGATCTTTTCCATAAATTTTTCAAATTGCCTAATACTTATTCATTATTTTCTAGAGTCAAAGGAATATGCCATTACTTATATTACCCAAAGTCTCGGCTGAATTAGGCAACGTACACATATGTATGTGTGTGTATACATACATACATACATACACACAGAGACACACATATATATATTATAATTACATATATATAATGTGTATATATATATATATATATATATATATATATATATATATATATATATATATATATATATTATATATAAGAATATCAAACTGGAATGCGGACACTAAAAACGCCTTTAAGTTCTGCACGACTTGCTCGGAACCGAAGAATTCGCACTGACTGACAAACAGCCCGACGATGCTTCACTGAACGAATGCTCTTATACATAAACGGTTCTAGAAGCCCAAACGTCGCCAGGGGAAAATCCCGATTCTACGTGATCTATTACCTTTTCCTTCTTCTTTTCCTTGAAAGGAATTTAATTCTGATTCAGCATTATACAGGACGAAAACAGCTATGATAGTTGTATATATCTCTTTCCTAAAATCACATCTATTTAAGGAGGGAACTAACGAGGCCGAATTCCTCTTTCAAATCGGAAGCAGCAGGCCATGTCTTCCTTTCTCTTCCAAGTCACAGTTCCATCGGCCACAGTCCAACCAGAAAATCGCAACTTGGGGCATTTCCTCGTTCCTGCAGATTATCCTAGAGTAAATAACTGATCTTTTCTCTCTGTATTTCCCATTACCCTCTGTTACTTCTTTTAAATTAATACCATATTCTTTGGACTAGTTCCATAAGGATAGGGTTCATTTTCTGCATAATAATAATAATAATAATAATAATAATAATAATAATAATAATAATAATAAAATACATGTGTTAATGCAGAAAACATACAAAACCATCACGTTTGAAGTGACTGACTGATCCCAGCAAATAATAGTAACTGACTAGGCTAACACAGCAGCGCCGGATGACAGTACACAACAGACGGATTGTTAACCAGTCCCAATAACAAAGGTATTTCCTTTTCACGATTAAAGCGACCGATTTATCAATGAGGTAAACAACCGATTAATGGTGGCATTGGTCGTGGCAGTTGCAATTTACTAAGGTGAATATAATCGATGAGCTTATACAAAGGAAAACCTATTACATCAGGAAAGCTGATGTTGGGGTTAAAAAGTTAACATCACCACTAGACCCTTAGAGCTAACTATAAGTAGAAACATCTTCGTTTTATAAATCAATAATCCTTGACAAGCCACGTCGTTATTCCACACATTACCTATAAAAGCAGTTTAGACAATCTTTACGCCAGCTGAACTACAATAACTTCTATCGAAAGGCAAATGAGATAACGCTGCCAGAGCAAACGACCTTCAACTACACTCAACTCTGAGTTTAACATACTGATAAACAACTTAAAATACAAAATTAAAATGAAGTCATTAGAAACTGCAAGCAGCCAAAATGAACACGCAAAAATCTTTCAATTCATAAGAACCTTTCAAGACCCAGTCAGCACAAATGTGTTCGATTCAGAAACATAATGCAAACTAGAGAAAACAAGGGAGAGATTATCTTGGCACTTGAAAAGACTGACACAGAAGGTAATCGTGGCAAAGGTGAGACAGATGAACAACGCCTGACTTTTATATTATTACTATTATTATTATTATTATTATTATTATTCAAAAGCTGAACCCTATTCATACGGAACAATCCCACTAAAGGGCCCAATGACTTGAAATTCAAGCTTCCAAAGAATATGGTGTCCATTCGAAAGAAGTAACAGAAGGTAATGGGAAATACAGAAAGGGGAGATCATATATGGAAACAGTGTCGTCAACTGTCACTAATTCGCTCTCTATAAACGCAAGATCAAGGTTTATGCAAAGGTGCCAAACTACCGCCCAAAATATTCCCCCTTTCACCAGATATACTCAGTTAAAAGTAATGACCTAGCATCACTCGCTACGCGTTGTAGGCACCACTGGCCAAAACGTGTGTTATGTGATGGAAAGACTCGGTTCAATGTAACTGGGCATTACTAATATATAGGTATCCTTAGTGAATAGTTTCAATAAACTCATGTCGAAAATATAAAGGATCAAAACTAATAAAGTATTATTACACGAGAGAGAGAGAGAGAGAGAGAGAGAGAGAGAGAGAGAGAGAGAGAGAGAGACTACTGCTACCTATCTCCAAATCAACTATTCGCATATTATCATCACTTTCCAAATAATGTTATGAAGTAACAAGTCTGCGGACCAAAGCTCATACTAACCGACCGGGGGGGGAGGAGGAGGAGGAGGAGGAGGAACTGGCTATCGTCAAATTACGGAGGTGATGATGGGCGTCTCTCCATCTCGAGATTTTTTTTTATATATAAATATACATACTCTCCTCCACACCTACCACGGCGCCCTCCCCGTCGAAGGAGGGAGAACCAGGTAATGAAAACAATCTATGAATAGAAAATGTTTCTTCGAAGTTCTTTGCCATGTTAGGGTTTCACTTTGATGGAAACATTCGTCGTTTCTTATCTGCGATCGACAATTATTTTTTTAACGACTGACAAACGATTGAAGATAATGGACCATTTTCCGCTCCCTGGTTCTTTAGATGTCACTGATATGAAGTATTTGCACTCTTTCCCTGTTTCTTAAAACTTATGTTCCGGTATAAACGCAGATAAGTCTTGAAACCTATTAAGGCTTAAAACAAAATGGACGACAAATAAAAATAAAATCCTGAAATAATGACCGATTATGATCATTATTATCATTCAAATGTTGGGCAGAGTACAATGGAAATATACAAGATGACAATAACATTTATTATCTGGCGATTCTTTAAAAACGAAAATATTAAAGTAAAGCTTAGGCTCCAATAAATTAACCCAGTTTCGGAATACTCTAAAAACTTCTTCTTTCCCCAATTGATAAAACCTTCTTAGTCTTTTCAACGGTATGTAGCCTACAATGCTCAATTGCTGACATCTAGATTTTTCCTTCTTTCTTTCATTTTTGTTTAAGCCCTGGGCAGGATATGGACTCTCATGTCAGTTCCATTGCCTGACTCATCATGAAACACGCGGGCGCGCGCGCACACACACACACACAAATGCATCCAGCAAGAGGATCGTAACTATAACTAGAGAGAGAGAGAGAGAGAGAGAGAGAGAGAGAGAGAGAGAGAGAGAGAGAGAGAGAAACTGGCACCATGCTTAAGGAATCTCAAACTTGAGGCATCATTTGAAATACCTTCCTAGTTGACATGCCCACACTGTTGCTGTACCACAAGTCATTGCTTGTTCAGGCGTTTCGAGTTCATTTAACTCTCTCTCTCTCTCTCTCTCTCGAGAGAGAGAGAGAGAGAGAGAGAGAGCTGATAGGCCTAAATAAAAAGGAACTACATACACCATACTTGCATATACCATCGCAACATGAGATGCAACTGACATGTCAACAAGTATGATAAAAAAAACTGTTTGCAGAAACCGGAAGTCACAAAATGACAACAGATAAAACGAGTTAGAATATCCGGAAATTACTTGCTGTTCACTTTACGCTGTCCTCACATCGTCGTGTGTGTGTGTGTGTGTGTGTGTGTGAGAGAGAGAGAGAGAGAGAGAGAGAGAGAGAGAGAGAGAGAGAGAGAGAGAGAGAGAGAAGCTAAAACTGTTCCAACACAACAGGAGTGCCACGCCCTTCTGTGAATTCGGTCATTATTTGAACTGACTGCAGAAAGAAATGGTGTCAACTCTTGACTTCTGAACCGAATACGAGTTCGTAGATTGAGTCTGCACTTCGGCCCGTATTGGTGATCGCAATATAACCAACAGCATCACATCACCTCCAGGTTCACGTGGATTCGCGGTCAAGAACTCGTGTGACTTAATTTCAAATCCGTGCCCTGGATGACAGGTGGCGGCTGAAATGGAACTATAGTCTGGCTGCAAAAGGTTGAGAATCAAAGACGATTAGCACCGCTGCCATATTTTTTTTAATCCCGTTCCAAATTTTTAGGAAAAACGGTAATAATTTGGTAGATTTGGCATTTTTTAAAAATAAATGAATGGCGCTGCCATTTCTTTCCTCACGTATGGATGATTAAGTGAAGTGACCACGGGTCAGAGCAAAAAGGGGATCATCTGTCACTACCCTCCTCCATTCTTCATTACAAAAGCAAAACACAAATGTCAAAACATTATACTTGGACCTTGCTGTACATATTTCATATTGCTCAGTACAAAATTCTGTAAAATAAAGGTCTTAAGGTTAACGTAACGAATATCTGACACCAGTTCTTCAAGGACTGTGGTGAAGCGATAGGCAAAGGTTCTCGAGTTTAAGATAATGCGAAGGTAAATTTAGAACTACGCTACGAGAGAGAGAGAGAGAGAGAGAGAGAGAGAGAGAGAGAGAGAGAGAGAGAGAAATTTTTTTTTAATTTCTTAAGATGATCTCACTCCATTAGGGTGAGGATTTCCTCATCGAGGTCCACCCGTTTCGATGGCAAACATTTTGGACTGAGCAATGAACTCTCATATCTAGCATTCCATCTCTTCTCTCTCCACCGTAGCTGCAGCCCAACAACAGTCAAATAACACCCAAGTGCATAATTGACTTCTTAGGTCAGCACATTGAATTTTGTAGGAAGCGTCCATTCGTCCCACCTCGTCCGTTTCGAGAACCGAACACAGGTTGTCTAGGTGAGGGCTAAATGAGCTTCCACCAAGTTACCAGAGAGAGAGAGAGAATCTTAAACTTTCTATAATAAAATAATATGGTCTTCGTCAGTGAAGAAATTTTCTAATCAAAATAGTTTTTTAAATAAACTGTAAAAGAAATGTTACAAAAAAAAAAAAAAACATGCTGCCTCTGCTAAGTGGGGGAAAAAGTCAAAGCCGGATATATATATATATATATATATATATATATATATATATATATATATATATATATATATATATATATATATATATATAACACAGTTACGATCACCTATTCACCGCACCTTTGAGGTTGGCCGGAAGTTGCACACCTTGAGGCACGTGGCGTTAATTGACAGAGAGAGAGAGAGAGAGAGAGAGAGAGAGAGAGAGAGAGAGAGAGAGAGAGAGAGAGGCGTGAAAAATTGTACTAGGGGAGGTTGGAAGGGAGGGAAAAGAAGGAAGGCAAAGTGGGGGGGTGACTGTTAAATGGGTTATAGGTTGTAAGAAGAGATGGGGGAAATGCCATGGAGGGGGAAAAGAAAATAAAAGAGAGAGAGAGAGATGACACCAACTGAAATGTTCTTAAGAAGGTTAGGAGAGAGAGAGAGAGAGAGAGAGAGAGAGAGAGAGAGAGAGAGAGAGAGAGAGAGAGAGAGAGAGAGAAACCAACTGAAATGTTCGTATGAAGATTAAGGAGAGGGAGACACCAAAGGTAAAAGCTGGCTAAATTTACTAGTAAGTGCATCCGAATGACAGCTCAGTTTGCAATAAAAAAATTTTCGCACTTCAAGTTAAACGGAGAAATGCGTATACTAAAAATCTGAGCACACAGGAAAGTACTATCACAAATATAAAATCAATCTAAGCACGACTAGTTTCTTTCACAAAGATTCAATTTTCAATTTCCCAAGATGCTGACCACAAAAACTGTAACGCACCCATGACCCCGAAATCGAGGGATTTCATAGCACAGGCGCCCTTTTTTTTTTGTCTACGAATAACGAATACATTTGTTGTCTTAGGACCTTAAAATAGCACACCCAGGCCCAGTTCGACTCGGGACCCCACAAACAAAGCAATAACAAGACTAAGATTTTCGAAACTCTCTGGAGTCTCTTCAAGTGAATCAATCATACTTGGTGTAAATTTTTAATTCTTGCGATTGCAAACTTACAATGTTGGTGAGCACGACATAATGGGTGTAGCAAGCGGAAGGAACAGAAACTACAAAAAAAGATGACATTATATCTGTTTCTTTCTTTAACTGCATATATATATATATATATATATATATATATATATATATATATATATATATATATATATATATATATATATATATATATAAACATACTTTGGAAATTAGTCTTCCCATGGAAGCCTTTCCGCACTGGTACTCGTCATCTCTTGCACACTGCGAAAAAATGACCGTACACAAAATACGATAACCATATTTTCTAGTAACAAATACAATTCTTTTTGTAATCAACAATTGCACGGTTCTCAATATTTCATCAAAAACTATCAACTGTACCTGCGGAATCAAACAGTATATCTGCAAAGAATACTTGAACCAAAGGCCACAGTTCATGAGTACTCTTTGCGTGCTGTACTTTTGGAAAGAGAGAGAGAGAGAGAGAGAGAGAGAGAGAGAGAGAGAGAGAGAGAGAGAGAGAAACGACGACCGTGACGCCACTTACCAACGGAGATGTTGTGGAGAGGTGAGGAAGAGGAGGATGAGAAGGAGAATGCTTCAGCGTATCCAGGTGGTCCAGGCGAGAGAGGTGTCCTCGGGGAATGAAGGGGTTTGTGGGGGGACGGAGTTGGAGCGGAGACCGTTGGTGCTGATGCCGCCGCCGCTAGCAGAGGTGGAGGGCGATGCCCACGACCTCCGCCCGACAGACGGAGCTTCGTACTGACGTGTTCGTGGGACACCAAGTGCTTGGTGCTTTGGGAGTGGGGCAGGAGGTGTTTGCTGCTGCTGTAGGCGTGCGGCAGATGTTTGGCACTTTGCGAGTGGGTCAGTAACTGTCTGGAACTCTGGACGTGGGGCACGAGGTGTCTCGTGCTATGGGCGTGAGGCAGCAGAGGTCGGGTGCTGTTGGCGCTGCTCGACGTGTCCCTGCTCAGATCCCTGGAGGAGATGCTTGGGTCGCGGTAGTTGGCGGGAGGCAGGAAAGGCGCCGACCTCCAAGGCTGAAGACTCGCCGGGGAACGGGGCGAGATCGGACCAATGTGACCCGCTGACAACCAGGGTCCTCCTCGGTGGTAATGCGGGCGTCGGGGAGAGTGGGCGTGATGGAGGGTCGTCAGTATGTGATTGACGCGGTTCTGTCTGGCCAGGGAGTCTAAGGAAGCTGCATCCGGATGGAAGGCCCGGTGGATGGCTGGATGGCGCGGAGGGCGGGGGGGAGACGTCCGGTGGTGATGGTGATGATGGTCCAGGTGCTGCTGCTGTTGCTGCTGCTGCGAGTGGTGGGCGTACGGGTGCAGCTGCGGGTGGTGAAGGTGGTGGTGGTGGTGGAACTGTGGGTGGTGTGGGGTAGGACTGAGGGAGGCGCGCCCCCCTGGAAGAGACTCCAGATAGTCAGGCCCTGAGTAGAGGCTGTCGTCACGGCGATACACCACCTCGTAGCGGTAGTGCTGGCGACGACCACCCCGACGCCCGCTACACCACCCACACACTCGCCAAGACACCATCACGCCACGCCCGCCCCATACTCGTCCTTCCCGACGCCGCCGTCGTCGTCGTCGCCGCCGCCTACGCCCACGCCCACTCCAACACCCTCACTGCACGCAAAAAACGCCGGTTTCCTCCTCCGAGTTGGTACCAACGGGAACTCCCACTACCTTCTCGGGGCGCCGCCGCAGTCGCAGCCTTTCGTGTCCCTCTCGGCACTCGACGGAAAAGACAGGAGTTCTGATCCTACAACCCCGGACGAGCCACGGAGTCCTTCTGAGGCTCTGGCATCCTTCCTCGTCTGGATTACATACCCCTGTCCAGCGACACCCTCGGGGCCGGGTATCCGGTCAGGAAAATTCGTACATAAATACGCGAACACTTCCCTCTCTTTCTTTCTCGCTCTCTCTCTCCTGCTTATGTTGTCTTCAACAAAGGCTCTCGCTGAATTTCCCTCGGAGAAAAACGAAGAGTCCAATCATTCAAGTCGATCAGTTTGTTCGATATGTACACTCAAGGCCACGAGACCCTGAAACCTGGGCTTTTCAGTCCACAGACAGTCAGAGTGCACAATAATCCTGTAACAAGAAAGATAAATAGACACAAACACTTACTTTAACATACGCAAGACTTTCGAACGTGGTCGCGGTACCGAGTGAGTCTGTGGGATTAGTTAGGACCAGGACCTCCAAATTGAGACCAAAATTGCGATAGAGCAAGCAGAAAGCGGGGACAGGTGGGCCAGTAAGGACCAGGAGGAGGGATGCAGTACAATGCCAAAAGTAGATCAAATTACATACCCACGAACCAAATCTGGTCTATCCCTCCCTCTCATATTACAAGCGGGAACTACGTCTCTCTCTCTCTCTCTCTCTCTCTCTCTCTCTCTCTCTCTCTCTCTCTCTCTCTCTCATTATAAGTAAACCAAAAATTTTCTGAAGCACGTTCTCTTCCTAGAAAAAAAAAAAATAATAATAATAACCCTGAACATGGCGTAACTACAACATTCACCGACAGTTTTGAAACTAAATCCCCAAGTAGGAAAGCGCTCACTTTCTTCCTTTATGTCGCAGACCCTAAGATAAAAGAGCCAAAGAAGGAGAAGTGCTGGCGTTAGTAACGAGGGGGGGGGAGGAGGGCAATAGAGGCTCCCTTGTTAATCTTAAGGGACCGTCAAACTTGGAGGTGTGGCCAGAATCTGGTGTATGTCTATGAGCAGAGGAATGTTAAGGGGATGTTCCCTGAGAGAGAGAGAGAGAGAGAGAGAGAGAGAGAGAGAGAGAGAGAGAGAGAGACTTGAGTAGCTGAATTTGAGTAGAAACTACAACATATTGTTCTTTACTTGACGGTTTTTTTGCCAGAGGTATAGGTTATGCCAGCATTTTGCTGGCACGGGCTCTTGCTCTTCAGCAGCCAGCAATCATCGCCGCAAACACACAAACTAACACTCGTTTCTGACAGTCTGTAAATACATTTATCGACAGAACTGAACCAATAAAAGTGGGTTAGAGGCCTATACTATATTCTGGTAAGAGTAAAACCAGAATCCCCACCGTCTGCGTTCGTGATATACAGACGCTGTCGAGAGAGAGAGAGAGAGAGAGAGAGAGAGAGAGAGAGAGAGAGAGAGAGAGAGAGAGAGAGAGAGGGGTTATAAATAAATTATGTCATCGGGAGCGATGCATGTGTGCCGTTACCTACATCAAACCAAGTTGAATCCGTTTCTGACGCGAAAGGCTTCTTATTCCCAAACTACACCTATTACAGGGGGAAGCCAGATAACCGCTCTACCCTAAAGGAAAGCTCAATCCGTTTGCAAAACGCGAATACAATATTTGATGAGAGGGCTGAAATCGGTTTACTGGTGAAAAATCATGGGATTAGTTAATGAATCTAAAGGATTACAAATCCGTTAAAAAAACTTCGTAGTGAAAACATTTTCAAAGATTCCCAAGGGTGAATTTTCTCAAAGGTTTGGTATCAATTCAATCAGTAAGGCTGTTGGTAAATTTACACGAGAGACAGCAATCCATATGAGGAACAACAGTTAAATGAAATGCCATTTGCTAAAGAGACGTCTTTCTGCTCTGTGTCAACAAAAGAAACCTTTGCAGACATCAAAACATATTACTGAAAATAAAATAAGAGACAATAACTTCGTAATGTAGTGAGGAGTCACAACTTTTTTTTGCTGTAATTTTCATCGAAACCTTTCCCAAAGTGCAATATAAATTGTATTCTCCTTGTATTTTAATAATTTACCTTCATTTCTATCTACTTATTTAGTATTTTTTTGTTTATTTTTCCATTTTTAATAAGCGATCTCTTCTTTCTGTATTTTCCATACCTTCTGTTACTTCTTGCAAATGAACTCCAATTCTTTGGAAGCTGGAATTTCAAGTCACTGACCCCTATGGGCTTGTTCCATAAGAATAGGGTTCATCTTCTGAATAATAATAATAATAATAATAATAATAATAATAATAATAATAATAATAATAATAATAATAATAAATTAACGCTTGGATTAGGCGGAAGTTCATGTTACGATTCCACTGGATTTTAAGCAGATTGATTTTCATTTGAAAACGAGTGGAGATATCACGATTACATTTGATGAAGACTCCAGTTGAGTCATATTCGTTGTATTTAGAAGTCATTCATTTTTTTTAGTCCATTCTAGAACTTATTTCGATTCCAGAACTGATTTCACTGCTAATGATTATATATTTAGTAGATACTGGCGGGTGGGGTTCAAGTCTTAAAGGAATTAATTAAAAACATCAATCATATTCGAATGTGCGGTACAATTACTTATACCTTTATTTATGATACTAAGATAAACGCAAAGAGAGAGAGAGAGAGAGAGAGAGAGAGAGAGAGAGAGAGAGAGAGAGAGAGTAATGTCTAAAGTGTGCTAACATAAGGATACCCGGAAGTGATTCTTCGACACAATGAGAACTAACCATGCACTACTTTACAGCCACCCCCTCCCCCACCTCCCCGACCGTGACACAGCAATTAACCTCGCGTTATCATATTGAGTTAATCGGATCCCACATTCATAAGGTTTCCCGTTGAGTGCCACATACAATAAAATGATGCTCACAAACAGATATTTTCTCCGTTTTTTATTTTATCAATGAGAGCATTAAAACTGACGATAAAATTCCCAATTCCTGAAGTTTTCTAAACCTTATTTTTTATTTTATCAATGAGAATGTTACAATTTACGATAAAATAGCCAATTTCTGAAGTTTTCCAAAGCTTGTTTTTTATTTTATCAATAAGAACGATAAAATTTACGATAAAAATTGCCAATTCCTGAGGTTTTCCAAAGCTTATTTTTTTATTTTTAGCAAAGATAACGTTAAATTTGACAATAAAATGTGCCAATGCATGATGTTTTCCAAGGTGATTTTTTTTTATTTTATCAACAAGAACGTTACAATTTTTGATAAAAATTGCCAATTCCTGGGTTTTCCAAAGCTTACTTTTTATTTTATCAGCGAGAACGTTAAAACTGACGATAAAAACTGCCATTTCTTGGAGTTTTCCAAAGCTTAGAAACCCCACAGAAACCAGAACTCGAATGCCTCTACGCAAACACACACACACACATTCAAACGTGGGTCTGTCAGATGATGAAAGAAGAATGGTTAAGGCCCACCATATCTTTTGCCAATCAACTTTCAAGCACTGGCATCCTCCACGTAGATCAAGGAAGCATAATGAATGCCGGGAGTCATACAGGTAAGTCACTGAATGCCGAGAGTCATTACCATTAAAATGAGAATGACAGTAATGATTCTCATGTTTTTGGAGATTTTTAAGTAAAGTCATATTTTTTAGTTTTAAGGAAAGTCTTACTGCTTTAAGTTAAGTCTTACCTTTTGTTTTAAGTCAAGTCTTCCTGTTTTGTTTTATGTAAAGTCTTACTGCTTTGTGTTTTAAGTGGTCTTACTGTTTTGTTTTAAGTCAAGTCTTACTGTTTTGTTTTAGGTCAAGTCTAACTGTTTGTGGTTTAAGTCAAGTCTTAACATTTTGTTTTAAGTCAGGTCTTATTGTTTTGTGTTTTAAGTGAAGTCTTACTGTTCTGTTTCAAGTCAAAGTCTTACTCTTTTGTTTTAAGTCATGCCTTAATGTTTTGTGTTTTAAGTCGAGTCTTACTGTTTTGTGTTTAAGGTCAAGTCTTACTATTTTGCGTTTCAAGTCAAGTCTTACTGTTTTAAGTAAAGTACTTTTATGTGTTTTAAGTGAAGTCTTTCTGTTGTTTTAATTTAAGTCACTGTTATAGTTTGTTGCCAGTACTTTTTGCCTAAAAAAAGTTGAGCTCACTTGGGCCTGAACAGCGCAAGAGAACCTAGCAATGGCAACAAACTGCGAAGAGCTGCGGTTTGCGCCTAGAGAACGAACGACTTAGGGGATAAAACACTCATGGGAAACAATACCAGTTGGCTCCCACAAGAACCAAGGCCATCATCATCATCCATCCCTTTCGGCCACACGCTGAAACACAAACACCTACGGGCCCCATTCATTTCTTCGCATTCTTTCCATGAAGGTCATCCATCCATCCTTCGCAGGGTAATCTGCCTCTCATCCTCTTCTGATATCCCAAGTTTGAGTCCAAACTCAGCATCGCCCTAAACGTCATTAAATGGTCAATGACATTTTATAGCAGAACATTTTCTTTTTTGAATTTTTCTGATTCGTCTGCGAAGAGTCGCTCTTGGCGTGCATTCACCCTCGGCATCGCAACCACAACTATTAAGAGCTAAAGAAAATAAGGCCACAAGCAACTAGCAATACAAAATTGGCTGGAAAATAAGGACAGGCACAGATGTATATGTAAAATGACTGAATAAAGAAGGCGGGCTAAGGACTTCGATACGAACAAAAGATGTCCCGTTTATCGAAAAATTATAGTCGTCTGCTGTTCGGCGCTCAAATTAACGCGAAATCCTTGCACTTCTAAACAAAACGTTCAACTAAACCAGACGACCACAGAAGTGTTTGTTTCCAGATTATCCTGCGTGTAGGTTCAACAAGCAGGTGTTTGTGGGTCCTCACTTTGCACCAACACACGAGTGTGGGGGCACCCTGCGTCACTTCTTCGAGGATAACTTCCCTCCAAAAACGAATTCTCGACCTCGAACGGGGCCGCAACACAGCACTGCACTATTTCCACACGCCAACGCCTGGCCAACAAGCACACACAATCGCACACGGAAGAAGGACGCCCGCACTTCATTTATGTGAACACAGGTAAAGGGAGAAAGGTTTACATGCACCAGAGCACAATGATCCAGTGTGGAGGCTTGGTGTACACTGCCTGCCGCCTACCTCACTCACACTCAACACCGCCCCGGGCCACACAACCAACAAGTTCTCATCAAACGACTCGCTCTCATACACAAATAAACACACCTGCATCGGCCTCATACATACACGCAGAAGGTAATTCTCTGTTTATTGTTTCGGGCCCAATGTGAACGCCCTTTCGAAAAAATCATGAATTTCATGGGTGAAAGACAAGGAAACTACGTTACAGGCATCATCAGTCTCAGGGCATAGAAGACGGAGGGGGAAGGGGAGGGAGAGAGGGAGGAAGAGGGAGAGGGAGAGAGAAAAAGAGAGAGAGAGAGAGAGAGAGAGAAGTAGCGTAGTAGTTGTGCCCAGGCGCGGAGGTATGCGGGCCCGCGGGGCGGCAAACGGGCCTGGCCTCCCTCCCCAACACTGGCGGACGCACGAACTTCCTCCTCCCTTTCCCCCGTGGGTAACGCCTACAACAGGACCATTCCTCTGCTCCTTCTGCAAAGGTTTTGCAGCAAACTGCGTATTTCCTCAACCCTACGACGACGTTTCATCAAGAGGCTGCTGTCGTCATCATAGGAACTACTGCTAGATAAGTAGCTCGTGGGGCATAGGCAGTCAGTCAGTCGGTCGGTCGGACTGTCGGATGCTGGGCACCGGGTGGAGGAGGAGGAGGAGGAAGAAGGAGGAGCGTCGTCGGCTTGGCGTTCTTGTGCGTACAGCCCCTCTCGCTCTCCTACACCAAACCTCCTCCATCAACCCCCTCCCTCCCACTACCAAGGGTACCAGGGCCCAACCATCTTCTTCTTCCTCTTCTTTTTCTTCTTCCTCCCTCTACCTGCCTGCCTCCGCGCATACCAAACGCTCACCTTAATCCACAGATTCCCAAAACAACTCGGGGAAAAAAAAAGGAAAGAAAAGACGCCACTTAACACCCCAGTACACTATCAACTGAACCTCATACGCCACAAAGGACAGGTAAGGTCCTCTTTTCTTCTAACAATAACCCTGTTATGGAGCATTTTCAGATGATAGCTGACCGACCTCATCCACTCACAGTGAGGGAGAAACGGGTGACAGCGATGGGGGTTGGGGAGGAAGTGGGTGAGGGCGACGTGGTATCGGTGGTAGTGTCCAGTGGGGAGACGGTTGACTGAGTGAGTACGGAGTGGGCCAAGCTATTCTGACCCTTACACATGAAAAAAAAAAAAAAATCTTTAATAACAGCAAAAGCAGGCAGGGGAGGATATGCTTGGCGAAATTCAAACGATTTCCAGATCGTTCGTCAATCCAGTCAATTTTCAACGTTTGAATTCCAAACTCAACGCCCAGAAGGCACTGCCGCGGTTAAGCTGACGCTAATTAGCGTCCTTTGGTGGGACGGGACTGAAGAAAGAGATGAACTGGCTGGTCCCTGGTGGAGGGATCCAGGAATGAAAGAAAAGAAAAGAATTGGCTTTGTTACTGACCAATCATATGCTACACTTCTTGTGAACAGGGACAAAACCGAAAATAATAATAATAATAATAATAATAATAATAATAATAATAATAATAATAATAATAATGGAGAAACAAATCTACGGTTGCGATGTTTACAAATAAATTAAGAAATATTTGTACACATATATAACTGCGGATTTGTTTCTCCAAATTAAGACTCTGCTATAAATTATATGACTATTTTTTAATAATAATAATTGGCTCCAGTGGGGTTAAAATACAAGATACATTCGACATGAAATACATTGTAAACCAGACGACTGATCGTAAACACTGTACGTTAAACTTACAAAAAATTGGAACAGTAGGCATAAAATAATAAAGGAGACAACATCGTCTCTACATACATTAGCCATAGTAAAATATCTATATATTTTCTTAAAGGTTTCATAAAACAGGTAGGGCGTTCATCCTATTATTATTATCACATTATTATTATCATTCCACGATGATGTAATTTTAAATATGTATTAAAATTATATATTTACACTTACATCATTCAGAAGATGAACCCTATTCATATGGAACAAGCCCACAGGGGCCACTGACTTAAAATTCAAGCTTCCAAAGATTATGGCGTTCATTTCAAAGCAGCGACAAAAGGCAACTGGGAATAAATGAAGAAGAGATCAGTTATTAGGAAAGAAAAAATAAATTGACAAATTAATAAGCAGAAGGATAAAAATTTAAGTAAATTATTAAAATACAAAGAGAATTGTAATGGTAGCTCAAACCAAGGTCGATTTAAAAAGATAACTGTGGCTTATTACCATAAAATAATCCTTATTAATCCTCATGGATGGATCAAATCCCTGAACAACAAGTTTCCGTGTTAATTAATTTAACAAGAAAAAAATATCAAATAACAGTCTAACTTTCTGCATTAATACAAGAAGTGAATAAATATTCGAAAGACAAAACAGAAACTTTTCGTAGAGCAAGAAAAAATATTAAGCGAGGTAGTGAATATCAAAAAGATTTTGCATATCAACAGCACATAAAGTACGCTTGGCGTTCAATCGAAATCATCCTAACTTTCTTTCAATTCTCTTGTTTCTTTGTAGAATGGAATACAACGTATAAAAATGATAGAAAGTATCCGGTAAATGCCATGCCCTGGTCATACGAAAGTCGTGTGGCATGATTGACATGATCAAGAATTACTGGAAAAAAGTCACAAATGCCATGCCGTTTCTTCGTGGCCAAATGTTTAACGTTACCCTCTTTCTGACATATCGGGTGCGGGTTCGAATCCTTTTAAGGGTGTTCAGACTTCCTGCATTTAATTCTTCACTTGGATCTGAGGCTTTGTAGCGACAAAACGCATCCAATAAAGTGTGAAGAAATCGAGAAGTTGAGAGATTGTGGCAATTACAAATATTTGTAACTGGTAAAACGTGACCTGTAGATTCTACAATCAATGTGCATTCATCTGTTTACGAGAAAAATCTTGAAAATTGTACATAACAAAGCGAGACTAAATCCAATACTGAATTTCTCGAGAATCGAAGACACCAAATCGTCTCAATGCTAATTATAATTACATCATTATCTGAGATGTAAAGTAGGATTAACTTACAGTTCAATTACTACGAAAATGTTAAAAGGTTATAAACGAAACACATGTGTTATGTTGCTGTGGCCCAAATTTTCAATCTATATTAGTGTCAGGTGATAAAAATTTCAATGAAATTAACTGAGGTTATATGTAATAATAACAAAATCGTGGAGAGAGAGAGAGAGAGAGAGAGAGAGAGAGAGAGAGAGAGAGAGAGAGAGAACAAAGGGTTGGGTTGGGAGGATAATGGGAGGGAATCTATGGAGACAAGTGGCCTCTTAGAAAGACTCTGGTATAGGATGGGACAGGAGAAAGACAGGAGGAAGCCTTCCTTACTTCAAGTCCATGGACGACAACAAAAGGTGTTGGGGGGTGCGACAACGGAGTCGTCAGGGGAGGGAGGAGACACTCACCTTTTTTTCGTAATAATGAGGACTGTTCTTAATTCCGAACCCTTTCTTCCCTTCTCACCTCAGGTGTCGATAGTCAGAAATGAAATGAGAAGGTTCAGTACCAAACCTGTTACTCTGGCGTATTTTCAATTCCATGTCATTAATTTCTTGGAAATGTGAAGGTCATATATATACATACATACACATAATATATATATATATATATATATATATATATATATATATATATATATATATATATATATATATATATATATATATATATATATATATATACGGCATAATGTAAAGGTATATAAGTGCTAACACTGTAGGCTGCAATTCCCTCTCCAAAGTTCCATAGGTCTAACCAAAAGGCTTCTTAATTATCTTTAAAAGACGAAAGTTTCGTTAAAAATTCTCAATCAGAAAAATATATAAGGCTCCAGGTCCTGTCTACAAAGTTTCCTTAAAGAATGTTATTTTCTGAGCTCAAAAGTAGATATACAAAAGACAATGGTCGTACCTTTCCAAAAACGTAGAGAAATTCACCGAAAGAATAATTTTGGCAAAAAATTCTTCCAGTTATGAAAATATCTCTAAAATACGAAAGGCCTTCAAAATAAGTAATGCAACTTAATTTTATTTCCCGGCCAATTTTCGTTCAAAATATTTGAAATTTTTTTTGCGACATCCTTAACCATTGCCGCGTTATGTCATGTATTTTACTTAATTTCCCATTGACAGCTGCAGTATTATCAGCTATCAAAAGGGCGTCTGCGATTGAGGCACGTTCCAAACAAAGAGCAGTGATAGAATTCCTTTTGGCGGGAAAAGGGACCTTCACAAATGTTCACGGGAGCTTGCAGAATGTCTACAGAGAGCTTGGGCGAAGTGTCTATCCTCAGAAGGACAAGAAAATCTGTCTGATCTCTTGCTCCCTGGCCGGCCGCACACACCTTTGAAGCGTGCAATGGAGGCATGTGCGAAAACTGTTATTCGAGGTGATCGGTAAATCACAATCAAATAACTCGCAGCTCAACCTGACATCTCTGTCGGTAGTGGCGACGCAATTGTCCACAACGTAGGGTAATCCACACGTTCCACCACTGCAGGCGTCACAGCTGTGTGTGGCCTGCCAGGGCACAGGAGATCAGACAATATTCTTTGCCCTTCTTCTTCTGATGATAGACACTTCCCCAATGATTCAAAGTGCTCTTACCACTGCCAGGTCTTTGTAGACATTCTGCAAACATCTGAGAATATTTGTCTTGGTTTCTTTTTCCGCCAAAATGTATTCTATTACTGCTCTTTGTTTGGAACGTACTTCAAGTTACATATCCCCTGTTGATTGTTGCAGCCGTCAATAGGAAATTAATGAAAATACATGACATCATACGGGGATGGTTAAGGATGTCACGTACAAAATTTCAAAGTTTTTGATCAAAAATTGGCCGAGAAAAAGAAAAGCACACTATTATATACATATACATATACATTATATATATATATATATATATATATATATATATATATATATATATATACATACATATGTGTATATATATATATATATATATATATATATATGTATATATATATATATATATATATATATATATATATATATATATATATATATATATATATATATATTCTATTGATTCTCATCCTTGTCAGTTTTTTCAGCCTGATGATGAGGTTTTATACCTCAAAGCTTGTACAATAAAGAATGTTCTTCCTGGTCTTGGCAATATTATTTATCATTAAGCTAAGATTTCCAAGTAGCCACCCAATTACTGAGACTATATACATATATATATATATATATATATATATATATATATATATATATATATATATATATATATATATATATATATATATATATGGAACTACTGAACACATGAGCATGCGTTTCACAGAAACAAATTTCTGACTCACACAAAGAACGAACCTCGGTCTCCCAGGGTGACAGGCCAAGGTGGTAGCGGCTGACCTACTACCTTGGCCTGCCTGTGTGAATCAGATATTTAATATATATATATATATATATATATATATATATATATATATATATATATATATATATATGAACTGGTATATATATCTTGACTCAAGTGGTTCCAATCCCGTTTCGCACACAGCTGAGATCGATCCCAAGAGGATGAAACGATATGCCACAGTTCCACACTTACAGTATGTAAACTACAGAATACTAATCAAATACGCATACGCGCACAGGGTGTTCCATCACATGCAGGCATTTAACAAATGCGACGCCTCCCAAAATGACTCATGGTATATGTACTCGGGTCCCTCAGACGCCGATAAATTGAAAGTTGTGTAATGGTATCCTGTCAGAACGAAGGGGAGTAATTACCTAATTATTTCGGGCAGACTAATTAACAGTTGCCTGGAATGCGTTAATGAACATCTTGGTACTTGGATACTCATTAGAGGCAATAGTCTGTACCATTACAATGATAGGACGTACAGGCACTAACCCGGAAATATTACTATTCAGTATCAGCAAATACCATTTATACTGAATAAAACCTTGATTACATCAGACTCTTTGGACATATTTAATCTGCCGCAATCCACCACTGGTATTCATTTTTTTCTTTTTCAATTAATTATTATCGAATCTCCCTGTCTGACCATTTTAAATAAAAGGACACGAGTCAGTCAATCATTTAGCGAAACTAACATAATCGTTGGAGCACACACTTCTGCCATCCAGACGAATTTCTTCAGAGTCGAAATGGTAAGGCCACCGAATTACAAGATTAGGATAGCCACGTTTGTGTAGACGTTTCCTGGTTTTGCTGGGTGTGCGCGGTAGGTGTCAGTGTGACTTTTCACGCAGCATCAAACGAGATACGCCTGGTGTGGAATGGAATATCAAATAAAGGAAGGGGCAAAGCGCTAGGTGGGACCTATGAGGTCATTCAGCGCCGAAAGAGAAACTGAAAAAGGTTTGAAATGTGCAACAGAAAGAGAACCTTGCAGTTGCATTATGAAACAACTGTTTGGAGAGGATGGAAGAGAGAGATTATAAACGGAGGTACACCTGGTGTATACCGGGCGCTTGGTTCATGGCCTGTCATACCCACCCCCCTAAAAGATGTTTACTAAAATTTTATAAAAAGTGGCACTGCACACTATTTGCTTCTTCGGGGTCTAAGTTGAAATGAGCATGGTTTCCAGTACTTTGTTTTCATGATCACATCTGCTTCACCTTACCGACAAAATATATATTCTTATGTCATTATTATTATTTAGAAAATGAACCCTATTCATATGGAACAAGCCGAAAGTGGGCCATTGACCTGAAATTCGAGCCTCCAAAGAATATGGTGTTCATTTGAAAGAAGTAACAGGTGATGGGAAATACAAAGAAGAGATCAATTATTAGAAAAGGAAAAATACATTATCAAATTAATAAATAAATTCCTAAAAATGTAAGTAAATTATTGAAATGCAAGGAGAATTGCGCTAGGGCAGTAATGCATTGCATCTTCGCTTGAACTTTTGAGGTTCCATTTGCACATCTTGAGGTGACAGTTCTACAGTTCGACGGTGTACGGAATAAAGAATCTCTGGAACTGAGTAGTTCGACATTATAAAATGAGTCAAGTGAAATAATCACCAAATCAACAAATATTTACAGTTTTTAATACATATTTTTTTCATAAAAATACTAAATGTACGAATGTTTCCACTAGCTTATTGCACAAAAACGTGATTCAAATTCCATTTTATTTTTTTGTGCTTCAGGGGTTCATAAGATTGACTGATTGATTGATTTATAGATTTTAGGCATACTTGCCAAGCACTGGGGCAACTAAGGCCATTCAGTGCTGAAACGGAAATTGACAGTAAAAGTTTGAAATGTGTAACAGGAGGAAAACCTCGCAGTTGCACTATGAATCAATTGTTAGGCGAGGGTGGACAGTAAGATGGAAGAAAGAGAATATGAACGGAGGTATAGTAAAATAATTTGCAGCTAGGGGACGAAGGGACGCAGCAAAGACCCTTAAGTAATGCCTACATTGTACCGCACGCGGTGCACTGACGGCACTATCCCGCTACGGGGACAGGTTCATAAGAGACGAATTCGTTGAAAGTATTCGATGAAACCAACTAAACAGCCATGTAAACATTAAAATTGGACCTTCCGTCAATACAAAATTCCACCGGTCCCATCACTTGCTGCAGGCCATCACCCTTAACGGCTGCTGGTTTCAGGAGCATTTTATTCTCTCTCTCTCTCTCTCTACCCACTGGCACGTTGTCAACACTCAAACCAGCATGCTGTTGGAGACAGGATATAGTAATACTTATCACTAACTAACCTCAAAGAATCAGTATTTATATGAATCAATATTATATATATATATATATATATATATATATATATATATATATATATATATATATATATATATATATATATATATATATATTGTCTTCTTCCAATCTAGCTTAAGGTGGACGTGACCGGGGAGGCGTCTTTGTTTCAACTCTGAATCTACTTTTTGTAGGAACGTTTTTACACAATTCTTACTCTTTCGTTGTAACAGTTCTTTATGTTATTAAAGGTAATAGTATTCTTTTAGGGGGTTTAATTCAGAATGCTTGTCTCTGGGTTTCTTAGTTTTATTTACCCCCTTTTAGATAACAGTTCCATTATAATTTCTTGATGGGTATTGAAACCGAGTCTGTCTGAGGAAGGTGTCCCAAATTTGGACTCTGATTCTGTTCGTTGTGTGATACGACACTATCACGACACTTCACGATATTTCACGCTATCACCACTCAGTCTCTCTCTCTCCCTCCGTATCTATTTTCTACTGCTCGTCTGCTTCAAAACTCCCTTTTATATGGGGTCTGTGCTTGTCTTATAACCTTTACCGAGTTCCAATATCCTTTTCCCGTGTTTTCATTTCTAAAGTCTGTTTCACCAAACTTCAATGGAAAACTGATTCTTTATTTATCGTCTGATTAGTCACACATTAGTCACATAAGCACCTCTGTATCTGCGACTTCGCGGGGTCCCTGGTGTGTTTTTCGGAAGCGGACAAAGGCCCCTACACTGAAGACCTTCTGACCTGCAATAATGGATCCCTACAGACGCTGACTTCACATTTATCGCACTGACGGCAAACAAACCATTAAGACTGATGCCAGGCTATGGTTATTAGACACTGTAGACTTTATATTGATTTTCTCTCTGTTACGCACGCACGCGCACACACACAGACACACATATATATATATATATATATACTCGTATAAGTAAACAAGTAAATAAATAAATAAAAATTCGACACAGACTGCAATGCCATCAGTCTCTCTCTTTCTCCCTACCCCTCCCCCCGACTCTCTCTCTCTCTCTCAACCCCCATGGCAAAATAGTGCAATACAAACAAAAAGGTTAAAGTGGCGATGAAGAGGGAGATTCAATCTGCCTTTCAAACGTCAAGAGAAATCTCGCAACCGCTAAAAAAAAAAAAAAAAAAAAAAAAAAAAAAAAAAAAAAAAAAAAAAGACACCGAAAATCAAAATGGACAGGTCCCGAGGTTTGCTGCATGTGGCAATGGGCGACGGGATACACTCAAAATTATTATTATTATTATTCAGATGAAGACCCCTGTTCCTAGGGAACAAGCCCACAGGGGCCACTGACTTGAAATTCGCTCTTGAGAAATATACAGAAAGAAGAGATCACTTATCAAAAATGAAAAAACAAATTAACAAATAAACAAATGAAAATATAAGTAAAATCCGGACAGGGAAGGACGACCTTGTAAAGCTTAAAAAAAAGAAAATGGTAAAATAATAAAAGTACGAAGTTAACTATAATCTGCAAGTTCATAAAAAAAATGTAGCTGTCAGAAATATATCATTAATTGTGAAAAAGAATTTGAAATTTTTAAAACACAATATCGACATGGAAATATTTTTAGCCTTAACATAGTCTAAAAATGCAAGCAATTTATATAATATATGTATTATAATACATATATATATAAAATTATATATATATATATATATATATATATATATATATATATATATATATATATATATATATATATATACATATACATATATATATATATATACACATACACATATATATATATATATATATATATATATATATATATATATATATATATATATATATATATATATATATATATATATATATATATAATCACAATGACAAGCGAGATTTTGACGTTGCACCTACACATACCTTATTTACTGCTGATATATATATATACAGTATATATATATATATATATATATATATATATATATATATATGCAATAATTCTCATCCCAACAGCAAGTGGAAGGATTATTTTCTGTATTTTCTGTGTGAAAGGTCGGTGGTGCAACGACCAAGAGAAATAATGGCACAGGAAGCCATTTTAGTCATTAGTTCTTTAACATTCAGTAACTGACAATGGCAAAAAGTAGTGTTTGTTGACCTGAAAATTACATATTGGGAAACAATGTGTGTGTGTGCATATCTATCTATCTATCTATCTATATATATATATATATATATATATATATATATATATATATATATATATATATATATATATTCGTTAAAAGCAATTGCTTTAGTGGCATCAATGACTTTCTTGCAGGAATATTCGTGAAAGAGTTTTTTCCGATTCTCATGCGACAATTTCTGTCAGAGGTTTTTCGGTCAGGACAGCTGTTTCGCCAAATTGTGGAATAATTACACTAACACTTTAACTTTATGGATTTCTGTACTTAACAGCGCCAACATTATCAATTGTTGCTGTGCTACCACCTTAGATAAAATGTATTTAAAAATATCTTAAACGGAATGTTAAGTGTAAAGTACAGGTTAGTGTAGACTAGGAACAATGTGGAACTGCTGTTAGCTGTAAGATATATTGAGAATATTCAACTGTAGGCTTTACTATGTATTTTTTCTTACTTAACAGCCTTTCTTATCTATCAGAAGGCAGATCTACAGCGCGTCTACTAAACTGAGGTGCTGTTTCTATGAACGTATGTATATACAAATACACGTACACATAAAATCACTAAAAAAAATTCGTAAACGTTTTACACGTAATATTTTTAGTACAATATTTTATTCTCGCCAGAGCTGTATTAAAGATTTTACTAAACATTTATTCTAATTAACTGCTGTACTTGTTGCTTAGTTAATTATAATAAAGTGTAGAATTCTGATGAGATGAACTTAAATATCCTTTCTTCTCGACAAATACTCAAAAAAAAAAAAAAAAATACAGTAAGCCTTCACTGTAGGACACAGGGACACCTTGGCATAAACTTCCTTCATAAAGGTGAATTTGTAACAGGACCATTCATTCTTCCTGCCTACCTTGCCCTAAGGACCGCACGATCTTCTCCCAGGAGGTAATTATGGAAAATGAAATTCCAGGCTCTGATTTACTAAATATTCCTCCGGATGGCCTCAACTGAGGCCAGGTCAAATCGATAGTCAGGAGTGCATAGCAGATAACAGCCAGGTTAACCTTCAACATAAACTGTACTGACTGACTGGCATAATACATTCTTTCACCTTGAAATACAACAAAGGCTTAAAACGGATGACTACTTATTTGACTTTTAATTAAAATTGTGCACTGACAACACTTGCCCTACCGCATCGTTCAAAATTATAACTACGATTCTCTAAAGTTAAACCTGAAAGCTGGGCCAAAGTAGTAGCATGTAAAAAAAAATTTATATATATATAATAAAAATCGAAAAATTTATAAAAATATTAATATTAAAACTTCAAAGGGAAGCTGGACGAGTCCACATTTAGATCTGGTTTTAATTTTCTTATATACAGAGATTCTGCTGATCTAACACTTTCCACTATACCTCTAAATATGATATTAAAATCTTCAACATTTACATTAATGTTGCAGACCTCATGGTAGTGGTACCTCATGGCTAAGTATAAAGGCTTTGCCAACGGTCTCCCAGTTCTACAACTCACCCCCTTATGATCAAGGAATCTGAAATACAGTGTTCTAATAGATGCGCCAACGTACACTAGATGGCACTGAGGGCATACATATTTGTATACGATTCCCGATTCATAAGAAGGTGGCAGTTTTTCTTTATGGTTAAAAAAATTCTTGAATTTGTAGTTGTTATAGAATATTGTGAAGGGGTGGTTTGTGGAAAATATTTGCTAAAAATTGGGTATATTTCTTTCTTTAAAAAAAATCGTGCGTTCTGTCGTTCAAGAACGGCACTTTGAAATAAAGTCATCTTTCTAGGACCAAATGGTTCCGAAGATTGAAAACATCCATTAAGTTTACTTTAGAATTAGAAAAGGTAATTGCCTTCCTTTCTTAGATGTTTTAATACATAGAGAACCATTTTAATGCAAATTCAGTATTTATAAGAAACCAACCAACAACTCAACTTATGTCCACTTTTATTCAGGCCACCACCTTAATATCAAAATATCAATTTGCTCTTCTATGTTTTTACAAGGATTGCGCATTGTCAGTCCCCAGTATTTGGATCAAGAAATCGAATACAGAAGAAAAATAGGAACAGATTTATGTTATCCTTCACATATACTAGATATCTGCTATAATGAAGCCCACAAAAAGTTTTATGGTGAAAGTAACATGGAGAACGAAAACCCTAAGAACATTCTTAGCTTGCCTTATTTTAGTGGTTTTGAAACCATATAATCACTGTTAAAATCTTCTAATGTCAACCTGGTTTTTTCCTATAATAACTAATAAAAATACCCCCAAGGAAAGCAACAACATATAATATATAAAATGCCGGCTTAGACTGCCCTTCTTTTTATATTGGCCAATCTAGTGAGGATTTAGAAGTAGGAATTAAACAGCATAAGTATTTTGTCAAAACTGGGCAAACATCCAATGAAATATTCATTCAAGTGACAACTCTCACAGGATAAATTGGAATGAAAGTTCAGTGATTGCCAGATCGAACGATTTCTCTTCACGAAATCTTTTAGAATCTGCTATTATACAGCTTACTTCCCTGGCAAGCATTATTCGGACCCCTGCATTAGTAAAATGTTAAAGAATAACCTTAAAGATAAAATCACTGAGTTAATTACTAATTAGTTGTTATATATACCTTCTGTGTATCTGTATGTTTAAAATATTTTTTCTGAAAATATTCACTTTGCAAAAACTGTTATTGTTTACCATAAGGAGAATTATAGAGTTTTACTTTTGTAACATTGTAATCAGCTTATTCTTTCCACGGTCATTTTTAGGGGGTCAGTATCTTTCCCTGTATAATCTTTTAATTGACGTGTCACTGCTTCCAAGCTGTTGGGCCTAAACTTTTGTAAAACCTCTTATATATTTACCCCTGCTTTGGTAGGTCTAATTATTCTACTGTGTTGGATTCCAGAAACATATTTTCCTTTATAATCCCTATCTGTCATTTATATGAGTTTTCTTTGTAAACTTATTTTTATACTGCTATCAGTCTGTCAAGTAAAGGACAGTACGTCGAAAGGCCTAGCACCACTCCGTCGTTTCACTTTTCTTCATGGCAGTGCCTTTATTTATATATTCAAGTTCCTATTTTCGTGATTCAATTACGCATATATATATATATATATATATATATATATATATATATATATATATATATATATATATATATATATATATATATATTTCACACACAATAATAAAATACAGGACATAAAGAGAGAAAAATATATCGATGATATTTTCTCCATCTGTTTCCCCCCTCGTGTTAAACTGACTATAGAAAAGAGTCCTTCAAAATATACCAAAAAAATCAAGCCTTAGGACATGCCGAAATGACAGCTTCCGGGGCATCTATTTTTTTTTTAAGAATATTGATGTATTCATGACTTCTTCCTTTACACTGCAATGCCTAGATCTACTCGAACAAACCATCTTTATTATATGATAAAGATATCTGAGTTCGGGAGAAATAAAGTTAAAAAGGAATTTAAAAAAGGAAAAATTCTATAAAAGCAACTCACATATATACAAGTGTACAAAACCTTATCGTGTATATACACATTGTTTGCGAAAGGGCTGAATAAAGTTAAGGGTAATTCCAGATAGTCTATTCATCTTGCAACATCATACTATGTATAGGAAGGAATGGAAAAGCCATAAACCTCCGCAGAATAAAATATATGAAGTTTACGAGAGAAATGCAGGCCAGTCAAAGGAATGGCTGAACTAACGCTCTCTCTCTCTCTCAGTTAATACACTGTGACGGAATATAATTCTACCTCAGCATACTTACATTAGTATTCCCAGATCCCATCGCCAGTAACTACTGCATTTTTCCTTACCTGAAAAGAAAACGGGAATAAATTAGCTGCGAAAAAAAAAAAAAACTCACATATGAGACAACGCCAATAATTCTACATACGGATACGATACGAAAATGAATTTATTCATTACCAAGAGAGTTTTGACTTCCGATTATGAAACCCTGCTGCTCACTACCGGATTAAAATACATATATGGGATAATAACATACAAAACACCGCTAATTCTTCTTGAGAAAAACAGGAAAAACAAAAAACATTTATGAGGGATTACAAAGAAAAAGTCAGAATTAAGAGTTATAATTGAAAAAAAAAAAAAAAAAAAAAAAAAAAAAAAAAAAAAAATGAACATCAACCTGCATCGCCTTTCAAAATTGTATTTCGACCAAATTTCATTTAGCTACAGCACTCTTTTACTGAATTAATCCCGCAATTCTAAAACAAGATAACTGCACCACTGCACTGCTTCATTGAATTGTGCTTCAATGCATTCTGTTAAATTGCAAAGGTAATGAAAAGTTTGGTGTCACCGTTCTGAGCGCAGGAATCACCACCGCAACTTTTCGAACGATAACTGAAAAAGTTTCTATTTTTTCGGGGGAAAAAATAGCTCAAACTATTCAGCCCTTTTTTTTTTGTTCTAGAATTTTGTTTAGTTTATCACTTATATTAGAGATAAATGGAGATTTCTTTCAGCGACGAACATTGTTTAAATGAACTTGGTGTGGAAGGCAAGAGAAAACTGGTCGAGTCTCGGTCAACCTTTCACATTTCTTACGTTTTCTTTCTCTCTCTACAAAGAAAACCATTAGCCACCGTCACGGAAGTCTGGGAGACTAAACAAACATCAGTTTCTCATCAAATTATTCTGTAATTATTATTATTATTCAGCAAATGAAAACTATTCATATGGAACAAGCCCACAGGGGCCAGTGACTTGAAAGTCAAGCTTCCAAAGAAGAATATAGTGTTCATTAGAAAGAAGTAAGAGGAAGTAAAGGGAAATAGAGAAAGAAGAGATACCACTTATTAAAAAAAAATTAATAAATTAATAAATAGATAAAAATGTATTAAAATTCAAGAAGAATAGCGTTAGGGTAGTAATGCATTGAATTTTCGCTTGAACTTCTGAAGTACCAACTACACGACATCCTCTGGGAAGCTGTTCCAGTCCAACGGTGAGAGGAATAAAGGTCCTCTAGAACTGAGAAGTTCGACAGCGAGGCACATTTACTGCATACTGGTGCTGCTGTTCAGCGAATCTGGTTGCCCTCGGCATATAAAGGGGATCAGGGATCAATTGTGAATGTGAAACATCTGTTGAAATACAACTTATAAAAAAGTTACAAACAAGAAAATCTTGAAGTAATCCTAAAATATATCCTCCCACTCCGAGATTCTGAGGTTTATAAATAAGTGCCTCGTGATTTACTAAATCGAAAGCAGCACTAAAATCTATTGAATTACTCTGCACTAAAAACCCTTGTCAAGGTTCCCTTGCATATGGTATGTCAAGTCTAAAAGAGCATCGCTGGTACCTAACTGCTTCCTGTATACATACTGATTACCAGCTAACAATCCTTTTGATTCCACATACTTATATAGTGACTTAAAAATACGTTTTCTAGCAACATGGAAAGCACATGGAGAATTGAGATTGGCCTGCAGATATGCCACTCTTAGGAACATGCACTGCATTACTAACTTAGAGCTCATCCGCAAAGATACTACGTCGGCATAAAAATCTAAAGAACCTAATAATCTCGTGAGACAACACGCCAGAAACTTTTTTTAAAAACAAAAGGAAGAAACCATCAGGATCTTCTCCACCCCCGCTATCAAGATCATCCAGAATTTTTTTAACATCCCTGGAGCGAAATACAAATTTTGTAAGAATAGGTTCAGGACGACAAGTATCGGAGAGGGGCATCCTCAGCTTATTGCTTAGCTTCAAAAGCTCGATGAAGCAGATCAGTCTTTTACCTAGGGCCAGTAACCAATCTACCATCATCTGTTAGTGGTGGTGGAATGGAAGACGAGCCTGACCCAAAAGACAGATGATGTCAATTTGGTACACCACAGATGAGGCCGAGTAATTCCTTCAAGTTTCCTCTTTAAGGAACTATTGTAATTTCTCTCTGCTGTGTGATAAGTTCTATTAGCAGCAAAGGGGAGACTCAACAAAAACGGTGTCATTTTCATTTGAACGACTTTGTCTCCATGCGTTGAATTTGGCCTTTTTGTCACGGTAGGCTCTTCTACATGTATCACCACCATTATTATTATTATTATTATTATTATTATTATTATTATTCAGATGATGGGACAAGCCCACAGGGGACACTAACTTGAAATTCAAGAGAATACGGTGTTCGTTTTAAAGAAGTAACATTATTTAAATATTGGTGATATCATTTCAGGGAAAAGCCATGTGTATGAAACACCAAAATGATTTAGTATCAAATTTTAATTTATACGAGATCTGTTTATGACAATGGCTTATTCATTTTCAAAGTAAAAATTAAAAAAAAAGGAAATATTTGGATATCAATTGCACTTTCACACAGACAAATATACTAATTAGGAACCAAGTAATCTTTAGGCAAGATATTTTCAAAATCCGTGTCTGATGGCGCAAATGATATATAAAAAATGTGTAGTATCGTCCATACTTAAACGTAAAACAATAATTCTAGGAACGACAAAAAAGTAAAAGCTTTTGGGAAGAGAGTAATACAAACGATACAATTTCGAATAACAATCAAATGTCCTTATTTAGTTGCATTTAAATTTTTTTTCTTAGAAATATGAAATAAAAATATCGCTAAAAAAATTGAAACAAATGCAAAACCAAAAGTTCTACAACTACTGTGCAATACCTATTCGCATCAACTATAAAAAAAAGTGAATATACAGTGATGCATATAAAAGAGAAGACCTGGCCCTTTCTGTCTTTTTTTCATAACAAGCAATTAATTCACTGACAATTGCAATGGACAGGGGAAGACGGGGAAGGCGAAAGTACGCAATTTGTAGTCAGCTCGTGACTCCGTTTACTAGGAACTTGAAGAAAGAGGGATATCTCCTGCTGGAACACCAGAATAATAATAATAATAATAATAATAATAATAATAATAATAATAATAATAATAATAAAACCAAAGTACCTCCTGTGTTAATGAATCAGCAGAATACACATCTATATCAATCTAGAAAGGTATCTGAGTCTTCAGGTAAAGTTATATTTGAATTTCAATACAGAAAAGACTACGTGATACGAACTGTACCTATGATCAAGTACCTGCCATGTGTGAGGCTGCAAGTCAACCTGTCTATGCAATGAGTCTGCCTTAATGGCCAACTAAAGCCTAAATCCTTTCGAGTATCTATAATCTTTCTATATACGAAGGTAAATAAACGGGCAACTGCCCAGTCAGGGCACTTATTACGTATGGATGTAGCCATGCCGTCTCAGGAAATGGCGTAATTACACACACACACACATTTACTTATTTCACCACTGACCCCCATATACTGTAAATACGTCACTGTATGTATGAAAACAGACACGTTTTCGTTTAAAAATATGAAAGACAAAAACCTAAATGAAAATGCGATGTCGAAAAAAAATTTCAAATTATATATATATATATATATATATATATATATATATATATATATATATATATATTTATATATATAATATATATATAATACATTATATATATATATATATATATATATATATATAACATAACTGTGCGCTGCACAAAAGCCAGGTGGGTCATGCAACATCATCTGTATTGATGTTTCCTCGCCGTCACATGCTGATGTGTGTATGTGCAGTAAATCAATCATCATGCATGTGCGGAACAGTTGCCAAAACAGAGGCACTAAGACATGAACAAAAATTGAACCTTATGTCACCCCGTATGACAAATTAATTGCATTCACCACTAGCAGCAGTAGCAGCAGTAGTAGTAAAATAAATAAAATCATCTTTCACAAAAACTCCCTATTACTTGCCTGCCGCCTGAATCAATCATTTCCCAGCGGGGCTAAAGGGTCACTGCAATTTTGGGGTTACTCATTTCAGTTGGGGTGGGGGTACTAACTGTAGTGGGGGGGAGGGTAAAGATAAGCTGAAGGATGGCTTATAGGTTAGGTTAGGATGGGAGCTATGGACTAAATATCAAAACTTTGTCATACGCCTCAAAATTCTGGTCCTATTCATGTTTCTATAAATACACCTTTCGAACAGCTGGACAAGACGCACTTGAAATCCGTCCGCATGCTGTACCTCCAATTAAGGGCAAGGGTCTGTCGTATCAAACCACTTAGATTATTCAACGCCCGTATGAGACAGGCTGACCAATGACAACAGGTGAATGTCAAACCAATCACAAGATCAGCGGAGGAGAATAACACGGAGAAATGTTTATGACACTTCGTAAACATAAGGCGGCCTAGAAATCTCCAAGACTCGGAGAGAGAGAGAGAGAGAGAGAGAGAGAGAGAGAGAGAGAGAGAGAGAGAGAGAGAGAGAGATCATATATCCAGTACCGTTTCCAATTCTTGTAAAGAAGAAATAAAGCAATAAAAAATTTATGACTTTAGTCACATCACAGAAAATTTTATTCAGAACGGCAATGGGAATTTTTTTTCTTTTATTTATTCACTGCAGAGGCACCAGATTTTTTTTAACAAATAGTACATCACTAAAACTAATATAATTAAAACATTCAATCATATATGACACTTTATCCAAGCGAGATACAAAATTTCATCTACTGGCAGAAACAACTATAATTAGCTGGTTACTCTATCAAGGCTGCTTTTCAAGATGTTATGTCTTGGATATGCAAGAGCTTTAAGGTTATTAATGTACCAAAAAGATATACATAGAAACAGCTTACTTCGAAGGTGTGTTTCACGTAAACATCGGGTAAAGTACGAGAGCTGTTCTGGTAAAAGAAACTGTTTTAAATATAAACTTAAGTCCCTATAACACGGAGACAGTATCACTGCCATAGTCTCTAATGAAATAATACTCGGCGATTCTCTCCTCGTCCTTACAAATTCGATAAACTCTTTTTTTTTTTTTTCTGGTTACCGCACCAAAACGAGAATGGCATTTTTGAACTGCAGACGTTCGCGTGTTATTTTTTACTACGAACTGGAATATGCGTGCACGTGGTGGAAGTTCCTGTTAAAAGGGTAAAATTTAAAAAGTGAATAACGGACCGGGTAGGTACCATCGAAATTTGATTTTATCTTTTAACAGAACTTTACTGCAAAATTTATAATCACCCAACCCAAATATGCATGCAGCACAAGCTAGTTATGGCGTAATAAATGAAAAACAAGTGCTCCCATTTCCTGCACAAATCATGTAAACCACGAGGTGGCGTAAACTTACCTTTTGGACAAATTTGGCTAATAAATGCGCGTTCTGGTGTACTGTTTACGTATTTTAATAAATCCTCCGATACATTAGCACACTATTCCTCCATTCCCTTCATCAGAAGAGCGGTGCCGCCAAGCAATTCCACAAGATTAAAACGTTTCGTACCACTACCACAAGCTCTTCCAACTGAATGCCGCCACCACAACTGTTATCAAGGTCTCTGGCCTGACACCACTGGCTCTGCAGTAGCAAACTGCAACCACTCCAGCCACTATAAACAGATGACGACAAATGCGATGACGATGTTCCTTTCGGTTTTTCGGATCCTTCCTTTCCTTTCCACAAGCACAAACAAACACACACACACACACACACCTTTATCGCGACAACAGCCGCAACACAACAAGACCCATCCCTCCCCCTTCCCTAACCGGCAGGAGGGGGCCCGGAGGTTCCACAACACCCCACCCAAAACAACCCCCACCTTTGGACGCCAGCCAGGGGTTTAAATGTCCCGCCAGCAGGTGTGGATAGCGTTAGGGCGAAAACCGTTTGCTACGGTGACGGTTAAGCTGGGATGCCGTCATAAGCGCAAATACACACACACGTACGTACATGCACACACACACACACCGTGCATACGCACAACTGGTTGTTAAAGCTACCCATATTTTGAATAGAATTATAAAAAAATTATGGAAAAGGAAATAAATGAGAAATTGACTAGGACATCATAACGGGCTGATCGTGTGTAGAGAGAGAGAGAGAGAGAGAGAGAGAGAGAGAGAGAGAGAGAGAGAGAGATAAAATGATAAATGACCAGTTTTCTTTTGAACCAATTTTTTCCCGCTGGAAGAAAACGGGATCTGTCAACGCCATGCATTTGCAGGGGATACAAAAGCAATACTGTCAAGTCTTCTAGCGCCACGATTTCAACTTTAATTAAAGTTAGATAATCTAACTTCATATAATTATAACAAGAGGCTGATCGCTTATGTTATTCACATTTCGCACTTATTACATAGCAGGTAGAGCCCATCCCTCCGATAACATCTGTATTTTACACAATCATTCTATAATATCCAAAAATAGGAATCTACACCATTACACAACCATATTTCTTTGCAAAGATGTTGAACAGCACTGAACTTCACTAAAATGCCGGGCAGCGGGTTTCATGACTGCGCGCCAATCATTTGTTTTTAATCAGGATCTGGAAAACTGTTTCTGCAACAACTGAACAACACACTGTCAGTTACCTTTTAGAAACGGAAAAGAAATACATACTGAGGATTGACACGTAAAACAAACGATATATCAGCCACTGCATTTAAACAAAGGCCACGGATCTAGGGATAGACAGTGATGGTTTTGCCACTGACCCATCCTGTTGTGTTGCGATTTCCAGGAATTATCTTCGACAATTTTGGAATTACACATAATAATAATAATAATAATAATAATAATAATAATAATAATAATAATAATAATAAAGACCGTGGTATTTTTTACCATAGTTCCATAAAAGCAAGTACTTTCTGTGATAGCAACTGTACATCCCCAATTACTTTGAGTGAAGTGTGTGCGTGTGTGAGTGTGTCACTATCAAGGAACGTAAACCGCAAATCCAAAAAGAACATTAAAAGAAGAGATATATACCAACTTCAATCTCATTTCAGCCTACATCCCTCAAAGTCAAAGGGACATACGTTATGGGGATACAAGCGCAACGCTGCATCTCCGAGTTGCGCACCCTCGAGACCGCGTGTCAGCGGAGTTAAGTCTATGTACATGGCTTCTTTCGCATTTACGTCTGTTATTCAAGAAACTCCTTATGACACGGTAATGTTGACTTTTAATTACGGGAGTGTAGCGAGGAGTCGCCTCCATGCAAATATGACGAGGCTTTTCCCACCCTTGCTCCGTTTTACATCCACGAGCGGGGTCAAATTCTCTCTCTCTCTCTCTCTCTCTCTCTCTCTCTCTCTCTCTCTCTCTCTCTCTCTCTCTCTCTCTCTAAGAGCATTTTTAAACGCTGAAAAAAAATATAAATGATAAACCTCACATGATGAAAGAAAACTTACAAAATGGAAAATGTATGAGTTCAAGCTTTCAATAAAAAAGAACACCATATCGTTTACCTTCCGTTCATGAATAGCACTGCCTCACACACACACACACACACACACACATATATATATACATATACATATACATATATATATAATTTCTGGTTCCGAATACTTATTTTAGAAAAATGGTGCTCTTCAAAATGAAGGCATCAAACCTACTTATTTCCTGAGGTTATAAACAGTTTTTGAAATACCAGGGAAATATGAAACGTCAGAGAACGCAAAATGTGAGCAATATTTAATTTTAACCAACAGTTACGTATCTATGAACAAAATACGAAACAAATAATTTAAAATGATACATCAAACTGATGTCAGCATTTTCCAATAGCAAGAAAAATGTTTTCATTTATTTTTACAGTTTGATCAGTGCATACCCAAGGTCTGAATGAATTGGCTTGTGCTGTAAACTATCCTCACCGTTTCAACTGAGCCGGGGAACTAGGCCTGTACTTTATTTACTTAGATCAAGAAAGTCTTCGTGAAACAGGTATAATAGGCATCCTTTTCTCTTTTTTTTATTTCAACTCCCAATACACATAAGCATTATTATTATTATTATTATTATTATTATTATTATTATTATTATTATTATTATTATTATTATTATCTAAAAAATACTCATAGCAGCGGGCGTCTTGAAATGGAGAAACAAACCCACAGTTATGTATGGGCAAATATATTTAAAAATAAATCTCTACCGAGAGCTTTCATGAATCCGTTCCGTATGTACCCATATATAACTGTGGATTTGTTTCTCAGTTATTACTATTATTATTATTATTATTATTATTATTATTATTATTTTTATTGTTGTTATTCAGGAGATGAACCCTATTCATATGGAACAAGGCCACAGGGGCCACTGACTTGAAATTCGAGCTTCCAAAGATTATGATGTTCATTTGAAAAAAGTAACACAAGGTAATGGGAAATACAGAAAGAGGAGACCAGTTACTAGAAAAAGAATGAGCAAATTGATACATAAGTAGATAAAAAAGCCAGTAAATTACAAAATACAAGGACTGTAGTAAAGCATTATATCTTCATTTGTATTCTTGAGGTTCCAACTGCACAACATCCTCAGGGAGGCTGTTCCACAGTTCAACGGTGTGAGGGATAAATGACCCAATAAGGTATAGATGGGCCCATTCTATCAGTCATAATATAAGGAAAGTAATCTAGTTCTTTTTCTTGCTTTGTACTGTGATAAATTATGATGACAGAGGCCGATGAATTCTTAAATGTCATTTAAGACCTAAAAGAAGATCTTAAAAAGAAAAACTTAATTTCTGCAACCTATCCGACTTATACAAAGCATGCAAAACTTCTTTACGTCAGATACTTTCAGTGACCCATTCTTTACGGAAAGGGCTCCGTAACTGACACAGAGAAGAAGAAAAGAAGTTGGATTAAGAAAAAGATGCACTGAAGTACGAGAAGAAAAAGGAGTTAGTTCGATGGAGGAAGGGAGCCTGAGTGAACGAAAGAAAGGTTTCTTGTTAAGAGCTGTCTCAGGTTGAAAATGCCCTTTCCTCGAAGTGGATTAAGTCTCTCTCTCTCTCTCTCTAGCCTTCAAAATAATAGACTCAGATTATTACGTTTCGCATTCAAGAGATATGAAACTAATCCTTCTAATTTATTGTTGTTAGCAAAAGGAGTCACAGCAAATATCTGCTTTCTCTTAGCCTAACTACTTGGTCATATGCTGTATATCTGATATTAAACTTTACTTGACCATACGCTGTACATTCACACATAATTCTAACAAGATCGTACACTGCATTTTTCCGCCTAGTTTTTACAAAACCACACCCTAACTTTTCTGTATATTTGCTTATAAACTGTCCGTGGCCTTGTACTCTATTTTTGCAACTAAACTTTACATGACCATATCCTGTACAGTATGTTTTCAACTACACTCTACATGACCAAGTACTGCGCATTTGTGATGTTATTAATATTTTGTTTACCACCGATTCCACACTATCAATTATACACTGGCAATTTGATTCTAGGTATCTCAATTTAACATTTCTATTAAACTGTGGTAATACGTCTGTCTGAATTAACTTTGTGCAGAATAACACCGCTACCAGAGCAGATCCATTTGGCGAGAGATAAAACACACTACGAGATTCTGGAAAGTCTTTGTACACTCTATATAATAAAAAAAGTTAACAATACACTTCATGAACAAGTAATAAACAAAAACATGGAACTACTGCGTTGAGAATTACTGCTTATGGTGTGCGAAGCAAGTTGTTTCATTTAACACGCATCTCTTCCTTGTAACTCTTCCACCTCTCCTCACCACAGGCCCTCTCAGATAATAATAATAATAATAATAATAATAATAATAATAATAATAATAATAATAATAATGATGATGATGATGATGATGCTGCTGATGATGAAACTGCCAAATTCATCTTCAAAAGATTAGAAGCACAATCCTGTTATTAATACATTACCTTTAGAAGGAGACTTGGCGAGAGTTTTCACAGGTTTGGGCTTGACCTGACCTTTGCCCTTGGGCCTCTTCCTGTACACCAAAAGGACGCAAGAGTTCTTCTGGCCCTCCTTTCGAAACTTCTTGGGGTCCGGAGGAACCCGCTTACACCCGCAGGCCCACGCCAGGGTGCTATCTCCTCTGCTGCAACTATAACAGAGAGCGCGCTGGTCCTCGATGTCGGACGAAGAGACGCTCCCAGGGCCACGCCCATACTGCACCCGAATCACGAGGTTGCCCTGAGTGGCCAATAATCTGGACGAGGGCGAGGAAGAGCCCAAACTGGACGCCCTCTTACCCTGGGCCAGACTCTGGCGCTTTTTGTAGGGCGTCTTCTTCTTCTTCTTCCCTTCCCTGCCAAGAATTATTTCGTTCCTGACATTGTTTGAACACAGTCTCAGCTGGCTGCTGCTGCTGCTGCTGCCGACGACGACGACTTTCTTCGACTGGACGTGAGGGGAGCATTTATATCCTTGCCATATCTTCATCTTTCAGTTATCGCCGGGTCAACGAGAGGTCATAGCTTTCCATCATAGGTAGAACAGGACGTCCTTTCACAAAAATCACAGACACAAAATATCTAACCCATTTTCTACTTAAAACCTTGGTATTTAATCCTGCACTCGAGTACAAAACAAAACATAACATTTATCATCACAGATACAGCATAACAGAATAACTGAACAAAATGTAATATGTAAAGACACTGTCCACATATCGTACCAAAATGTTCGCTCTAATTCAGAAAAATTTCACGCCAGCCTTTTTATAAAACTGTCAATATCTAAACCACCAAATTTCAAGTGAGAGAATACCAATAAGTTTAATTATTCCAGGGCTTCATCAAGCAAATGGTATGCAAATGAGATGATGACGATAATGATTTGATAAATCAATTTCCTATATTGAGATGAGATGATTAACAATAACAGCAAAATCAATGTATGCATGTGTGCGATTTATGTTAATTAGAACATGACTGGTATCGTCATTTCCTATGCAAAGGAACCAAAGAGACAAGATAAGTCTTAACAATTCAAACTGAATTACAACTATTCATAAACCAAAGCTTGACATGGCTTAAAATTAGTTTTGAACCTTATGAATTCATAGAAAAATCTTCTTCCCCACAAAAAAACCCTTCACTTTCATTCCCAACCATTTTCAAGTTGTTCTCGAGGCCAACGCCACCGCCCCCACCAACTCCCATTTATTTAGAGGTCACATTCTGTCTGGCACCATTTTTCGTTCTAGGGAGACGCGAATTCCAATATGTGACAAAATAACTTTCGAGTTATAAAAAGCTCAAGATTCTAGGACTCCGATCACATGAGTACAAACAATCTCTCTCTCTCTCTCTCTCTCGCGCGCGCGCGCGCGCTGGTCCACTCAAAATTAAGAACGATTTTTCTCTGCAATTTGATAATGACGAAGGCAATCACATCACGTAATTATATTTGAAGTAACCCTGCATATTGCATTGACACCGTTTCGTGTACTTTTGTCTCATAATGGTAATACAGTTTGCCGAAGAAATAATTCCCTTGTATGTATGTGTGTTGTGTTTGCCACCCCCCCCCCCTCCCCCCGCGTGAGCGTGTTATGTGATTGCACGCTCCAACGCTACAAAACCATAGAAACAAGAAGAAATATCTAAAATATGTGTGATTAAAAAAACCAACCTAAACAACCATAGGTTAAATTCCAAGCAAGACGATATAAAATCTCCTACAAATCAACCATAAAAGGAGCAATTTTCAGGACCAAAAGCTAAACAGTGAGCGAGTTTTACCAGTTCCCGAAAGGTTTTGACATCACGATCTGGTTCCACCTACTAAATGAGACCATTTTCATAAATTATATAAATATGCAAACATACAAGCGTTTATGCAAGATAATAAATTGAATATGGCATACTTGTGTATAGAGTATACACAATCATTGACAAAGATATGCCATTTGCGGAATAAAACACATGTGACGGAACTTATACAGACTTAAGCTACAAATGTACAACAGTGTAACACCAATGCAAAGTTGTATTTAATAAAATTAACCTAATTAAACCAAGAAATTAAACCAATCTATTATGTTTAAAAGGACAAAATTTTGAACAAGGGGATTCTAATTACTATGGTACTTTATTCTGTACCTGATTCAAATACAATGGAACAGCTATACCTCGCAGAAAGAGGTAAAAAAGAACACAGCAATATGATATTCTCAAGTACACCGGAGCATGTAACGAGCTTATTTTCGTTTTTCTTTTTTTGTTAGACTCACTGAAGTGGGCAGCCTGTAACTGACTGTTGCCTAGACTCTGGGCCATTATTCCCGTTCCTTCTCTCTTCCCCCTTCCCACCCTCCCCCATCCCCACAAAGGGGAACATCTGTTGCATTTACCACCACCACCACCCGACCTTCTACAGCGTTTCCTCTCAAAGTCCCCTTTCCGCGTCCGTTATTGGACTCGTCTTTTACGCCCTTATAAATTATAGACCAGTACTCCGTCGTCTTAGGCCCCCTTTTTTTATTATTATTATTATTATTCCTTCTCCTCCTCCTCCTTTAGTTCCCTCTGTCAGTCTCTGAGAAATTCGAAATTCTGAAATCCTGCGTCTTCCCGTGGGGATGCAAACCGCAGGCCATTCCTGTTAGCCATGCCCGCCTACTAAGAAACTCCCCGCCACCATCTCCCTCTCTCTCTCTTCCTGTTTGCTTCCTTCGGTCATTTCCTGTTGGCCCAGGAACCGTCCGGCATCCTTTCTTTCTTTCCTTTTCTCAAACCACCTCCTTCCCCCGACAGACCAAGCCTCATCTCCCCTGCCAACAAGGGCCACTCGCTCCATCAAATTTTCTTGGACAAGCTATCGTGGCAGTCTCCAACACCACCACAACAGTAATGATCGATTATAATAACTCCCTGCACTCATCAATATTACCTCATATGAATATTACCTCTTATGAAGGAAAAAAAAAAAAAAAAAAAAAAAAAAAAAAAAAAAAAAATCAAGATCAAGCGAGACATACACAAAATTCGGCACATTTACCAAACTGTATTATGACAATAAACCTGCCTTATGAAGTGTATTATGTGTTCATAAACCTATTAATTTTCTGTAATATAAGCCCCATGTTTCACTGTCAAACAACCTTGAACGAGAAAATGCAGAGCAACTAATGCAGCTAACAATTCATGCGAACGATGCGATACAGAAAATGACTTGCATCTCGTCATCATTTTTGGAAGGAAAGGTAATCTGGTAATAATCATAATAATGGTATCTAAGATCACTTTTTTTATGGGCGATGGGGGTGGGGAGTTGAGTGTTATCCCATTCATTTCTCGTCCGGATTCAATGATTGCAGAAGCGAGGACATAAAAACAGAGTGGAAATCGGTAAATCAGATCTTTGTGACATAACAGAGTAATAACAATAAATACATTAATAATTCTTCAGATAAAAACCTACCAGCCTGATACACGAGAACCCAACACTACGCATATTAAAAATAATATATTCAGTGGTTTTTATGGAACGGTTTATAGATGGCTATATCTTTGTTCGCTCTTTTTTGCATAGTTACGTTTTCCGTTTTTTTTATTTTATTATTATCTACACCTGAACTTGCCCTATTGGGTCTGATTATAAAAAAAAACTTCGCCTTAAGTTTTATAACTAGGTACTATCTAAAAAAAACTTCGCCTTCAGTTTTATAATTAGGTACTATTTAAAAAAACTACGCCTTCAGTTTTATAATTAGGTACTATTAAAAAAAACTTAGCCTTAGCCTTAAGTTTTACGATTTGGTCTGATTTACATAAACTTGGCCTTAGGTTTCATGATTTGGTCTGATTACAAAAAATCCTTAGTCTTAGGTTTTACTGTATAATCAAGTATGATTTTAAAAACTTATCCTTAGATTTTATAATTAGGTGTGATTTTAAAATATTAGCCGTAGGTTTTACAATAAGGTATGATTTACAAAAAAAACTGAGCCTTGGGATTTATAATTTGGTCTGATTAAAAAAAATCCTTAGTCTTAGGTTTTAGAACCGGGTCTGATTAAAAACACCTTCGCCTTTCCAAGGTCGAAAGTTAAGAAGTTTCATGCTTTCAGGTGTCAGCTGGAAGCTGGCTTTCATATTCCAATGAAAGCTGAACGTTGGGGAAAAAATATTGAAATAAAAAGTTAATTCGCTGCCTGACCTCGAATATTTAGCAGGCGCATTTGTCCTAACCCAAGGTCCTAATGTGTTTTAAATTTCGTCGATATAATCTTCCAAGTTGTCGAAATTCTTATTCTTTTATCCACTAAGAAATGGAGAAAAACCACAAGACTAAAACAGCAGTCGAAAATATCCATAACACTGATCGCCTAAATTGAAATTTATTATAAGTATTTAAATTGGTAAGTATTTAAATAATATTCATGACGGGCAAGTACACAAGAGCATTCAAGAACGTGTGTGAGCATGCAAGCACGCCTACGAGAGGTTGTTAGGTAAAGAGCGCCTCTCAAGCAGGAGTGAGAGTTAAACGTACGCGCCTGAAGGGTTGGCATGAGTGAAAAGCACAAGAGAGAGAGAGAGAGAGAGAGAGAGAGAGAGAGAGAGAGAGAGAGAGAGAGAGAGAGAGAGAGAGAGAGCCAGCCTGGGGAAAAAGCTGAAAGGTGGAATGATGACAAAAGACTGCTATAAATCATTACAAGTAAGGATCTTACATTGGAAAATGAATAGAAATATAAATAAATAAACAAAAAAAAAAACTGAGACAAGTTATACCATAAACATGGAGGGGAGGGGAGAGTTTCCAGGGGCATTCTGTAAGTACCAAGAAATAAGGGTATCATTAGGGATATGGGACAACGTTCCTTAAAATCAGGAGATTACATAACCAAAAACTTCCTGCATTTAAATATTAAAAAAAACATACGATCTCATGTCAGAAAAGAAAGTAAATACAGCTGATTCCCAGTGGAATACAATTTTATTTTCCGCTGCATCTTTGAGGTGGGGTCCCTATATAGTTAACTTTTAATTCAATATTTTTTTCACCGACGTTCAATTTTCACTGGAAACGAAAGCCAAGTTACAGCTGACATCTGGACACATTTCCGCCCATTAAAATGACTAAGGTTTTTTTTTTAAATCAGACCTTTAAAACCTTAGGCTTTTTTTATCAGACCAAATTATAAAACCTAAGGCTAAGTTGTTTCTTGAATCAGGCTCAAATACATTAAAACCTAAAGCCAAGTTTTTTAATCAGACCAGACCGAACAATAAAACCTATGGCTAAGTTTTTTCTAATATAAATCAGACCAAATTATAAAACTTAAGGCTGTTTTTCTTAAATCAGACTCAATGATAAAACCTAAGACTATGTTTTTTTGAATTAGACCCAATCATAAAACCTAAGGCTCAGTCTTTTTTAAATAAGACCGAATTACAAAACTTAATAGTAAGATTTTGCTTAAATCAGATCGAAATATAAAACTTAAGGCTACGTTTTCTTTTATAATCAGACCCAACAGTAAAGCTTGGGGCTACGTTTTTCGTACTCAGACTCAATACAAAAAACAAAGATCACACACATAAACCAGCGTTCGAAATTAAAAGAAAATCCTACTTCTGCTGAAAAAATATATACATAGTTGACGTACTGTCAAATTTCTTCTCCAACACGAGTTGCTGCCTAGCTGATTATTGCCGCCCTAAACAGTAACCTTGTCCATACTGTAATATGCTACACGTTAGTTAGGTTACAACAATGACCAAGGATATTCCTAAAACGAGAGAGAGAGAGAGAGAGAGAGAGAGAGAGAGAGAGAGAGAGAGAGAGAGAGAGAGAGAGAGAGAGAGAGAGCTTTTACAAAAATAATTTTTTTGAAGTAAGGGAAAGTACAAAATAAAGGTTAAAATGAAGTCTCATACTGGGGACAGCTTTGTCGATCCTGAGTGGTAAAGGTGTTCTCTCTCTCTCTCTCTCTCTCTCTCTCTCTCTCTCTCTCTCTCTCTCTCTCTCTCAAGGGGAAGGAGGGGGAGAGGGTGTGGGATGCTGTTACCCCTCAGAAAGAGATGAGGAAAGTGCATTTCCAGGAAGGGTCGAAAGCATTCTCTTATACTGCAGCAGGCAAGCCAATAAAACTTTTCTTTCGTCTAGCACACCATCAAAGTGATTCTGGGACAAAATACAGCCAGCCAATCCTAATTTATCAGGAGAAAAAGCCCGACGCTGAAAAAGAGAATTATTCGTCCTTAGAGAGAGAGAGAGAGAGAGAAAAAAGAAAAGGAACGAAGAAGGAAATTGCCAGTTCACATTGCAAGATCAATATGGAACTACACCATGTGTGTGTGTTCCTGGTTCCGTTTTACATTCACAACGCACGCTCGCATACACATACAATATATACATAGTGTGTATGTGTGTGTGCATACAGAAGGATCTCTATACACACAGACACATACAAAACACACACACACACACACACATGGTATAGTTCCATATTGATCTTGCAATGTGAACTGGCAATTTCCTTCCTCGTTCCTTTTCAGCGTCAGATTTTTTCTCCTGATAAATTAGGATTGGTTGGCTGTATTTCGTCCGAGAATCATTTTGACGGTGTGTGTGTGTGTGTGTGTGTGTGTGTGTGTGTGTGTGTGTGTGTGTGTGTGTGTGTGTGTGTGTGTGTAATAATCCTTTAATACGCAGAGTAAAATACTGAAGTACAGACGCAGCAGGAATGATATTCTCGGCATTAAAACCCTGAGGGGCATTAAAATTGCCCGTTTCTACGTAAAAATATTTTTAAGTTTGTTTAAGCTTTGAGTTCTGCTCTTGTGCAAAAGAAAAAAAAATTAAGTTCTTCATTTTGTTGCAGCAGAACTTAGCATCAAATGTCATTTGAAAAGCGACATTGCTGATGAGATGTTTCAGACGAAAAGGGCCTCTATATTCGGTTACTGTCACATTCATTCCCCATAATATCCATCAGGGAATTCTAAATGCGTAAGAAAGAATCCTACATTTTATACAAATCCCATTTTTTTTATAAGAAAAGACGTCAGATTTTTATGTAATTTATGTCATCCATAACGTAACAGGTATTTTTTGCCACCACAGTAGGGTGACATGGAATTTAAAGCCATACATTTAAAATAAATTTCTAAACAATGAAACATAAAAGCACCAATATATTAGCATTTTCTGTGGTAGGAATTTAATTGGAATACAAAATTTAGGCCAATGGCAAAGAGCTGGAACCTATGAGGTCATTCGGCGCTGAAAGGAAAACTGAGAGTAAGAACGGTTTGAGAGATGTAACAGGAGAAAACCTCAAGGCAGTTGCACTGTGAAACAACTGTTAGGAGAGGATGGAAAGTAAAATGGATGACGGATAATATGAACGGAGATACAGTGCAGTAAAAGGAATGAAAGGGGTTACAGCTGGGGACCGAAGGGACGCTGCAAAGAACCTTAAGTAATCCTTGCAGTGCACCGCGTGAGGTGCGCTGATAGCACTAGCCCCCTACGGAGTCTGGGAGAAAAGAATGAGGTGCAACCGGCGTGGGTGATTTGTAGAGAATAAGAATGCCTTCAACAATGCATAACCGTCAATAGACGTTTTTCAATGAAACGATAGGCAAAACCTCTGTACGGAAATACATATAGGTAAGACTTAAATTGAAGTAACCCACAAGGAACCAAACGAAATCAAAGAATAACCTCTTAATTATGAGAATGAAATGCTTACACAACCATTCTCCCAATTAACATCCTAAAATTTACTATTTCGCAAATTCTATTTTTTCTTTTGGTGGGGGAGGGGTGAACAGTAAAACGTCAATACGATCCCCGACAGCTGTTCCTCAAGATCCCGTAATAACTTCGCAGATGTAAGTCTCGGGAGTTTTCCCACACACAGATAAAGAAAACATCATTAATCTTCATCCCCATACCTCCGTTTCTTAACCCTTGTTCTACCAGCTATTTTTGCACTCTCTCTCTTTCTCCCTCTCTCTCTCTAAACCTTAACCATACGACTCTACCGCAAATCTTCGTAGCTCTATGCCTAAAAGTACTGGTTCCGTTTCGGCCTGTGGCCCTCCCACGCTAAAAACCGCAAGTTGCCCTTATCATAAACATCGGCCACATGATATTTATAATGACTTTTTACACTCTCAAATAAAAAGCCACTAGTACCTTTGATGCTGAACCAGGCGGTTGATTTACTAACGCATATATATATATATATATATATATATATATATATATATATATATATATATATATATATATATATATATATATATATATATATATATATATGTGTGTGTGTGTGTGTGTGTGTGGTGAAGGTCACCCTTTCCCTCCAGAGGCAATAATGGTTTCAAAATCTCTAAAGTAGATCTCTTACGAATGAAAACTTTTATGACCAGCTCCCTTTGACTGGAAAGGGGAAACGTCAATATTATGCCTCTTCCCTCAAAAAGAGACTCTTTTTTTTCAACTCGAAGACTGACTGAAAACCCGATGATGGAAGGCATATCCGTAATAAAGTTTCTGTACTGCAAAATCGTCTGTCTGTATTACTGTATACTGTAATACAGTCACTTGAATAAATAACGAATTGAATTTTAAAAGGGACAACGTCATTTTTTATTTTCAGTGATGGGAAATTTCTCCTCACGATACCATGGCACTAAGAAACCAATTACCATCATGTTAACTACACATGTCATAAATGAAAGTGAAACGTGTCTGCGCCAATTCAACGTTTTCATATTCTTTCTAGAACATCACTTATTCACTTCAGAAAAAGTGTTGTAGCTGAAATGGAACCTTTTAGACATTTTACAAATACACCGTATTTCACTGTAACGCATTTGCTAAACACCACTATTCTTTTGATAACATCACATAAGCACAACTCATTTTTTCCAGAATATTAATAAGACACGAGACTGAAAGGCCTCCCCGGCGAGGCATTTGCAGGGAGGCCTACGGACGACCAGGATTAATAAGCTCTATTAATCCTGCAGAAGACAAGGGCAGGATGATCACAACGGACCTCGGGGGGATTTGAGTACAGATTCCAAATGCTTCCTTCCTTCCAGCTTCCCTTCGACGGAGAGTAAACACACCAGGCTGGAAAGCTCTCCCGAGGAATCACGACCAAGGAATCAGTCCTCCTCCGTGCCACCGTTCGCTACTGGACACCTGAACCAACCTGGAACCTAGAACCATCCCTTGCTCCTTCCCCCGATACAACTGCCGGCAAACTACCGCAACCTCCCGCAAGACCGCAAATCTACACCGCTGTTGCCTGTTCATTCTTACTACGACTATCCCCTCCCTCCCTCCCTCCCAAAGAGTCGCCAGCAACAAACAAACTGACATACGCGTCCACTGAAAAAGTCGGCAAAGGCACGATTCCAAAAGGGAATGTGACTCCATAATCTCTACCTCCTCCTCCCCAGTCGACGAAGTCACCATCCCAGTCGGGAATGAAGTCACATCAAAACTGCAAGAAAATCGAGAAAATCAGACGTCACGACAAACAGCAACACCACCGTGATGACACAAACTCACTTTCCTTCCTTCCGGCTTTCCCACCCCCCGCCCCCCATCCAGTCCCATGATTTTCCAGCAACTACCGCATATACCTTCACTTTCGCACATTTCCCAGGAGGGGGGGTTTAACTGACCCCTTTCCCCCTTCCCCCAAAAAAGGGTTCAAATCATCTCGCAATCAACCGTGTCAATTTCTTTCACTTTCGGCAACATACGCACAATGACAACTTCCTAAGACGAGCGTTTCTTGGGACACGGGCAAAATACTTAGGTATCTTGAATATCATAAACAGAATTCCTAGCCCATTTCATTTATAATCTTTTCTTCTGATTTCCTGGGAAACCTTAATACACCTATTTCTGTCTGTTTTTCTGAATTCTATTAATAATTAAATATAAAACCAATACGTTAAAAGAAAGGGCATAGGGTTTGCAACCTCACCACACACACACACTATATATATATATATATATATATATATATATATATATATATATATATATATATATATATATATATATAGAACGTGTACCTTCGTCAGGAGTACAGAGTGTACCTCCCAGAAGTGGTGACTCAAGAGAAAGGATTACCAATCCACTTACTGGGTAGCCATTAACGCCTGCGACCCAAGAAAGCCGACTAATTACCAGATGCATAATTCAGATTTTTGTCCAATAGGGATGCAACGCATTTGCAGTTATCGATTGCTGTTGTCTATAAGCAGGCAAATATATCTACATAAACCCATATACATTCACGCGAACGCCCTTTCCATTTATGAACTAAAAGAAAAATCAGTCTTTTAAGTCCACGTGGCAAAAATATACAAAAAGCATATAGTAAAAAGTAAAGGGCAATGTGAAAGCATCCGAAAGCATTAGAAAAATAAGGGAAAATTTTTTTTAAATGTAAAAAAATAAAATGAAAAAGAAACGGCATTCTAAAATTCAAGATGATATTGCATTCCGGTGCAATGAAATCTCTGCATGACCTTTCTCCACTTTTGAACTCGCTAACAACCTTCCTGTCATTCCTGAAACCCAGATTTGTTCCATGCAAGTCGCAACGATGAGATTAACTACATGTAACCAACCCCCACTCCCAAACCCACATCCACCCTTAACCAAAATACGTTTGCAAGAACACTTAGGAACAAATGAATTGGCACTAAAATACAGAGGGAGAGAGAGAGAGAGAGAACAAATACATTGGCACTAAAATACAGAGGAGAGAGAGAGAGAGAGAGAGAGAGAGAGAGAGAGAGAGAGAGTGTGTGTGTGTGGTCCGTGGCCCCAATACTTTACCTCCACTCCATCAACCCCTTGTAATGGGTCTTGAGAAACCTTAGAACCTGCACATAATCCGCAGGCGTCATCAAGCACAGTAACAGTATACCTTCGACAACTGGTTCCACTCCCTTACTATGCTCTCTCTCTCTCTCTCTCTCTCTCTCTCTCTCTCTCTCTCTCGTGCTCGACCAGTTCACCTATGCTAACAACCGATGGGCACAACTACAACAGGGCCGTCATATTCTCTACCGTTGTTGTTGCTGTACACGCTTCAGCACGTGCCAACAAAGATGCAAACACGTGACACACAAACAATTTTATATATATATATATATATATATATATATATATATATATATATATATATATATATATATATATATATATATATATATATATATATATATATATATATATATATATATATATATATATATAGTTTCACATAATACTTAATACCTGAATGACAAGTGTAATTATGGCTTCCGTTCCACTGTGAAACGGCCGATGTGCCTAGCCCCCAACAAAAGACCCAACACCCTTCCCTCTATCGGATAATGACGTAGAGGAGTTTTAAGGTACCATGGAGCAACCCCCATCACAATAGGGTTGTTCCCCATCCGGATTTTGCTAATTGTGACGGTACGTCCCGCCAATTAGAATATGTAATCAAAATTCCGCAAAAATTCACTTTTCATTCAAGTTTCTTCCAAGTGTGAAATATACAATAAAACGCTCATTAACAAATAATTTTCAAAACCAGCAAACTCAAATTAAGTCTGAATTTATAACTACAAGTACCACACTTCAACTACAACCAATCCCTAATATGTAGACTCAGAACACTTATACTGAAGAAGTGGTTCTGGAAACTCTTTATTAATTTACTTTTCATGATTGTGAGGAGCCGCACTAGACCCAACAACCAGACTCTGAATGGCAGCCAGGTTTATCGAAATAGCTCTAACTACGTGTTTCAAGTTTTGCGATCATTTTATAGGATCAGACGAGATTGGAACACCTGTTTATGAACAAAGATAATACCAAAGAAATGAAGGTTACTTTGAAATAGTCACACGGGATAATGCTTTGCAAGATAAAGTCGTCAGACAATATAATGTCTTCTAAGATCAAGTCGTCACACAAGATAATGCCCTCTTTGATAAAGTCGTCAGAAAGGCCAATGACTTCAAAGATAAAGTCATAAGACAGGATAATGAAATCTAAGATCAAGTCGGCAGATAGGATAACGCCTTATAAGATCAAGTCGTCAGAAATGCCCTCTAAGATCAAGTCGTCAGACAGGATAATGCCTTCTAAGATCAAGTCGTCAGACAGGATAATGGGTTCTTTGATAAAGTCGTCAGACAGGATAATGCCTTCTAAGATCAAGTCGTCAGACAGAATAATGCCCTCTAAGATCAAGTCGTCAGACAGGATAATGCCCTCTAAGATCAAGTCGTCAGATAGGATAATGCCTTCTAAGATCAAGTCATCAGATAGAATAATGCCTTATAAGATCAAGCTGTCAGACAGGATAATGCCTTTTAACATCAAGTCGTCAACCAGGATAATGCCTTCTTTGACAAAGTCGTCAGACAGTATAATGCCTTCAAGGATCAAGTCGTCAGACAGGATAATGTCTTCTAAGATCAAGTCATCAGATAGAATAATGCCTTCTAAGATCAAGTCGTCAGACAGGATAATGCCTTCTAAGATCAAGTTGTCAGACAGGATAATGCCTTCTAAGATCAAGTTATCAGATAGAATAATGCCTTCTAAGATCAAGTCGTCAGACAGAATAATGATTTCTAAGATCAAGACGTCAAACGGGATAATGCCCTCTAAGATCAAGTAGTCAGACAGGATAATGCCTTCCAAGATCAAGTCATCAGATAGAATAATGCCTTCAAAGATCAAGTCATCAGACAGGATACTGTCCTCTGACATCAAGTCGTCAAACAGGATAATGCCTTCTAAGATCAAGTCATCAGATAGAATAATGCCTTCTAAGATCAAGTTGTCAGACAGGATAATGCCTTTTAAGATCAAGTCATCAGACAGGATAATGCCTTCTTTGACAAAGTCGTCAGACAGGATATGCCTTCTAGGATCAAGTCGTCTGACAGGATATGCCTTCTAGGATCAAGTCGTCAGATAGAATAATGCCTTCAAAGATCAAGTCATCAGATAGAATAATGCCTTCTAAGATCAAGTCGTCAGACAGGATAATGACTTTTAAGATCAAGTCATTAAATAGAATAATGCCTTCTAAGACAAAGTCGTCAGACAAGATAATGTCTTCTATGATCATGTCATCAGATAGAATAATGCCTTCTAAGATCAAGTCTTCAGACAAGATAATGCCTTCTTTGATAAAGTCATCAGACAGGATGATGCCTTCTTTGATAAAGCCATCAGACAGGATAATGCCTCCTTTGATAAAGTCATCAGACAGGATAATGCCTCCTTTGATAAAGTCATCAGACAGGATCATGCCTTCTTTGATAGTCATCAGACAAGATATCTTCTTTGATAAAGTCATCAGACAGGATATCTTCTTTGATAAAGTCATCAGACAGGATAATGCCTTCTTTGATAAAGTCATCAGACAGGATAATGCCTTCTTTGATAAAGCTATCAGACAGGATAATGCCTTCTTTGATAAAGTCGTCAAACAGGATAATGCCTTCTTTGACAAAGTCGTCAGACAGGATAATGTATTCTAAGATTAAGTCATCAGATAGAATAATGCCTTCTAAGATCAAGTCGTCAGACAGGACAATGCCTTCTTTGATAAAGCCATCAGACAGGATAATGTCTTCTAAGATCAAGTCGTCAGACAGGATAATGCCCTCTAACGTCAAGTCGTCAGGCAAGATAATGTCTTCTTTGATAAAGTCGTCAGGCTGGATAATGCCTTCTTGGATCAAGTCGTCAGGCAGGATAATGCCTTCTAGGGTCACGTCGTCAGACAGGATAATGCAAGTCGTCAGACAGGATAATGTCTTCTAAGATCAAGTCATCATATAGAATAATGCCTTCTAGGTCAGGCAAGATAATGCCTTCTTTGATAAAGTCGTCATAAAGGATAATGCCTTCTACGGTCAAGTCATCAGACAAGATAATGTCTTCTAAGATCAAGTCATCTGCCAGGATAATGCCTTCTAAGATAAAGGCGTCAGACAGGATAATGCCTTCTAAGATCAAGTCGTCAGACAGGATAATGCCCTCTAAGATCAAGTCGTCAGACAGGATAATGCATTCTAAGGTAAAGGCGTCATAAAGGATATTGCCTTCTAAGATCACGTCGTCAGACAGGATAATGCCTTCTAAGATCAAGTCGTCAGACAGGATAATGCCTTCTAAGGTAAAGGCGTCATAAAGGATAATGCCTTCTAAGATCAAGTCGTCAGACAAGATAATGCCTTCTAAGATCAAGTCGTCAGACTGAATAATGCCTTCTAAGATAAAGTCGTCAGACAGATTAATGCCTTCTATGATAAAGTCGTCAGACAGGATAATGCCCTATTTGATGAAGTCGTCAGACAGGATAATGTCTTCTAAGATAATGTCATCAGACAGGATAATGTCTTTTAAGATCAACTCTTTAGTAGAAAATAGGGAAAATCGGATAAATTCTGGATGGACTACGAAGATGAAGTTCTCTTTGACCTCCCATTCCACTACGGTACCGAAAAGATCAAGTTTGATCTGCATTTATTTTGCCTAAACCATTTATGCCCACTGATTTTCAGTAACGACCGTCCAAACCATTTGAGGTACACCAAAGTGACTTACTAAGTCACACCAAAAGCCTGTGGAACTACTTTGTTATGGCTTTAGCATTAAAAGATTAGGTGTCAAATCTACTGGAAATGCAGCAGACAGAAACACTGAACAAACTATTAACTGCCAAACGAAAGGCAACGAAACAAAAAATGATTACCAGTGAGCAATCTGTACCGAAGAATAAGCCTAATTGTTCTTCATGAGGTGGTCATGTCACCATACAATGATGTTTTTATCCTGCTTCTGAAATTTGCTAAAGAATGTAAAATTAATCTTTGTTTTACACTGAAACTGGTGACAAAAACGCTCCGGAGACGAGCATAAAGGCACAAATGAAAGTCATGGCATATTTTCAATGTGACACAGAGACTGCCTTCGTATGAAAAGGAAAGTTAATGCTACTGAAATGGCCAAGAGATACCTCAGAATTTCCGTATAGCTTCAAAAGCTTTAGTAACTACCCCTGCCAAGGTCGAAATTACAGTCAGTTAAAGAGATAAACATTCTTAATTTACCACAGATCGTCAGTTCATAAGTTCTGGAATGACTAGCTTATGCAAAAATGGGACAAATATGAGCCTTTGGCTACCGTGCCAGATGTCACTAGGAGGAAATATGAGTAAGGCAAACACTCGGGCATTACTACAGAACAAAGCAGATCAAGCCAGTCCAGGTTGGCCTTCCCCAGACGTTCACGGCAGGTGTGTCAGTCAATGATGACCAGAGTATTTACACGGTCTGCTGACTGATATGCTGGGGAAGGCCACAGAGAAGAAAAAGGAGAGAAATATAATATTGGACAGTGTCCCAAACATTCTTCATGATTGTCATCACTAGAAATACTACGTTTGTGCTTATATAAGGAATGAATGGAAACAAACATGCTTTCTAGGACACACTTCCGCATGGATGGCCTAAGTGAACTTAATTCAGGTAAGTTACTGATTGGGTTTTCTTGGGAGTTCCTCTGCAATAATAATACAGTATATTTTCACTACTGACGAGGAATTATCTACGTAAAAATTATACTCTCAAATATAAGCAAAACTCAAATCATGTAATAAACTGTCAGGGCTACCTTTTTCAAATTCCCTGGACTGAAAACCTTACGGTATGTTGAACTTTGTAACTTTTGATACATAAGGACTTTATGCGTAAACAAAAGTTCAATATGCATTTCATGGGCGACAAAAATTTCGGATTTTTATTTCCTTTATACTTTCTCAGTCTGTGTTCCAAAAATGACTTTAAAAAATGGTAAGCTGTAAGGGGATTTAGTTTAGGATATTCTAACCTCTCTAGCTAAGTATCCAACGCAGGAACACATGAAATATAGAGGAGGACAACACAGATACTTACATAGTGACATCGATAGGACGACTCGTGGCTCCAAGGAAGTCACTGGCAATTTGAAACAGAGTATTTAATTCTTTTCCTAATGGCTTTGGTTGACATCCAATCCGCTTCAGAGAGAGAGAGAGAGAGAGAGAGAGAGAGAGAGAGAGAGAGAGAGAGAGAGAGAATTTGTGAGTGTGTGTGTGTGTTCTCAGTTTCCGATGATGAAAATGCCTGATGCATGGCTTCAATCACTGTATTATTATTATTATTATTATTATTATTATTATTATTATTATTACATCGTCGACATCAATTTCGTCTCTTTCTAACTTTCTCCATTCGTGCTCCAAGCACTTACATAACTGACAACTTAAAACAAAGACAATGAGGGTTCCCAAGGCCTATTCTCCTCCCTTCCTTGCCCAGTTAGGGATCGAACTTGGGGTTCCTAGTTTGCGAACTGAGAGTACTACCAACTTCACCATGAGAACCAGGGAGTAATATAGTAATAAGAGTTTCAATATAGAAAGATACATGAATTAGAACGGTAACAAATGCATGGCCTTCAGAAAAAATATTTCCCCAAGACAAGAAATTTTCATTCACAATCAGCCTTGACGGAACACACATACAAGAGGATTTTCAAGTGCCGTTGTAAATGTACAGGGACGTCTTGCAAGCATGACTAATGTACGCATTCCTGAAAATGTACAACACAGCAACAACACACTTTACTGTAACAGATCTGCAAGTTTATGCCTCGTTTCAAAAAGGAAACTTCGACAGAAAATAAAGTTCAGAAAATATCAGAAACCTTGAAAAAAGACGCAAAAAACATAAAAATTTTCCGATCATGTCAGGTAACAGATCTAGTGACACGTGTGTGTGTGTCATGCCAACTTGACAAAGCCATATAAAAAATATTTGAGAGTCGAAAGACAAGAGAAACAAGAACTTTTAGGTAATTCCATATAGAAAAGGGCTATATGTACGAGGTGTGTTCCAAGAGTAATGAAACTAATTTTTTATCCTTGGTGGGCATGATCTGTAACCGAATCAGGGAGTGGGCGAGTAGGTTTGGATATGGAGGAAACATTGTATCTACTGTCAGTTGAATATGAGCAATTAGAAGAAGTAGGTGTGTTAAGAAGTGCTGCTGTGTCCAGCAATCTCGTTTCAATCTGAAATGCAGTTATCTAGCGAAAAACATAGTGCTTTCAAATTTTCAGAAACGGTTGAAATGATTAATTCTGCATATAGACAACATACACTGTCAAGGACACAAATCTACAGATGGCATAAGGCCTTCAAGGACGGCCGTGAAAATGTTGAAGATGAAACACGATCTGGGCACCCTTCATCATCAAGAACAGATGAAAATGTTGCCCGTATGAAGGCTGTCTTGGAAACTGACAGGCGAATGAACATCAGACTCATTGCTGATGAAGCAGGAATACCAACAAGTCGTCCATCGAAATGTTACCAAGCATTTGAACATGAGGAAGATTTGTGCCAAACTTGTGCCCAAGAACTTGACTGAGGAACAGAAAGAAACTCGTCTTTCCATTTGTCAGGATATTGTCAGCCGTTTGTCTATGAACCAAACATGTTAAATACAGAGATTACTGGTGACGAATCATGGGTGTTCGAGTACGATCCCGAAACAAAAGGTCAAAGTTGTGAGTGGGACACTCCAGCATCACCCAAAACGAAGAGAGCACGCATGGCCAAATCTTGAGTGAAATCGATGTTGTTTGTGTTTTCGATGCAAAGGGGTCATCCACAAACAGTTTGTACCTTAAGGGACCACTGTTAACCAAACCTTTTACCGAGAAGTTCTAGAAAGTTTGAGAAAAAGAGTTTTGCGGGTTCGCCCTGAGATTGCCACTTCTTGGATCCTTCACCACGACAAAGCTCTGTGTCACACCGCCTTGTCTATTAACGAAATTTTGGCCAAGAAATCCATTGCAACGATTCCACACCTAACTTGCAACACAGATCTGGCCCCCTGTGACTTTTTTTATTTTCACAAAACTGAAATCTCACCTCAAAGGGGCTCATTTTGGGAGCTTAGAGAACATCCAAAGAGCTGTGACTACCAGTCTTAACAACATTTCGGATAATGACTTCCAGCACTGTTATGAAGACTGGAAAAATCGCTGGAGCCGCTGTATTCATTCCAGGGGATGTTATTTTGAGGGAGACATTGTTCCTTTGTCAAAATTTCCGATAAAAATATACTTTGTGAATTTAGTTTCGTTTCTTTTGGGACAAACCTCGTATACATACATACATACATACATGTATATACATACATGCATATATACTCGTATATGCATGTATGTATGTATGTGTATATATAACCATTTTTTATATGAAATTACCTAAAAGATCTTGTCACTTCTCTTGTATCTTTCGATTCTCAACAATTTTTTCATATCGTTTTTGTAATCTGTAAATTTATACACACAAATATATATACATTACACACACACACACACACACACACACATATATATATATATATATATATATATATATATATATATATATATATATATAATGATTTGCAAGACAGCAACTAATAAGCAGAAACAGCCCGTTATCATCAAAGGCAGCAGATACGGCACAGATATTCGACATATCACCTGACCTGATAATGCTCGAACCGTCGGCAAATAAACACCACACAAAACTGTGTTTGAGCAACGACTCTGAAGGAGGCAGGAATTATAAATGATTAAACATCCAAAACTTTACGTCAGGATGCCATAATTAATATTTGTGACAAATATTAACAATTACTTACGAAATTTAAGTAATCACTACTTTCTCAATATTTCAGAATTGGCGAAGTCAACTTATCCTCAATGACAACAGTACTTCTCGTCGCTAGATACAAAGGGACCATTTCCTAAGCATTTTACAACAATACTTGAAATACAAAACACTTATATCGAGGGGCATACTTTTGGAAGTAGTTGCTTCTACATCTTTATACTTCTTCGCCGTGCCTCTCTCGCTCAATAAATTTCAATGACAACTGCAAAATGGAGCAATGATAGGAGATTACTCTATTGAGTCGTCAGGTTCTCCAAAACACTTATTCTATCAAGCGTAATAAAAGTCTCCCTATGCTACGAAGGACAGTATCGCACTCATGCACACCCACGGTTTCTACCTTACACATCGTCATCTCTGAGGAGTTCCAATCTCGAACGTTTGTGAGTAGCGCAAAAGGCTCGGCCTCCAGTGTGACTGCTGTACAGAAAAACACTTAGCTAATGCAACCCCAAACGGGTTTTCTAAGCTACTGCAACGTCGTCGAGTTTATACTACGTTGAAATCGACAACTTATTTATTATAAATGGAATGGAACTTAAAACTTAGGGCAAAGGCCAAGCGCCTTGACGTATGAGGTCATTCAGCGCTGAGAGGGAAATGGAGAATAAGAAAGTTTGAAAGGTGTAACAGGAAGAAAATCTCGCAGCTGCACTGTGAATCAACTGTTTGGAGATAAGGGTGGAAAGTAAGATGAAAGAAAGAAAATATGAACGGAGGTACAACAAAAGGATTGAAAGAGGTTACAGCTATGGGCCTAAAGGACGCTGCAAAGAACCTTAAAAACTGTATACAGTGCACCGTGCTAAGTGCACTGACGGTACTTCCCCCCCTACAAGGACAACTTATTTATTGAAAGCACCAAAATCATATTTACTGAAGGCACCAGGATGGTATCCCGCCCGCAGCGGGCAACTGGAATTGCAAATGAAAACGTAACTTCGTTTGACGAACTAACTCGACATCATTTCTGAAAGTCTTGAACTACCAGGACACGTCCCTTGAGCCGCTGAGGAACAACGAAAGAAGCAAAGTGCCAAGAGTTCGAGGCATCCAACGACTACTAAGTACAAGTTGTTCAGCAAATAAAAGGCACAAGAGGTCGGGCGAAGTAAGGGCGGGCTGAGAAGACTCGAAGACTTGGAAGAGGTCATTTTGTTCTTGTTGTTAAAGGAGGTTGAAAACAGGATTCGAGTTAATGATATGTAACCAGGAGGTTACAAAAGTTGAGACATACGTACACGAATAAAGTAACTATGTCAACATTTTTCTTCTCTTAAATAGGCTTAGCAAGCGACCAATAATTAGACGTTATGTATAACAGACATCAATTCCTCATATACAAATGAAAGTTAGTTATTACCGCTAATGATATCAAATACAAATGTTTCATTTTTATCTACAATATTACCACGCCATAAGATGAAAAAAAAATTTAAGAGCAAGTGATTCAAATTTACAATTTACTGCTAATGATATCAAATAGAATTGTTTCATTTTTATCTACAGTATTACCACGCCAAAAGATAAAAAAAAAATTTTTTTAAGAGCAAGCATATGGACTCCCTCATACGAGAGTCAAATTTCTGCCAATATTGGCAGAATATTCCTGAAAAATACACTCGTAAGAAATACACAGAA
>NC_089744.1:29472500-29502500 GCF_040412425.1 Macrobrachium rosenbergii | reverse complement strand
GATTTTAAAGGTGTGACAGGAGGAGGAGCTTGCAGTTGCACTATGAATCAGTTGTTAAAAGAGGGTGGAAAGTAAAATGGAAGGAAGAGAATATGAACGGAGGTACAACAAAAGGAATGCAAGTGGTGCAGCTAGGGGCCGAAGGGACGTTCAAATAAACTTAGTAATGCCTACAGTGCACCACCACGTGAGGTGCACTGATGGTACTACCCCTCTACAGGACAACAGCAGTGTTATAAACAAACCTGAAATATAACAATCTATTTAGCGGAGCGACGTTGTGCACGGAGTATTTACATTAATATACCTAATGAGACCTATTGATTACCGAAGATTCCGAACCGTGCAATCAGGTAGACTCTACGGTACATTTGAATTTTGCAAAATTTCTATCTCAGAGAAGAAGTGAAAAACAGTTGTAAATCCTAACCGGTGTCAACTTTATTGCTAAGCCACCCTCAGAGGACTGATGCAAAGCGGTAGAAATGTATAATATGTATGCTAGCAGGGCATTACAAACGAAAATAAAGACAGCTAGAAACCAAGTACTTGCACCTGACAGTTGTTTGTAGGAGGAGCCCTTCCTTCATTAGTGACAGGTCAACTTTAACAAATCCGATTATCTTCCGGGAGCCCCACTTTCCTTTTCCCCGTTCCTCAACAACCTTCCTTTCAACTCCAAATGATTTTCACATTAAATCAAAATTATTTTACATTACCGTTGATATCATCTTTGTTGAATGCGCACGCACACACTCACGCAAAGAGAGTACCACAGATTTGAAAGGGATTTAATAGTTTAAACAAAATTATCTTTAACAACTACTGAAAATGTCCACCCATAATAAAATCATGAAAGAGGATTTTCAGATCAACAAACTTATCATTAACAGGGCAAAGAGCTATCGCACACTTTAGTATAAGAGAACATTTTCAGAAAATAAAATGGAAAAAAAAGTGTCAATAAGGACTTCAATGTTCTAGTTTTTAAATAATAAGCGACGTTTCACAGTAAGATAAAATAAAATTGCAAAACTTACCAAAAAATGCCGAATCAAGTGATCAGATCAGTGACGTGTACTTAGTAAGAACTCACCTGAAAAAGAAATAATAATAATAATAATAATAATAATAATAATAATAATAATAATAATAATGTCAGAAAAACTAAACTACAATCTCTAATAACAGAACTCTTCTTTATTTCATATTACCTTCCGTTACTTCTTCCTAATGAACACCATATTCTTTGGAAGCTTGAATTTCAAGTCAATGGCCCCTGTGGGCTTGTTCCATATGAATAACGTTCATAATAATAATAATAATAATAATAATAATAATAATAATAAATAATAATAATAATAATAATAATAATAAACAGCTTTTTACAGAAAACCATCATGAAGGTTCCCCGAGAAACAGCCTCCATGCGAAGATGATGATGATCCTCTCGCCCGAAGTCCGGTAGACTCCTTAAAATTCTCTCGAGAATATCTAAACACTTTTCGTAAACGCACTCACTCAGAAGCGAGGCGCCTCCAAGTCGCACCCGGAGAGGGAAAAATACGACGGGAGGTCGTCATCCATACTCTATAACCCATAAACATAAAACCTAATACGTTCCACATCCTTGTGTGTGTATGTGTGTTTGTGTGAGAGAGAGAGAGGGAGAGAGAGAGAGATATGATCATAAACTTTCTTGTAGACAGCATGGCAACCAAACAATCTACTACCTGTTATCAACAGAAACGTTGGAGAGAGAGAGAGAGAGAGAGAGAGAGAGAGAGAGAGAGAGAGAGAGAGAGAGAATGATTGTACATTTTCTTGAAGACAACACGGCAACTGAACACTCAATTACTTGTTACCAATAAAAAACACTTTGAGAGAGAGAGAGAGAGAGAGAGAGAGAGAGAGAGAGAGAGAGAGAGAGAAAAAAAAAAGATGATCGTACACTTTCTTAACGCAACCAAAAAATGTTATCTGTTCTCAATAACATCACAGCTACCAAAATAATACAATAAAACGCGCATTCTAGCTTTTACCTTATCGCCAAAATTAAAATTCATGGAAAATGCAAAAATTGCATATACGTAATGAACAAAAATCACTATTTATCGGGTAAAAACATCATACACATTACCCGGACTAAAAACGCTGATGAAATTACTGAAAAATTGCACAATTCAATCATAATGCAAAACATTAATTAAATAAGCATACAGGATTACCCAGAATCCTCTCTCACCTGGGCATAGTTAGCTATCTTTTATCCTAATAATAATTATAATAATGGGGTAAAGAAATCAACAGGATTATACGAAATCATGTAACCTACGTATATGTATATGATTCACATTATCCATGTTGTACAATAGTTTGCTTTACCACAGAAGTTCCATTATTATTCTATATCCGATACCTTACATACATACATACTTTCATGTACACAAGCATATATATATACATATATATACATATATATATATATATATATATATATATATATATATATACACACACATATACACACAGGGCGTTTCGAAATTAGAGGCCCCCCCTCTACAGCATAAACTAAAATTGATAAGGACAAAAACAAAAGCAATTCAGAACAGGTATTTATTTAAGTTTCTCTCTGAGTATTTAATATTTTGTGTGGCCTCCATCTGCCTGTACCACAGCCTGTATTCTTGAGGGGTATGATTTCAGTAAATCACAAAAAAGCCGAGACTCAAACTCCATTTCCCTGAGCACTTCAGTCACCTCTCTTCGCAGGTCATCAAGGTTTGGTATACCATCACAGTTCACTGTGCGCGCTTCAACACGATCCTTTAAGATACTACCAATGTTTTCACACACATTAGGGTCAGGGGAGCTACCTGGAAATTCACTTGACGAGAAGAAATCGATACCACTGTTTCGAAGCAGCTCCTGTGTCTGAAGAGCCTTGAAACATGGTGCCTTATCATGCAAAAATGCGACTTCTTCAACAGATAACATTTTCAGGATCTTTGAGGAAAGGAAATACTCCACCAGTAAGCAGTTTCTCTGAAGTATTCGCCATTCCATGACTGTCCTTTTTCTTTGATGATCCACATTAACCGTTTGGCTGTGAAACAGAGAAAAATTCCCAAACATTCAGGAAATTTCACAACTTGGCGATAGCGCACGTCATCGCTGATATCATCCAACTTTGCAGCCAAAATGATGTCACTTTTATAATTTGGCTTCCTGTGTAAATGAAGAATTCATCTGATGCAGCTACGTGGAGAAAGCCAGCTTCATCCCAATCTTTAAGAAATGAACCACAAAACCATGCACGGTCCTCTCTCTGTTGCTGAGTGATGTTGGGCTTGCTGATAACATGAAATGGCTTGATACCAGATTTTTTCAACTCACGATATAAAGCACTATAACTTCTCTTCTTTCTCTTTTTTGTTTCTAGTTCAAGCGCCAATTTATGTAAAGACTTTCTTGGTCTGCCCACTGCCTCAGCTATGATGTCTTTTGACTCCTGAGAAAGGACTTCAGGCCTTCCAAGATTCTCACACTTTTCGCGATGACAGTCATATGGATTTTTGTTCCAGTTTCTTTTAACAAAGAATTAATCTCTTTTAATGTATTTAGCTATCCAGGCATGTGAAATGAAGGATGTGCCAGCATCCCTGGCCTCCCTGATTTCCTCCGAGTCATTAGCCATAGCTGTATCTAACTCCGTCACTCAGTCTGATAATACAAGAAATGTAAAATGAAAAATAGCTTAAGAGAAACTTAAAATAATGTACTTGGAGATAGGCTATAGCAGAAAACTTCATAACTTTCCATTTGTTCTGTGGAGGGGGCGGGGCTCTAATTTCGAAACACCCGGTATATTGTAATGCGTAAACATTCTGTAAAAGTAATATGTGTTCTGCATTTCAGATATGATATTTATTTCAGATATTTCATGTGTTGTGAAGTGTAATGAGGTGATGTTGTAATGTGAGTGTTGTTGTGCAATGCTTAAATATGTTAAGTATTCTTTTGTGTTTGTAATGTGGTGTGTTTCGTGGGGGGTTAGAGTCTCAAATTCTGTAAAGAGAGCTATTTTTGTGACCAGACCAAATAGATGCGTCCTGTGGTCATGTTTACACAGCTGTGCTTGGCCGCCCAGGAAATGGGTATGCCAGAGAGAGCTCATGTTACCTTTGATAAGGGATGACAGGTTGATAACCAAGACTCATTCAGAGACCTATGTTTTTTTGGATAAGTGTCGAGGCAGGAAGTTAGCTGTCAGTCATTTAGATAAAAGGGCAAAAAATACATTGCTTTCTGAGCCAAAGCATAAATCCAAGAATAGGCTGTTTATTCTATAGAAGACATAATTCTGTATTCTGTTTATTCTAGTGTAGAGAGAGGAACTCAGTTTATTCTAAGATTCTGTCAATGTAACCTCTTTCTTTAAATGACTAACTGGTAACCCAGGTTTGGAGTCATAACAGGTGTTGGTGGAACAGAGTAGTTAGAGTAGGGAGTTGGTAGGACAAGGTGGCAATTTCTCTCTCAACCCATCCTTATATAGAAGGTTGTAAAATTATGGTAACTCTCCCACAATACATATAAATTTTGTGAGTGGTTAAAAATACTTGCATTGTACAGGGGCACTGTAAAGTGTATTTACTGAGGAATAAGGAATTGTGTAATGGAGTGCAAAGAGGAATAAGGTAATGTGTTATTTGCTTGTTTTTTACCATGGTAAAAACTGGAGTGGTTTTGGTAAAAATTAATTTATGAATTTGGTAAGAGGTGAATATGATCTTTTAAAAAGAAGATGTAATCTTTTTGAGAGAGAGATATAATCCTTAAACAGATTTTGTTTTAGTGAAATTGCTGTTGGTATAAGTTTTCTGCTGCATATTAATTTTTAATATGTCCTTGTTTTCATATTATTCATATGTGCTCATGTGTTTATAATTTCACAGTGTTATCCAAAATTAAGTGTTGATACTTTAACACTGAATACTTGCGCTGATTTCCATTACTTGAGATTTCTTTTTCAAATTTGGAATAAATCTTAGTAGTTTGAATTTTGCTCAGTTAACTCAATTTCTTGATAAATTAAAGTTTTGTAAATTAAACTTGTTTAAGAATTAATTAAATCTTATATTGTTATCAAGTAATAGTAAATCTTTTTGAGATTGTGAACTCTAATTATAACTTTTGAACTTAGAAATAAATTTGTTTGTTTAAAGTTTTAAAAGTACAGTGTTTCATCTTGACCACCTGTGATTAAAGATATTTGTGTGTGTACAAGGTAAGTGATTTATCTGTAATGTTCTCCTTTGATTTTAAAGTGAGTTAGAACCAGGGAAATATTTATAATGTTTGATGGAGTGATGCCCTTTTTACCCTAGTTTGTTTATTAACAGTTGTTGCCTCACCCACAACTTGATAAACCTGTAATAACCAGGTGCTTGGTCACTTCGTGACTATATATACATATAATATATATACAAATAATACATATATACAGTATATATATATTATATATATTATTCGTGTGAGTGTTTGTGTGGCAGATCAAAGTCAGAACTGCATGAAGTTCGATAACGACGTTACAGAAACTACAGCAACATACACCAAACGGGAATAACGGTTACAGCAACCACACAAAAGGGTTCAAAAGAATATAACAAAAAATCTTTCCAGTAACATGCAACGGATCTAAATCATTATACAGTCACTGACTTCGTAATACATAAATAAACTTAAGTCTGTATTCATGTATTGTTATATGGCTGGGCTGGGTATTTTATTTGCGCGTTTTCGAGATGATGTTAACAATCCAATGCTTGAACTAAAGAACAGAAAATAAACTCTCCAGAAATTAACGTAGTGGCATTCATATAAACTTTATTGACAGCGACTCAAAAAGTGAACCAGGGCCAGATCTAGGCTAGTTACGTCAGTGGACGTACTGCCCTAAAGCATTTCTCCTTGCATTTAAGTAATTTACTTAGTTTTATTCTTATTCATTAATTTGTCAATTATTTTTTTATTTTTCAATAACTGATCTCTTTCTGTGTTTCACATAACCTTCTGTTACTTCTTTCTGATATACACCGTATTCTTTGGAAGCTTGAATTCCAAGTCAATGGCCCCTTCAGTGGGCTTGTTTCTTATGAATAAGGCTCATCTACTGAACAACAACAACAACAACAACAACAACAATAATAATAATAATAATAATAATAATAATATTATTATTATTATTATTATTATAATCTATAAACCATCCATTTCGATTATAACAGTATGACAGAAGTGACTACTGCAAGAATGCAATCGCTAGCAACAATACTTCCATGGCAGGAAGGGAAATTATTCAGGTCCTGATGATGCTCCTGGAATAGCAAGGGTATTGCAACAGCGGCACACAGTGCTCAGTGTTGCAATTTGCTTATGAATGCTATCAAAAATAGAAAAAGTATTCAGCTGCTCTCTTTTTCACTGATACCTGCACAACACGTGTGATGGATTGTTTTATTAATATTTATCTTTTCTTATCGTTGTGGGTAACATGTATTAACTCTCACTGTTAGCCACGTTTGTATGGAAATACTTACACACATTAATATACGATAACTGATTATTAGGGTTCCTTTACGAGTTGTAGCATTACAGAGAACGATGTCAGCGAACTGTTTAACTTTTGCGAACACTGAACGTTAGACAATTCCCTCCAGAATACGACCTAATGAACTAATCATAAATTATCATCAACTTACGTCGAATAAAAAAATACCAGCTCATTGGTAAGTCTGAGAATGTAGAAGTGCCAAGCAAATGATCATGGCCTTTCTTCTGTCGCTTGGTGTCACTGTTTCAAAGCACTACGGAAGCAACTTTGTTATTGTAACATTCAAATCACTACGGAAACAGCTTTGTTGTTATAGTGACATTCAAAGCACCACGGAGCCAGCTTTGTTAGGGTGACATTCAAAGCATTACGGAGGCAGCTTTGATATAGTGACGGTCAAAGCACTATGGAAGCAGCTTTGTTATGGTGACATTCAAAACATTATGGAGGCAGCTTTGTTATGGTGACATTCAGAGCACTACAGAGGGAGCTTTGTTATGGTAACATTCAAAACTTTACAGAGGCAGCTTTGTTATGGTGAGATTAAAAGCACTACGAAAGCAGCTTTGTTTTGGTGAGATTCAAAACACTACTGAATTAGCTTTGTTATGGTGACATTCAAAGCACTACTGAATCAGCTTTGATATGGTGACATTAAAAGCACTACGGAGGCAGCTTTGTTTTAGTGACATTCAAAATATTATGGAGGCAGCTTTGTTTTTATGGTGACATTCAAAGCACTATGGAGGCAGCTTTGTTAATGTGACATTCAAAACATTATGGAGAAAGCTTTGTTATGGTGACATTCAAAGCACTACTGAATTAGCTTTGTTAAACGACAATCTAAGAGCTGGGGAGGCAGTTTTGTCATGGTTACAGTTAAAGGGCGACAGAAGCAGTTTTTTTATGGAGACATCCAAAGCACTATGGAGGTAGTTATATTATGGTGTCATTCAAAGCACTATGGAGGTAGTTATATTATGGTGTCATTTAAAGCACTATGGATGCAGGTTTGTTACGGTGACATTCAAAGAACAAGGGAAGAAGCTTTGTTATGGTGACATTTGTTACAGTGACATTCAAAGAACAAGGGGAAGCTTTGTTATGGTGACACTGAAAGCACTATGGTGGCAGCTTTATGATGTTGACATTCAAAGCACTATGGGGGCAGCTTTGTTACAGTGACATTCATAGCACTACAGAAGCAGCTCTGTTATGGTAACATTCAAAGCACTACGGAGGCAGCTTTGTTATGGCGACATTCAAAGTACTAGGGAGGCAGCTTTGTTATGGTGACATTCAAAACTCTACGGAGGCACCTTTATTATGTTAACTTTCAAAGGACTACTGAATTAGCTTTGTTTTTGGTGACATTCAGAGGGCTTTGGAGGCAGTTTTGTTATGGTGACATTCAAAGCACTAAGGAGGCATCTTTGTCACAGTGACATTCAAAGCACTACGGAGGCAGCTTTGCCATGGTGAACCCACACACAAACGTACACACACTTTCTGTTTTCCGGAGGGTAAAACACACTGTCTTCAATTGCCCCGGATTGTTCAAGTGAGCTTGTTGGGAGATGGACCGACCTGATCTTCTGATGGTCAAATAGCAAGCATTAAAATCTAAGATTCCAATATCTTTTAAGTTTTCCGTAAAAGAAAACTGTTGAGATGGTTTTGTTTGTCCGTCCACACTTTTTCTGGCACTCCTCCCTCAGATCTTAAAACCTGCTGAAGCTAGAGGGCTGCAAATTAGTATGTTGATCATCCACCCTCCACTCATCAAACATACCAAATTGCAGCCCTCTAGCATCAGTAGTTTTTATTTTATTTACGGTTAAGGTTAGCCATGGATCGTGAGTCTGGCACCGCCGAGTCCAATTCCGGAGGCGTCGCCGACGCACCTTCACTTGACCACATCTGGGGGGCGGCAACTGAGCGCTGCTCTTTCGTAGCTGAGAGTCTCATACTGCAGCACATCGAGATGCTCGTAATGATGTCAACCGAAGGCAGTTACAGTTCCTCACTGGAGGGGTGGGTAGAATTCTCGGCTAGCACGCTGTTGGCCCAGCGTTCGATTACCCGACCGGCCAATGAAGAATTAGAGGAATTTATTTCTGGTGATAGAAATTACTTTCTCTTCATAACGTGGTTCGGATTCCACAATAAGCTGTAGGTCCCGTTGCTAGGTAACCAATTAATTCTTAGCCACGTAAAATAAATCTAATCCTTCGGGCCAGCCCTCTCTAGGAGAGCTGTTAATCAGCTCAGTGGTCTGGTTAAACTAAGGTATACTTTTTTTGAAGGCAGTTACAAGATCGTGACACTGCGGCTCGTCGAGGGTCTCGTCTGGATCCTCAAAGGTGATTTTTTTAAACTTCGATTTGGTAGCTTTTTCTAAATTTAGATTTGGTCAGCCTAGGAACACAGGCCACCACTGGGCCGCGGCTGAGTTTCATGCACCATTATACGCTGTACAGAAAATTGTTTCTTCGGGGCAATTTTTACTTGTTTTTTGTTGCTGACAAATCTCCAAATCGTCGCTAAAGTTTTTTTTTTTTTTTTTTTGCTCAAAAGGTGTAAAGACAGAAATACGCATGTTTACCCAATCAGGAAGACAAATATATCAAATGTCAAAAAAAACAAAAAAAAACAATGGTCTAATTTTAAGTCATTTTGAATGAATTCTTTGTTATAGAATTAGTACAAACAGGCGGTATGACGCTTCCTGCAAACAAAAACAAATGACGACCCTTTAAATGAATAGGCAGCAGATGCAGAAGGAAAATGCAATTAATAGCACACACGCTGAAAGAAAAATAACAAGACTAAAAATAGACAGATGACACTGCAATGAATAAGACAAAACCAATATACTTCGGTCCTGACCGTCGGTATATAACAGTTCCCAATTATGTATATTCTACGAATAACTGGTAATGCACATATCTTCATCCCTTAATAGGTTCTACCGTTTTAGTTTTCTGTAGAAGAAAACTATTGTGCCGGCTTTTTCTGTCCGCCCTCAGATCTTAAAAACTACTGAGGCTAGAGGGCTGCAAATTGGTAAGTTGATCATCCACTCTCCAACCATCAAACATACCAAATTGCAGCTCTCTAGCCTCGGTAGTTTTTATTTTATTTAAGGTTAAGTTGGCCATAATCGTGCATCTGGCAACGGTATAGGACAGGCCACCTCCGGGCCGCGGGTCATACAACATTATACCGAGACCACCAAAAATAAATCTATTATAGGTGGCCTCGATTATACGCTGCAGTTCGGCGCATTTTTCACTTGTTTAGTTCTTCAATTCCCGCGGGGCTCCAGCTCATACCTTTCTAAGATTGTCAACTGACTTCCTTAGGTATAAATAATTATAACACTTAACCGAAGTACGTGAATACACTACATGCATTATACAGACCACGGTCCAATATCTGGACCGTGATACAGACACACTGAGAAACAAATGTTTACCGTGAATCCCTTAGGAAATTGACTATATATAATTACTTTTTTTCAATTAATACGCTTCACTGCACACTGCAAATTTCTCATATGTACAATCTCTACGAGTCAAGAGATACGAGACAACTGACAATTAACATGCTGAAATTGAAATGTTTAAAGAAATCCTGCAGAATCGTTTCAATGCCTTTTCAGTATGTTCTAAATAACAAATGAACTCTCTATCGTTTCCTCCATCTGGCGAAAAGGAATTTCCAAAACATCAGGTTCATTACATGGTAAACATTGCGCTTAAAAACCACATACTCAAGAAGTGTGCAGGTCCAGTGAGAGGGAGAAAAAAAAAAAAAAAAAAAAAAAGTGGCCGACGACTAAAATGACAAAATGTCGAGAAACGGCGGTACCCCTTTTCAACATTCCTTTTGCATTTCGTCCTCACGTAACAGCAATTACTGTTACAGCTCGACTCAAACACTGCATCTCCCCTCCCGCCGCCCACGAGTTTCGCAAATCCAGATAAAACAAAGGGACAACTTGTAAACGCAACAGCGGTACTGTTGTAGAGTGACCTTTTTACTCAATTTTAGTCAAGAAGTGTCGCAAGGATTAATTCTGAATGCTTTTGTTGGTCAACTAATACCACTGACATTTTGGCAATGTAAGTCTTCGTGAGTCTCTGAAATACCTTTAGTCGTAGCCACAAACAAAACTCGTTAATTATTTTTCAAGCTATAACAGTTGACACGAAACTCAATGCATGTTACTGTTCCTCAATGTAGTGCTAGTGTATGTATATATAATTATACTGTATACACACACACACACACACACACACACACACACACACACACACATATATATATATATATATATATATATATATATATATTATATATATATACTCGTATATATAATCAAACATGTACGGTATAGAGCACGCACTTACTGTACACACAACTTGACATCCACAACAATCGATACTCGTTCATTCATCAAAATACAAGCAACTAAACAAGCAGAAAGGCAAAATCATTCAAAGTAGCAACGAAGGGCCGGGATTAGTGTCGTGCAGGAGCAACATCCCCTTCCTTGTCCTTCCCGACGTCCCAAATTCCATTGGCCCATCACGCGATTCAAAACGCGGCCTATCATCCGTGCAGTAATGAAAGCACACCGCCGGATAATACTTTTCTCTCTTTAGAAAGCGGAAAGAGAGTTCCCCGAACACTGACATCATTTACAGCTGAGGAAAACAGAGAGTGGTTCCTCGGGGAAAACTGAGGGAAGTCTCGCTCGTTAGCAAATATGAGAGAGAGAGAGAGAGAGAGAGAGAGAGAGAGAGAGAGAGAGAGAGAGAGAGAGAGAGAATCACAAGGATAACTTATTTCACATGGTAAATATCAATTCTTCCGTGGCAGTGTGGAAAACTGAGAGAGAGAGAGAGAGAGATATCAGGACACAGGTAGCGAGGGAGACTGAACGTAGGAATATTCGCCCCTGGAACGCTATATAGTAATTCGCTTCCTAAAATGTTGCGAGAGAATAAGGGAACAGAAATGGCGCAAAACTGATGCGCAGTTGGCTTAAACGCCTTTCTGAGAAGGTAACGGAAAAAAAAAAAATTGCTTCAGGACTGAAAAGTACGTTTTCCTCTTACTGAAGACGCTATTTGATCTAGGATATATACAGTAAGTATCCCACTTTGCAATACATCTGGCTACGCTAGCAATAACTTTCCCTTGCAACAGGAAATTCTATTAAAATCTGGTTTGCCGAGAATGTAATGTTTGCTGCACTTCGCGCAAAACTGAATGTAAGTATTCTAAATCAGTGAAGAAGATTGAGAGAAATATTTGCCACACCAGCGCGTGTTTTCCCTTTCAAATACCAATGACACAAGTACCAGAGCGCAAGGTACATACTGTATACTGTACACACACAAACACCGAAGAAAGTCATTTCTTTCACTAAAAATGTGGTCTTATCACTGCAATCGTTCTCGATACAAAAAACCAATAAATATATTATGAATAAAAAATAAACACATGAAAACTTTTTTCCTGAAAGCGTATCAGAACAGAGTTGCAATCTCCCTTCTAAAGGTGAGCAACTTCGCCTATAAAACAGCAGTTCGGTGGCTTTATTAACTTTCATCCCAATTTCCCTCGCAGACTACAACAACTAGTTAAACTTCATTCACAAAATTTACATTCAAAACTGCCCGAGGACAGGGAACCAACTTGCAAAGTTCTGCTGAATGAGGAACAAATAGATTCATTGAAGACTTGGACCTAAAAGGCTGTTAGCATTAATTTAAACTCGCACACTATTCTTCTCTCTTTTCTCACACACACACAAACACATATACAATATATATATATATATATATATATATATATATATATATATATATATATATATATATATATATATATATACATATATATATACACATACATACATACATATACACACACACATAGGTTACAACTTCTTACATGACTTGGTAACAGTCTGGCCTCTCCTTTGAAAGACGGGTTTGGTCCAGATGTGAGGTAGAAATATATTTCTGTAAAACATACGTTCATGGGTTCATTATTTCCATATAATATATATAATGTGTGTGTGTGTGTGTGTGACCTATCTCGTTATTACTAAAGTACATGGGAGTGCATGAGTAGCTTCAACCACGAAATAAACATAGAGCAATCCTCGAGTTCAAACTAAATACATCACTTACGGCAGGAACAGGAATCCTACCCCGAGGGGTTGAATTAAGGAGGAAATGAAGGTTCCAATAAGTGTTATAAACGAAATCTGCCATGAAATACATATGCCTTAATTAGTTCCACATAATTCTGGATAGGTTACTTACAAAACCTAGCATTGCTAAAACTGCATACATTAGTATATTCATAAAGTTAGTATGTCACAGGCGAACCATTAAAAACTGGAATTCACTGAAAATGCTAATGGAGCTGTCCTCAAAAATGTGGTCATGAAAAGGACTACGATCACAATAATAATACAGTGATGAAAAGGAGCAAAGAAAATCTAGGTTCAAAGCAGAAAAAGTTGATATACATACATACATTTATATACTGTCAGGAAGTGATCAAGTACCTGATTATTACACAAATAATAAGACCAAAAAGTTACCTAACTTCAGCCAGATACTTGAAACCTCATAACAACAATATACAGACTGAATACTCTAAATGTACAGTGATCCCTTAAAACTTGCTTAACACTTGAAAATTCCATTTAAATTTATCAAGTTATGGGTGAGGTAACAACTGATAAGCTATAAACAGACTAGGGGGAAAAGGGCATTACTCCATCAAATACTATAATTGTTTCCCTGGTTCTACTTCACTTTGATAAAGAAGAACTAGACAGATATATCACTTACCTTGAATACACACACAAATATCTCTAATCACTGGTGGTCAAAGTGAAACACTCTGCTTTTAAAACTTTAAACAGACAAATTTATTTCTAAGTTCAAAAGTTATAAGTAGAGTTCACAATCTCAAAAAGATTTACTATTACTTGACAGCAGTGTAAGATTTAAGTATTTTTTAACCAAGATTAACTCACAAAACTTTAATTTATCAAGAAACCAATTTAATTAAGCAAATTTCAAACGATCAACACTCACTCCAGATTATAATGTAAATCTTAATAACTGAAATCAACATAAGCATTCACTGAAATCTCAAAGAAACCAACACCAACAAAACACAAATTAATTACCAACACAAACTTTGGGAAACTGTGAAATTATAAACACATGAGCATATGATATGAAAAGACGGACATATAAGAAAGTAATATGCAGAAATGAATATACCAACAGCAATTTCACTAAGACAAAATATGTTTAAAGATTATATCAATCTTTCAAAAATGAATATAAAAAGATTAAACTCAACAAAATTACAATTTCACTAAGACAAAATATGTTTAAAGATTATATCAATCTTTCAAAAGATTACCTTCACTTTTAAAAAGATTAAACTCACCTCTTACTAAAATTACAACTATCTTTCACCAAGACAACACCTCAGTTTTAAACATGATACAAGTAAATAAGCACATTACCTTACTCCATTTTGTAATCTTTAAAACACATTTTTTCACAATGGTTGCAGAACACAAATATTTTAAACCATTCTCAAAAAATATTATATCTCGTGGGAGAGTTTTACAAAACTTACATATCTAGGAGAGTAACCACAGTTTTACACCCTTCTATATGAATAATAATTGAGAGAGAAAGAGGGAGATCTTACTAATACCAAGCCCCTTATCAGACTAACTGTTTTCGTTTACCAACTCTGCTTTTATCCTCAAACCTGGGTTGCCAGTTAGTCATTTCAAATCTTAGAATAACCTGAGTCCCTTCTTTGACATTCTAGAATACCCTGAATACAGAAATACTCCTTCTACAAACAGAATACATGGAATACAGAATAAGCACAGTATTCTTTGGCTTGGAAAGGAAAATATGTTTTACTCTTTTATCTAAATGATTGACAGTTCACTTCCTGGCTGTACATTTGTGTAAACAGACACACTTATCTGAACTGGTTACCAAAATATCTCTAAAACTTCAACTCCCACGAAACATAGTATGTTAGGAACACAAAAGAACATCTAGCATTGCACTACACTTATTTACATTATAAAGTCACCTCATTACACCTCACAACATATGAAATAGCTGTAGGAAAAAAAAAACATATCAACATCATAGCCAATACATCAAAACACAGAGCAAATATTACTTTTACAGAATGGTTGTATATTATATCATATTATAATAATACACACACATTACACACACACACACACACACACATATATATATATAAATTGTAGTCAAGGGCAGGAATACTGGAGATTCACACTTCCTTTATTGCTTTGTAAGTTTCGTGATTCATAATCACATTATATCGAATATCAAATAAATTACTAAAACTACTGAACAGCTAAAACTGAATTACGTTAAAACATTAATCATTAAAAATCTATAAAGGCTGTCCAAAATTACACACACTAGAGCACACTTAAATACGTACACACAAAGCATAAAATCACATTACATACGGACATATATGGTTACACAAGAGCACATTAAATATCAAAAACACTCCAAATAAAATAAAAAAAAATAAAAAAAAGTTTAATTTTAAGAAAATCTTTAAAGAACGGAGAAACAAACTAAGACAGTAATATATAAAAAGCAGAATAAGCTAACCTTACAACGCAAAATGACAGAACCACACTAACAGTAAAAGGAAAATATATACAAAAACAAAACACACACACACACACACACACACACACACACACACACACATATATATATATATATATATATATATATATATATATATATATATATATATATATATATATATATATATATATATATATATATAATATATATATATATATATATATATATATAAATATAATGTATTATAGAAAATAAAACAATGACTGTAAATTCTGACCAGTTTCAACTATATATGAGACATCTTCAAGAGGACAGATATACTGTGGTACATCAGCAGATATAAAGAAGTATTAAGATTTGAAGCGCGTATATATATAAATATAAATATATTATAAATATAATGTAGCTACATTAACTTTAGCAATCTATATGCCTTATTTTCAAAAGTGACAAAATATATTCACATGACCAAGGACAAAATCCGTCACCAGAGGTTTAACAATCTCGAAAAAAAAAAAAAAAAAAAAAAAAAAAAAAAAAAAAACCGCGTGCGCGCTCAAATAAATCAAGAGACAAGCGACCATCATGGAAAGAATAAAATATGGCAATTCAATCAGAACGGGGCTAATCTAGGGCTCGGGACATACACACGTGAAAAATTGAGGTTTCATAACAGCTCGATCAGACGGAAATCGACTCCGCCACCTCACTGAAAGGCAAATCAACATTTACGGGAGAGGAAAATAGCCAATGTCGACCTTTGCAATGCAATCGCTGGAGGAGGAGGAGGAGGAGGAGGAGGAGGAGGAGTGTGTGTGTGTGTGTGTGTGTGTGTGTGTGTGTGTGTGTGTGTGTTATAGCAACATCACTCTCAATACAAAGCAGTCGTGGCCTACATCACACAAGTCCCAGTGCTTTCATGTTGCATACGAGGCCGGAGGGTAAACAATTCTCTTTTCCTAAAAAATCAAGCAACAAAAATATTTCTGCCGACTGATTTCAAAGAACCGAAATTGATACTATTCTGTGAAAACAGGCAATAGCATTTAATACTTCCGCCAGCCAACAGACGATTACCGTGGGCGCTTTCTGCGAAGGAAATGGCTGTCATTCTTAAGGGTAGGCTGATGACCAATTTACAAATTTATTCACTAATAAAAAAAATTATCATAATCACCAGACACAAGCCTCAGGTAAATGTAATGATGTGATGAAATTAATTAATTTTTATCTCAACATTAACATACATTTCCAATTTTTTTGGCATAATTAACAAAGGTTTTAAGAGAGAAAATAAACTTACATTTATACCGCTTTAAAAAAAAAACATATTTACATATGAAATCCAACATCTTTTCTTTTTTTTCTGTCAGTAGCACCTAAGAATTACAGAAAGAAATATCTATATATTTTCAAGATTCAAAACGATTTCGAAATGTCACAGGAATGAACGTTTCTTTCGTTCACTTGAAAAATAATTAATTGTGAATTTTTAGGCAACGATATGTGAAAGGTTATATGCCGAATCTTGGCGGCCCTCCCCACCCCACCCCAACTCCCTCCCCATAAAGACTTCATTTACCAGTGACGTCCGTCTGTACCAGGAGCTGGTCTGCGCAAACACGCCACTGGTACATACATACCCCGATACGCAAAGATGAAAAACAGCTCTAAAACCAATAGCCGTAACTGCCTTGCCGACGAGTTCAATCAACCATTCGTTAAGGGGAAAAAGCGTGTGGGTATAGTGGGCGCTACTACTAACTTCCTTGGGCCTCTTCCTTGAGACAATTTCAGTGCCATAAATAAATCCCAGGATGACAAAAATGCCGCTTCTCTAGGTATCACTGAAGATTTTGCTCTTATTGAATGTCAAGTTTTAAGCAATCTCTGCGAAATATGGATTGAGAAAAAAAATATGCATTGCAAACTCAACATTTTAAGAATAATAAAGCTGACTGTTCACTGCCTTACAATCTAGATGGGACAGCGGGTTATATACAGATCAAAACATAATTTCATAGCCGGAACTACTAAGCGTTTCAAATTGAATGAAGGAATTATAAACAGTTCAAAACTAAATACAAAGTACCAAGCTACGAGTATTTTACATACATACTGATGATGATGATTATTATTATCATCATCATTTCGAAGATGAACCCAATTCATACAGAGCAAGCCCAAAGGGGCCACCGACTTAAAATTCACGTTTCCGAAGAATATGGCGTTCATATTTTGTAAGACGTTACAAGAAGGTAGCAGGAAATACAGAGAGAAGAGATCAGTTAGAAAATAAAACCCCTTCGTTGGGTGAGCCGGTAGAGTTGCGGACTGGACCTAGATGGGCCGGAGTTCAATTCCCCCGGCCGGCTTATGAAGAGTTAGAGGAATTTTTTCTGGTGATAGAAATTCATTTCTCGCTATAATGTGGTTCGGATTCCACAATAAGCTGTAGGTCCCGTTGCTAAGTAACCAATTGATTCTTAGCCACGTAAAATAAGTCTAATCCTTCGGGCCAGCCCTCTCTAGGAGAGCTGTTAATCAGCTCAGTGGTCTGGTAAAACTAAGGTACACTTATTAGAAAATAAAAGAAATAAATTAATAAAATAATAAGCAGATAGATAAAAATGTATAAAATACAAGGAGAATTGCTTTACGGTCGTAATGCATTGCATCTTCGCTTGAACTTTCGAGGTTCTAAAGTCTATAGAAGTATCACAGTCACACAGTAACTATATTCATCGATTTCCTATAACTACTGTACACTATTTCCACAGAAATGCGCTAAAACTTTCGCTATCTCTCTGCACGACAACAAAGGCTAAGAATCTGTCTCAGCTCATAATACCTATACTAGTCGAAGTTAGATGCGTTAACTCCAACTGAAACAAAACCCAGCCTTATTTTTGTAATTCAATGTTAAGCATTTATTTATCTATTTTTGTTTACTTCCACTAAAATACAGATTACTGTCTTGCACTTTCAACACGGAAATAATCAAGTCATTCTTTGTATTTTAAAAACCATCCAACAATAATCAACGTCAATCAGTTTTGTTATATCACCTGAAGATGTTCCCTGCGGAAGCTCTTAGTTGGGCAATTCGGTAGAGTTGTGGCCTAGAACTCGCTCGGCCCGATTTCGACTCTCCGGCCGGCTAATGAAGAGTTAAAGGAATTTATTTCTGGTGACAGAAATTCTTTTCTCGCTATAATGTGGTTCGGATTCCACAATAAGCTGTAGGTCCCGTTGCTAAGTAACCAATTGGTTCTTAGCCACGTTAAATAAGTCTAATCCTTCGGGCTAGCCCTAGTGGTCTGGTTAAACTAAGGTATACTTACTTTTCAAGCACACGAAAGAGTCCAAACGTTCATAAAATATACTACAAATAACATAAGTGCACTTCTTAAGCAAAGCTTTTATTTCTGGTCAATACTGATAAAACAAGCACGCAAGTTGCAGTCAAATATTCTCCATTAAGTACAATAATTACGTCTCATTACATCGAGATACTGAAGACACTGCGTGTGCATGATAATAAGGTCTATTAGGAGCTGGGGAAACTTTGTAACACTATACATTAACTAAAAATGGCCATAATATCTCAGTTAAGGTAAAATTAGAATAAAAAAAGAAACCAAAATACATCTCTTTCCAGAGCATCAACATCTGCTCTGGTAGTTCACAACCTCACGTTTGAACGGTGTCGTGAATATCTTCCAATTCAAAGGCCCATCTGACTTGAAAACCCAGACTCTTTTATTAGACCAGGCCCATGCCAAAACACACGCGCGCGCGCACACACACACAAACTGTTGGGATTGACTATTAGGAAACGATAGACTTGCTTCTCGAAAAATGGAAGATTATAGGATGCAGAAATACTAGACTGGCTTGTCTAATTTACAAATCACTTCAAGGAAACTCGCTCATAAAGGAAATACATATTCCATGCAGAGAAATTCAAAACCTCTCACTGAATGTTTATACAAAAATATCAATTTGCTCTGGCTATCTTTCAGCAGAAAATATTCCACTTGAGCAGATGTGTTTAAATACTGCACACTGCAAGGAACCATTTAAATGAAGCAAGCCTGCAATGTCTCCTTTAAGTAATGACCGTTTGGAGTTATTAAAAAAAAAAAAAAAAAAAGAGAGACAAAGATGGCCGCTGTATTCTGCTTCACTGGCAGACCCACTCATGCAACAATGCACGGGACAATATCTACTCTTTAACAGGCCGTTGCACAAGCACCACATCAACATTCATTCCGACTGCAGCGCTCTCTAATACGATCTTTCCAATTCCACAAATCTCACACACCCACTCACTATCAGAGATCTCGCCCTCACTGCCTCCTTTCTCCCACCGGCATCATCCAAAGCATTACAACAGCGAGGAGCAAAATAAAAAAAAAAAGAAAAAAAAAAAATAAAATCCATTCACAGCAAATGCTGTGCCGATTCAATTATCGTTTCATTCTCCGCAACCAACGCGTCTTTTTTTTTTTCCGAACTATACAGCGGTAAACTATCGCCTGTTACTGCTACAGAAGTATTTTTCTCTGTGTAATGATATTCTGTAGGATTCTCTGTCTTTTATGGATGAAATTTTAAAAATTCTATAACTGCATTTAATTCTAGAGGAAACTGAGATACGTTAGATTAGCCCCACAATGCCTGAGTTTCAGTAAAGGAAAAATATTATGAATTTATTATCGGAATGAATACAAGCACAGGAAGTGTTTGTAATAGCAAGTGCGCACTTGAAATATGAGAGTATTGATGTGTAAATCGATAAAAACTTGAATGAGAGATAGTTAAGGACAAATCGTTCTGGATACTAATATGGGAATTCTACTAATTATATAACAGCTAATGCCTACAGCGGTTCGTACATGCACAAACATTCAAACGACCTTTCTTTGACGTTATCTTCATTTTATCGTCTTTATCAGCTGTCATCATATTTTGTTAGTATACCCACTCATGTGGATACAATAACGTCAATTTTGTGTAGTTTGAGCCAATTCAAATACCGGCCTCTAAAGTAAAATGCACGAATACAACGAAATAAGGGTACACACACCAATTCCACACCTTGACGCTCAAATCCCACCCCAGCTGAACCACCTCAGTCGTATGCATGATCGCCACAAGCACGGCTTCATCAGCATGCTACTTGCCACGAGAGAGAGAGAGAGAGAGAGAGAGAGAGAGAGAGAGAGAGAGAGAGAGAAAAGTGCTTCTCACGCTCGCATCTTCGTTCTAAATGAGCAAGCAACAAACCTGTTCCTAATCTTATCTTAAAAGGTTAACTCGGCAAAAATTTCCCCAAGCAACAAACTGGGTCATACTCCACTCCACTTGACAGAATGAAAAAGGAGGAGGAGGAGGAGGAGGAGGAGGAGGAGGAGGAGGAGGAGGAGGAGGAGGAGCTGGAATGGGAGGAATCAGGAGGAGGAGGAGGAGGAGGAGGAGGAGGAGGAGGAGGAGGAGGAGGGAGATCTGGAATGGGAGGAATCCAATTTAACACTGTCAGTGTCATCCTCCACAAGAGAACCTGTATCGATGCTTTCTTGAAGAGGGGGTGGGGGGAAGGGGAAACTATTTTGCTCATTATCATCATCGCCTCCAACATCCTGCGACGCAAAGGGTCTCTCTGAAATACAGCCACTGACGTTTTCGGGTACTTTGCCTTCCAAGAGTCTCCACTCAACTCCCGTCTCATCCTAGTAGGTCTTGGTCTTGCACCTCATCTGACTTTGCCATTTTCTTGCTCGCCCTGAGGTGGTGAGGACATGTCCAAGCCGTCACCATCCCCCTTCACCATTATCTCATTACATATGGAACTTCCGTCATTTCCTAAGGTGCTCCAATTTAAATGATTGAAAAAGTCTGTTTTACAGTTATAATCATAATTACAATAATTATTATTATTATTATTCGGAAGATGAACCCTATTCATAAGGACCAAGCCCACAGGGGCCACTGACTTTAAATTCAAGCTTCCAAGAATATGGAGTACATCTGAATGAAGTAACAGAACGGTAATAGGATATACAGAAAGAGATCTGTTATTAGAAAAGAAAAAGTAATTTATCAAATAAATAAATAAATTAGAAAAAATGTAAGTCAAGTACAAGAATTGTTTTACAATATACATACATACATTACATATATGTATATGTATGTGTATATATATATATATATATATATATATATATATATATATATATATATATATATATATATATATATACACATATACATTTGAATAAATAAAATACAAAGAACAAGGACCAAGCAACCGCTAACTCACGTAAAACCAATTTCACATTTCCGGAGATGCTATGACTCTGTCAAGTAATCGATGTCATACTTTCAAATTTCGTAAGTGAAAAATAACTACCTTTTCACAGATTAACCACAAGAAAGTCAACTGGAAGTTAATCAAGCTACTGTTCCCAAGCAACTTCAGTGCTGCCTGCGTGAAATTTGCATGCCTGTTTGAACGTATCTATTGCATGTATAAATTTTTAGTATTCTTTACAAGCATGAAAGTCAATCTTTGCGCAACATAACCTACAACGAATAAAAGAAAAAAATGTCAAATAAAACGACCATTATTATGTTGATAAAATAAAACATACTATTTTATCATCATATAATGTATTCATAGAACTTCTCTGTATTTACAGGGAAGTAGTCCAAAGCTTTCAATCGCCTAACTCGAAAACCACACCATCTAGGAAAATACTCTACCTGTAAGACATAGCATTCAGTCGACAGTCTGGATAACTGTATTATCAAGATTGTCGACTGAGGTGGTCGAGTGTAAATGAAGAGTAGAAAAACGAGCATTTCTCAAGTACAAGGAAGTACAAACACATCAGGAACACTTAATGCTAGGAAGTAAAATGTCAAACACGATCGAATCTACCAAGTTGACTTTAAATAAAAGGTTCTCTTTTAACCGCGGGGCTCTCGTGAGGAAAATACTATCACCTTTGGTAATACAACGAAAAAGGGGAGAAGGAGACATTCATAAAGAAGAAACATACACAAAGATGATATACAGAACAAACTAACATGAGAAAATCCACATTTCAAGAGATGCAAACCACACACAATAATCCATGGAATCTGTGAGAAAATCAAAGGAACTACGGCTATATATTTGATAAAGACATAAAAAATAAACCTTTAATTTACAAATCACAGACAAAATGAGATGAATAAACATACGCATTGGGAAATTTAAATGATTTTTACCTGATATATCAAGTCCCCAGAATCAGCCGAGTACTAGTCCATGAAAGATGTCAAGAGCAAAATCCAAACCATTTCAAATCTATAAACTTTATTTAATATTTATTTCTTTTATAACTAATTCTGGCTGATAAGTCCAAAGCTCTAAGATGAGAGAGAGAGAGAGAGAGAGAGAGAGAGAGAGAGAGAGAGAGAGAGACGTCACAAGGATAAACTCGCCTTAAAAAGGGAGAAAGGACTCTTGTGTGGTTTTAATCAAGCAGAAACAAAGGCGAAAAATTCGGTGGTTGTGAAACGCTCTATTAGAAGAAGAACAAAGGGCCGTCCTTTTCACACTGCAGCAGCATCACACACTCGCACACTTACGCATACTTGACGACCAATACATGCAGAGTGGTGGGAACAAGAGGCCAGAGGCGGAAACAATGAGCGGATGAATGATGCCGTCATTGTGGCATTCACGGAAGGATAATGAATGCGTTTAGCTCTCATTCACAACTGCGCTTTCAGATTAGGCGGCAGTGAAACCAAAGCCTAGAAAAATGCTGGGTGGAATTCTCTCTCTCTCTCTCTCTCTCTCTCTCTCTCTCTCTCAAGTAACACTCTGGACGAGTGGCGTGGGAAAATGTATAGGATCTGTTTGTGGAGGTCAATAAGATGCTGGCTTTTGAAAGATATTCAGTTATTTATATAGTGGAAAAAAAAAAATGAGAATTTCTTCTTAGACGACGAAGCTACAATTGGGACGTTCGCAACCACTCTCTCGCAAAGGAAACGATCGGGGGGTGGGAGAGAGAGAGAGAGAGAGAGAGAGAGAGAGAGAGAGAGAGAGAATTCGTCGTCTGAAACCAAAGTTTTTACCATATCGTACTAACTAGATAGGATTTATCATGTCTATCAAATCTTTTCATAAGCACCTAGTTAAAAACTTTACCCCATAAATATAATAATAAAGCATACATATATAAAAATAAAGAACAGAATAAAATGAATAAAAGACTGAGGGAAGTACGTCGTGTTTATAAAGCTTTGCGGACGGTGTAACAAATTCTACAAAAAGTAATGAACCTATTTAATTGATAACGAATATCGCTCTTGAAAGAATCGAGTTTTTCCCCACTCCAATAAACAAAGAAAGTGACATTAGGGTACAGGTGCTCAATGCTGTAACCCAACCACACCAATATTGTAACTACTATTCTCTCAATGTACACTAACGGTACCACAACAAAACCAGAGCAAAGCTAAGCAGCCAAACTCGAGCTTCATTAATTACCTTCGAAAGCTGCTTTAACTTTACGAAAAAAAAAATGATTTCAATGAACTCATTAACATATTTATTATGAGAAGTGCGGGAAATGGGCCTCTGCCAAATAAACACGAGAGTCTTCTAATATTAACACCTTCCAATTTCTCTCCCACAGGCCTCTTACGCGTTTTTTTTACCACGTTGATTAGCGCAATCTAAGATCAAAAGGAACGGGGCGCGTAACATACACGCTGCTAATTTAGTGGGAAATGAGAAGGATTAGAGGGAATTAAAAAGTACACACGCGCACACATGCACATAACCAGTAATGCAAATACATTAATAAAAATATTCATAAAAACCCACGCACATTTTTCAATATTTTTCGTTATTATACAGGAATTTTTGAAGATGAGACATTACAAAATAGATACATAATGTGACTATGAAGACTGCCAAGCGAAGGAAGGAGTGTTTCTTTAAATATTTCAGCAGAACCTGAAACAGCTCAAATCTTTCTCGGCTTAGAGTTACATTACTATTACAGTCCAGAAGACTACCCTTGTATGTCACACACGACTGCTTCAGCCCTGTAAGTACCGTAATTCAATTTTATCAAAACTAAATAATAACTAAACAGATTTTGTTATACATAAAGAGGCATCAGAATTATTCCAAGGAATTTATACTTATTTCGAAAATCCTAAGCACTCCAAAATAAAACCAATGAACTAACCAACAATGAAAGTCACCAATAAAAATTTACATCCAAAATACAAATGACGTAAACAAATGGCCAGGAAAAAAGAGGAAAAAAAAAAAGAGGACTGAAGGAAGAAGCCCCAGCATGAGAGAACTTCTGGGGAGGTCTATTACAAGGCAAACTCAAAGGGCGGCCCTCCTATGACCTACTTATGCACAAAGAGCAAGGGATTCGGTGTCTGACGACACATTCAGAAAGCCTGCACTCCGAGGAAACCCATGAAAGGAGGATTTCCTGGTGCATCATCAAACATTCAGAGAACAAATATCTCCCGCCCACATAATTTCTCTCTCTCTCTCTCTCTCTCTCTCTCTCTCTCTCTCTCTCTCTCTCTCTCTCTCGGAGAAACTGCTCAAGTCTGACGCTACAGTAGGTCACTTTTCAATTCATGTTACATTCAGAAGTCAGTTCTGCAATTATGATCTTAACGATTTTCAAATTACAACAGAATCCAGACAGTGCAGCAGACGAAAACTCTCTCTCTCTCTCTCTCTCTGAAATGCAAGACTGCAAGGAAAAAGCACTCGTAAAACCTCAATTTTCGAAAGACGGTTTCCCAAGAGAAATCATGTCATGCTGAAAATCAACTTACTCTCCTTTGCCAATACATAATGTAAAAATACACACACACACACACACACTCACAGAAGGTTCATAGTCTAGTCCATGTGGAAGACTGATTCATGCAAACTTCAAGTCTCTAAGCACTGGGTTGAATTCATCTATCTTCTTCTGCAGAGTACAACATATGTATGATTATATTTAAGGATGACCAAGAAAAAAAAATTAAAGCTTAGGACGCCATCACAAACTATTAGAGACAGAGTATATCTGACATGGATCTGTCAATAACAATAGTAATATTAATTTCAACAAATAAAATAATTATTGAACAACAAATTATACACCTAATACAAGAATTCCGTCATAAAAGCTGACAGTTATCCCGGACCACAAACCAATACGAGGAAGCCGACTATACAGTAATTACTCCTTTCAATCGCAACAAATGCGCAAAATACCACTGAAATTCTTTTAATACCTGTATGCACAAGACCAGGGCACTACGAACCAGTCCTAACAACACTGACCCAAAATTTAAAAAAGACCAACTTCGTGGTTTTTCTCCCGTTTCGAAGTACGGACAATGCAAACAAATAATGCTTTAGAATTTGTATTACACAATCACTTTCACAATTTCTTTGTCAATTTTGTAACAAACAATGCTTTACAATTTTAATTTTCAAAATAGCTCTGCCAATTTTGTAACAAACAATGCTCTAGATTTTTAATTTTCACAATCGCTCCGTCAATTTCGTGCAATCATCGAGGTTATTCAGGTTACTGTCCCTATAAATATAACGTTACAACACATACGAGCGTGAAGATATATTACTGTAGTCATGACCAAATGCCCAATAATATAATTCCACACAATAGCAGAATGAACATCTGAAAAACTTCAATGATAGCCCCTAGAGTGGACAATCTATGCACTTGGTAAATAAAAAAAAAAAAAAGTATTTCTCTGTCATTCAGTTTTCCCGGGCAGCGCCGGGCTGGTCAGCTAGCATATATATATATATATATATATATATATATATATATATATATATATATATATATATATATATATATATATATATATATATATATATATATATATATATATAAAGCTGGAATTCAAAACCATTACTGTGATCTTTAATTTTCCATTTCTTAGAAAACGAACATGCTAGGGATATCATTATATATTCAAATTTTATTTTTGAACCAATAGAGTGGCATTGGTACCCTAATTATCTATACAGGGGGGAGAGAGAGAGAGAGAGAGAGAGAGAGAGAGAGAGAGAGAGAGAGAGAGAGAGAGAGAGAGAGAGAGAGAGAGTCTATTCCAACTAAGACCAAAGGAGCTCTCACCGGAAAACAGCCAGCACTATTGGCTCTGTTACGGCTGGAATGGGAATACTGTTCCAAAATCTTGGACATTGCTGCAAACAGAGAAGAGCTGATAACGAGAGAGGAATACTTTCCCAGAAGGTGCCTTCATTCTGTTTATGAAAATGGACCATAACATGAGTAGATGCGAAGAACGAAATCACAATTTACATCTTGAGGTTCATTCACTCTCATTCACAATCACTGCTGCACTGGTTTTGAAATCTATAATTTACCCAACTTCCGACCTTCTGCATTCTGATATTCAGAAAACTCCAATATACTAAGACTTTCACTACACCGTGAAATCCAGCGGTATAAGAAGAAACTTCATTGCCAATTTTCGCTATTTAAGGACACTGAATAAAATTCCAATAGTTTATCTCACAAAAAACATGTCTGAGACTTGTTTGATTGTCTTAGAAGTTTTTATGCCTCTTTACGTAAGGAATTGTGCAACTGTTGATAAAACTTCCTGTCACGCTAAATCAAGGATTTGAAATGAACTTTGGCTTTAGCTGTCAGCCATTTGACAGCAACCTCCATGTGCATTGTGCTAGCAATTTGACAGCAATTTCCATGTGCTAAACAAAGTCACAATACTGTCCGTCAGTAATTTGACAGCATCCTCAACGTGCTAAACAAAGCTACAGTACTGTCTGTCAGAAATCTGACAGCAACCTGAAGGCACTAAACAAAGCTACAATACTGTCTGTCAGCATTTTGATAGCAACCTCCATGAGGTAAAAGTTGTAATACTGTCTGTCAGCAATTTGACAGCAACCTCCATATGGTAAACAAAGCTACAGTATCGTCTGTCAAAAATCTGACAGTAACCTCCATGTGGTAAACAAAGTTACAATACCATCTGTCAAAAATTTGACAGCAACCTCCATGTGGTAAAGAAAGCTACAATACTGTCTGCCAGAAGTTTGACAGCAACCTCCATGTGGTAAACAAAGCTACAATACCGTCTATCAGTAATCTGAGAGCAACCTCCATGTGCTAAACAAAGCTACAATACTATCTCATACTGTCTGTCAGAAATTTGACAGCAACCTCCATGTGGTAAACAAAGCTACAGTACTTTTTTGTTAGAAATTCAGCAGCAACTTCCATGTGGTAAACAAAGCTACAATATCGTCTACAGTGATCTGAGAGCAACCTCCATGTGGTAAACAAAGCTACAGTACTGTCTGTTAGAAATTTGACAGTAACCTCCATGTGGCAAACAAAGCTACAATGCTGTCCGTCAGTAATTTGACAGCAACCCCAATGTGCTAAACATAGCTTCAATACTACTGCTGGTTCTATGAATAACCTGATGTCTGGAAGATAGTCTTCCGTATCTCTATCATACATTAACACAAACCAAAATAGCAAATACTGAATACAACATGTCAGATCTTAGGCCTGACCATTGCACTCAGTTACAAAGGATATAAACATTTTATTCGGTACGTCATATACTTTTTTGCCTTTCCATCCATGTTCCCAGTTAATTTCATTATCTTTAAAATTCAATTTCTTTTTTACATCTGCGTGTATCCACTTCTGTCCTCATGCAAATGTCAGTCACTAATCAGTGAAACGCACGTAAACTTTCACAGCTGAGAGAGCATTAGCGTGGCCCACTGGTGCTTTCATTCCAAATATTTCGGCAAAGTGCAGAAAAGGCATTTGATGCAACATGAAAGATTTCCGAATTCTTTTTCGATCCTTCTGAAATCTTCAAACGCAAAAGAATCGGAAGAGTCGAGTATATTCTTGTATTCAGATTCCCCCCGATAAGGAACAAAAGCAAGACTTCCATCATACTGAAGGTAAATTTCTGCGTTCATGCGAAAATGCCTTCGCCTCGGTGAGGGGGGAAATGCATGCAATAAAGAAGGCCCGATTACCTCATTTCTATAACGGCCAGTTACCAAAAGGTCAAGGAGAATGTATTTTACGATAATGATACCATCAGATCAGAGTCAGAGCGACAACAGAAGACTGAACGTGAATTTATACATTCTGGCCAACTGCAGACCCCAGGATCGTCGTGCAATACACATATCCATACATGAAAACAAACGTCCGATCCTCCTGTCAAATTTGATTCAATGTACGAAAACCTTTACATCCCTGAACAAATTCTCATTCACTGACACTTCCCGAAGGAGGGCCAATGAAATACGACGACAGAAGATTTAGAAATTCGCCGGAACGATATCATAAACGTTCAGCTCTGGAAATAAAGACAAAATACTGGAACCATTCATCAGATACAGTCCAAACACTTGCATTCACGTGAATGCAAAGGAGGAAGAAAAACCTTACGGCATCTGAAACGTATTGAATAGAAAATGGCTGTCATGCAACTGATTCAATTGTCGTGATTTGTGTACGTTTCAATATACTTCCAATGAATAATTTCTCGTTAAATAGATAGTGCAGTAATCATGCCATTCAAAAAGATTGCCAGCTAACGAAAGAACTGCTTCACAAAAATACATACAAAATAAGAGATAATTAATAGCCAGCATAAATGGGAAACTGGATACTTTTCGTGGTCACAAATGTATCCATAGATTGACGCAAGTGAAATCTGTCTCCGGGATTCATGTTAAAGAATGAAAAACAAGCCTCTTACTGGAGAGCGTAACAATCTCTGCACTGTGACAGCTATTTGTAAAACTGCACCCTGGAGAAATAAGCTATTTCCAGTCTCTCTGTAGGCCAAAATAGCCATCAATCACAGAGGGGAAAGGTGAATGTTCAATGCAAGAGACTATTACGTAGTAAAAAATGACTCGTATACGTAAATGGTACAAACAATGTACTAAATTTGGGATAATGTGGACAGACATCACAAAACAAACATACACAAACACAAAACGTACACAAACGTGGGCGTTCCCATATCCAGTGCCACAGACATGTTCCTACCTTCCGAAGTTACGGAACTTCTCAACTGCGTCAAAAGTAAAATTGGAATAACTTCTTGACTCAGGAAAGCACACTGATGAGCTGAAGCAGTTCTGTACCCGAAAGATATAGACATATATATATATATATATATATATATATATATATATATATATATATAAATAGATACATACAATATATATATATATATATATTATATTATATATACATATATTATATATATACATATATTTTTTTTTAATTGACAGAAGTACATAATTATTCCCAAATCACACAAAATTAAGAAATATAAAATAAAACCTTTCGAAAAGAAAAATATAATATGTTAACAACTAGACTTTTAAAAATAGAGGGAAAAAGAATGGATACAACAAAATCATTTACAACAATAGGATGGTATGCTATTGGACCTTGACTAATTTGCTGCAACTGCACAGAAACCAGGAAGCTTAAAACAAAATATTGTTTTTTTTTTGTACGTCGAACACCGCCGCCCAATATTTATACAAAACAA
>NC_089744.1:29417500-29460000 GCF_040412425.1 Macrobrachium rosenbergii | reverse complement strand
CATAAATAAATAAATCAATAAATATATAACAAAAATAAATAATTCAACAATTAATAACAATTAGGTAAATAAATAAGATGAACTACATAATTAGACAGATATATAGATAGATACATAACACGATGAAACCATGCATCTCACCTCTTCATCAACAGAATCCAAATTTGATGTACTTTCTCTTGGCAACTCCTGGTCACAAATGAACATCAAGTCTTCAAAATAGCAGAGAGTGGGATTTGGGTGTGTATGTGTCATCTGGTGATTTGCCAGACTTCTTGCAGCTTTCCAGTTTTCGTAGTTCTCTTCTGAAGGAACTACGAAAACAGTTGATTTTTTTGGTCACATCCTGCCTTGTGCACTAAGGGTCAAGTTCTCTTAGTTTTGCATGTAATTCCTCGATACCCATATTTCTTAAATTCTTATTAGAATAATCTTTAGATTTTACCTTCCACAGTGCTTGGTGTTTCCTATATATTTCTATGAAATCAACCATAATTTCTCTTTCTTTGTCTTTAACGGCGTACACATCACTCATGTTGTAATTTTACTTGGAAATAGCCGTCAGTGAAGGAGCTCCTTAAAGATGTTACCACCTCGAGAATTGAATAAGTGTGTTCAGGCGTTCAGACTTCAACACGAACCAGCAAGCTCCGCCCACAAAAGTCCGACCAGATCAGACATCCTTCCAACTCATTCAAACACGTTGGTCCAACATGTTTACCCCTTTCACACGTTCAAACATACTCTCAAACATCATGTTGTCAAACGTGTTCATGAACATGTTTGACCGTGTGAAACCCCCTTAAGTCTTGAATGATGTCCCGCTAAGATACCTGCATACGGGCTTGAAAATCAGCTTCGAGGCAATTCTAGAAAAACACAGACAAGCAATGACTACTATGCATTCCAGAGGCCATAAAATAGTGTTTTTCGAAAACAACTTTTAAACTGACGTATGGCTTTCCATGGTACTAAAGCACTGAGTGTTTCTAACATTGTCCTAATTTATGGTAGTACACTGAATTAACAGATGTGCTTAATTAGGCCGTTTACTCTGAGAAAAAAAGACCAACTTCTTGCCTTTCCTCAGACCGTTTCGAACAAAACTGGCGCTTTACGACGTATTTGTGACGCAGACCCATCCCCTTACCTAATTATTTAAAAAAAAATCATATATCATCATACAATATATTAATTTGCTTTAAAAAATTTCGTATGGCCCAGGATAGGTAGAATGACATTTAACCGTAAGTCAAACCACCATTTGGTAAGGTACAGTTGAGGACACGCTATACCGACGTCACTTTCGCGGATGGTTGGATGGCTAAGCGCAGGTTTAACCTCATTTTCTTAAGTAAAAAAGTTAATGAAAGACATATGGCAATGCACAGTACTTCCGAAAATTAGGACGAAGTTTGAAACACTTAATGCTTTAGTGGCATGGAAATCCGTAAATCGGTTTAAAAGTTGTTTACGAAAAACACTGTCTGGAATGCAAAGTAGCAGGCACTCAAAATACCTGATGAAGAGGTCTAAATTGCCTAATAGGAGCTCATTTTGAAAAATACAAAAAGAATGTCGACAAGCACCAAAATTGTCATTCCACTTCAATCTACATAAAGATCCAGTAAGTCAAATGATATATAATATTTCCATATTTTTCGTTGCATACAAAAACGCAGAATGCAAAAATAAATGAAGACAAGCACTGTTAACGAATGATAAAGAATGAAAGCATGCTTCTTCTTTTAACGTGCTTGTTTTCCCATTTGTATGGGGTAAGCACGATGCCTTCTTTTGAAGGACTTTGATTTGGCTTTGGGGTAGACTGTAGTCTCGATCGGCTGCCCTGCCTGTCATCGGTTAGACCCCGGTAGCTATGCACATGTATTGTACCAGCCACCAGCGCCCTTTCTCCCAACAAGGAGGAGTCGTTGCACGGTTAGGTAAACAGTCGAGACGTGTGAGGTGTCTTATGTTTTTAGAAGATGTTGGAGAGGCTTTGTTTGTGTGTGTATTAGTCTGTAACACCCATTTGCTTTATGCAAACCTATCTGTTGATTACATACATATCCCGAGGTGTCTACACAGATAGCAAAGTGTCCGCCTTTCTGACCGGTCGGCTGCGGATTTGAACCCGCGACACAGACCTCTAGGAAGTCCGAGGCGCTGCTCTAACCGACCTGGCCATCGAGGCTCTTAAAGAATAAAAGCATGCATTCAACCATAAATTTATTGTAGTGAAACTGTCTACAACAGGATTTTATTAGTTAAATTAAAATACCCACTTCTTTAGTGACGAATCTTTTTAAAAGCCTCAAATTATATTAATCAATCAATTTATAAAAAAAAAGGTAGCATTTCGGCATGTGCGCTGTCCTTCCAGTAAAGCCACAAAGGTCAAGTAGTGTATCAAGGCCCACGCCTCGAGTCAATACTCGTTCATTACCTACTTAACCTTAATAAACATGAAATCACCCTTGCACCTCCTCCTCCTAAACAATAAATCTTCACCGGGCGGTGTATAATCAGCATATATCTTTTCGACATACCACAAAGTGATTCTTCCATTGTTAACTTACATTTTAGACCTTCCCGAAACGAGTTGTTTACTTTTTCAAATCTCTCTCTCTCTCTCGATGTACTTCAGTGACGTGAATACTGGAAAACCAGATTTTTTCGTAAACAAATCACAAAAAAAAAAAAAATAAATTAAAAGCAACTCTACGGCGTTCAACGTAATTCTTAAATCACTGAATGGAGCCAGAGACCAGATTACACGGCAGTTTTTCCCACAAAGATAATGTAACAGAAAAATCTTACTCACAACATACAGTATGCATGTATATACTGTGTATATATAATGTGTACATTTATATACGTTTATATATGTGTATATATATATAATTAATTTTTCACGTTCCTATAAACACTGGGAATGTAATCATTTTAATCCAGTACCTAACACTGAAAAGCACCACTAACTCGAATTTAACAATCATGGACGCACTCAAACATTCTTACATTCTTCTGCTTACTTAAGCAAAATAATGATGCCACAAAACTGCTGCAACACGAACACGAACACACACACATACATACAATATGAATGAAAATAAATAAAGAGGAAAAATCTTTTTGCACCCTCCCAAGGCTTCTCACTCCTTATCCATCCACTCCCTCGAGAGACCGTCCATATCTGTCTTGTGTATGGAACAGTGATCAAGGGAGTAGGAGCCATACTAAAAGGTAGGATGGGAAGAGTAACGTTTGAGATCATGAGAGAGAGAGAGAGAGAGAGAGAGAGAGAGAGAGAGAGAGAGAGAGAGAGAGAGAGAGAGAGGCAAATCGAAGGAGATACAAATGAAAAGGATTAAGAAGAAAACAAAGCAGTAAAATCAAACGTTGTCGGAGACAGAAGAAGAAGAATGACGGGATAGAGGAGTGGGAAAGCAAGCCGTAGCACCAGCTAAGAGCAACAGCTGTCCACCTTCTTTATCATGACCCGTTGTAGATTCATTTGACATTCTCTTCCCCAAAAGGTTCCACTGAGTGTCATAGTGGATACTTCCACACTGTGAGAGAGAGAGAGAGAGAGAGAGAGAGAGAGAGAGAGAGAGAGAGAGAGAGAGAGAGAGAGAGAGAGAGAGAGAGGGGGGATTCACGCCTACTCAGGAGGGAATTTCACGGCATTCCACAAATACATTCTTCTTTACAAATAGCTCTACAGAGATCACACAGGCGCTATTACTACGTATTCTTTGTCTCAAAAAATTTAAAGTAAAAAAAAACTTGAAATATGACAGGTGGGTTTCATTTTGCTTAATAATTTACAAAAAAACGGTGGAAGTGAAAAATGCAAAACGAAACAGTAGTAAACAGACATGATATACAAAACATCATAAAATAAAGGATAGCTCGCAGTACAACTTCCGTTAATATAAGATAAAAGTTCAGCGTTAGATGTCAATATCAACTTGGAAAAACAGACTTGCAAATCTCACCTTCGCATTAAAAATGTTTGTACAAAAAATAACAGCAGACCAGGTAATTTCAACTGTTATTTTTGTTTTTGTTTAATAATTTACGAGAACTGTCACTTGAAAGTCCCTTTCATTCAGGACAAACAATCTAAAACTCTTACCTCACTGGTCACATCGGAAGCGCGTTCAACCAATTAGACATAACTCACCTGCAAAGAAAAAAAGAGAGTAAAAAGATCTGTAATAATCTACATTTCAAAGAGCAGTTTTACAGCAGAAACCATAAGGGATAGCGAGGGATGGAGGAGGACCGCCAGTCTCCTGAAACTTTGAAACTGCTCCCCGGCCCCCAACCGACTTTCCATAAAAAGATCAGACAACTGCATAAAATGTTCATCCTACTCGGTGCTTGTTCATCCTACTCGGTGCTTCAAAAAAAAAAAAAATTAAAAGATAAATAAAAGATAAAGGATGAGGCGCATGTCTTGTTTGTGGATTATAAAAGAACCTGTCCATATCATATTAGGGGAAGATTTATTTTCTCTGCAGCGACAAACAATAAATTTTACAGCTATAAGTGCTACCTACTGTGGCTCGGGGCATTAAAAACATATTGAAAGTTAATAATAATAATATATATATATATATATATATATATATATATATATATATATATATATATATATATATATATATATTTGTCAGTTAATATATGTGCTGATGAGTATTCACACATACAATGTACTAATGTACTATGTCGCGAAGTTTTACTTCAAAATGAGGGAATAAGATATAGTACTCACACATTTCTTAAGTTATGAGCGTAAGGGCAATATATGTACACTAATCAACTTTTACTATAACCAACCAAATTACAGACCAGAGAGAGAGAGAGAGAGAGAGAGAGAGAGAGAGAGAGAGAGAGAGAGAGAGAGAGAGAGCCAAATGTTGCAGAGCATTAGGGAGGGGAACCTACCCTATATTTACGCGAAGACTGAGCCATTGTCACTGGGGCGATTTAACTCTTAAGCCTGGCTAATAAATAAATAAGTTAGGGAGAGAGGAGAGAGAGAGAGAGAGAGAGAGAGAGAGAGAGAGAGAGAGAGAGAGAGAGAGAGAGAGAGAATCTGAATATGCATTGAAAACGTCTTCAGTAAATTCATCAATGTTATTTTTGCTTAATTCTCATCTCTCTCCCCACACGAGCACACAGGCACTCAGGCAATAATGATTTTATTCCCCCCCTCCCCACCTATTCGTTTAGTTTAGTATATTAAAAAATGTTGTTTAGGCACTTTCCATCCCGTTAACATTAAGAAGTAAGGCAAACGAACAGGAAAATGCTCAGCAAAGTGCTGGTCAAGCTATTCAAAAGGTCAACTGTTTAGAATGCAATATACTAAAACCAGAGGTGACATGGACACCGTGAGTCTGGACTCCTGTGGGGAACAAACGTATATGACTTCATAAGACTCTCTCTCTCTCTAGACCCCTTTACAAGATTCTCTTAAGAGGGCAGTTCCAAGTACCTTCTCTCTCTTCTAAGACTTCTTCAAGACACTAAGCAAGGCAGTCTCATTTCTCTAAGGACTCCTTCAAAACCCCTCTCAACAAGCAATTTAAGACTCCCTCTCTCACTAGACTCCTTCAAAAGACTCCCTCAACAAGCGATTTAAGACCCCCTCTCTCATTAGACTCCTTCAAGAATTCATCAATAAACCATTCCAGTCCCTCTCTCACTAGATTCCTTCAAAGGACTCCCTCAACAGGCAATTTAAGACTCCATTCTCACGACACTCCTACAAAAGACTCCATCAACGAGCAATTTAAGACTCCGTCTCTCACTAAACTCCTTCAAAAGACTCCCTCAACAAGCAATTTAAGACTGACTCTCTCTCTAAACTCGTTTAAAAGTCTCCCTCAACAATCATTTTCAGACTCCCTCCCTCACTACACTCCTTCAAAAGACTCCCTCTACAAGCAATTTAAACCCCCTCTCTCACTAGACTCCTTCAAAAGACTCCCTCAACAAGCAATTTAAGACTACCTCTCTCACTAAACTCCTTCAAAAGTCTCCCTCAACAATCATTTTCAGACTCCCTCTCTCACTACACCCCTTCAAAAGACTCCCTCTACAAGCAATTTAAACCCCTTCTCTCACTAGACTCCTTCAAAAGACTCCCTCAACAAACAATTTAAGACTCCATCTCTCAATAGACTCCTTCAAAAGACTCCCTCTACAAGCAATTTAAGACTCCCTCCCTCACTAGATCCTTCAAAAGACTCCCTCAACAAGCAATTTAAGACTCCCTCTCTCACTAGACTCCTTCAAGATTTCCTCAATAAACAATTCTAGTCCCTCTCCCACTAGACTCCTTCAAAAGACTACCTTAACAAACAATTTCAGACTCCTCCCCTAACTAGACTCCCTCAAAAGACTCCATCAACAAGCAATTTAAGACCCCCTCTCTCACTAGACTCCTTCGAAAGACTCCCTCAACAAACAACTTAAGACCCCTCTCTCACTAGACTCCCTCAAAAGACTCCCTAAACAAGCAATTTAAGACTCCCTCTCTCACTAGACTCCTTCAAAAGACTTCCTCAACAAGCGATTTAAGACCACCTCTCTCACTAAACTCCTTCAAGATTTCCATAATAAACAATCCCAGTCTCTCTCTCACTAGGCTCCCTCAACAAGCAATTGAAGACCCCCTCTCTCACTAGACTCTTTCAAAAGACTCCTACAACAAGTAATTTAAGACCCCCTCTCTCACTAGACTCCTTCAAGATTTCCTCAATAAACAATTCCAGTCTCTCTCTCACTACACTCCTTCAAAAGACTCCCTCAACAAGCAACTGAAGACCCCCTCCCTCACTAGACCCCTTCAAAAGACTCCCACAACAAGCAATTTAAGACCCCCTCTCTCACTAGACTCCTTCAAAAGACTCCCACAACAATTAATTTAAGACTCCCTCTCTAACTAGACTCCTCCAAAAGACGCCCACAACAAGCACTTTAAGACACCCCCTCTCTCACTAGACTCCTTCAAAAGACTCTCTCAACAATCAATTTAAGACTCCCTCTCTCACTAGACTCCTTCAAAAGACTCCCTCAACAAGCAATTTAAACCCCCTCTCCCACTAGACTCCTTCAAAAGACTCTTAACAAGGCAATCACAAACTTGTCTCTCTCTGAGAAACGACAAATTTGGCTCATTGTAGTCTTCCAGAAACTGTGTAAAGAAAATCTGGCTGCATCTTTGGTCATAAACAACTCCATTGTTTGCGTAAGAGTTTTCACAGAGATTTCAAAAAGAAAACCTTTCAAAATTAATGAAGTGATGTAATATTCACTCTTCTTAAAAGATGAGAGAGAGAGAGAGAGAGAGAGAGAGAGAGAGAGAGAGAGAGAGAGAGAGAGAGAGAGAGAGAGAGTCCATTGAAACTTCTAGTGCTCGTCCAAAATCAAAAGTTATTTTGATTATTGTGCCCCGGTATATGTCAAAGAGTGGATTACCTAACCTCTGTACTATTTAAGAAATCTGAAGAGTTCGAAGCACGTTTCAACCCTTAGGGGTCAGGAAATATAAAATGACTTCGTCAGTTTCACATTTGGTAAAACGAAGTTCAATCACAGTTTCATGAGGCAAAATTCTGGTGAATCTGGGACGAACAATGAAACGTTCTAGTAAAATAATATGACACTAACAAATAAAATACCGATGTCAGGTTTAATTCGGTAATGATAGACATGCACACTTTTAATGAAGTCATACCAATGACCATTACTCTTGTTTAATTCGGGGAAAAAAAAAAAAAAAAAAAAAAAAATCCCAGTCAAACGGTACTTGAAAAAGTGCCTTGCCCAATAGCAGGTCGGTTGGGTTCAACTTCCACTGTACAAACACACACACACACACACATATATATGTACACATACATATATATACATATAACTATACATATATGTATATATATATATATATATATAAACATATATATATATATATATACACACACATGCATACATACATACACACACACACACACACACACACATATATATATATATATATATATATATATATATATATATATATATATAAGCAGACATGAAATAAACATGTCTAACTTACGAACCTTTAAATTTCACATACAACCTATTAGCTACAAGGAGAACAGATCTAATTACGGGTGGTAATTAAAGACCCCATTAAGAACCTTAATTAAACAAATAGCGTCTTCATTCTGAAGAAGGAAACATGTTGATTTATATCCAGAGGGTTAAACACATTTTAAATGACCTAACTAAATGTCCCGTTCTGGGTGGTAAGATTCCCCTGCTTTTCCCTGGCATGTATAGTTTAATTATAGCTTCATTTTCACCTGCCAGTTTTGTAATGTTAGATGGATTAACTTGTTGCCATACTTTAAATAATTCATAGTATTATCATAGTTCCGATAATTCTCCACCACACTAGAGTGGAAATATTTGACAGCCGCTGTGATAAACGTATTTTTTTCCTATATATGCCAGAAACTGCATACTTACAATCTGAAGAGAAGAATGAAAAAATTATGGTACTCTCATGAGAAATAGATTTTTTGATCGGTCAACGAAATGTTAACTTTCATGCCAGAATACTCATTTTCGTATAACAATTTAAAGCTGAGTGACTAATTTATAGCTCACGAAAACAAATGACAAGATGAGTTAGCCAAACTAAATATTTTATCACAAATAAGAATACAATCTTCTCCGCACCACACGAAAAGTATGGCATGAGTTATTTACAGTTTTATATATATATATATATATATATATATATATATATATATATATATATAAATTTTTTTCACTTTTCATACTAGTAATAATTAGTTTCTGCTATCATACCAGACTTGTTTTCACGTTCAGGAGGATCTGAACCTAAACAAGTAAACTACATAAATGTCCTTGATACAGTATAATTATACATCCTTCTCACCACTTTCCCGTGTAAATAAAGTTTCTGTTGATTTCTGATATATCAACCCAGCTCTGTTCCTGCCGAAACATGATTGCAACCTTATGCATTACTACAACCTACACTTACTTCAGGTATGCATCAACCCACAAAATTGACCATTAATCATTTTATAATAACTGACTTATGTATAAGGTACATACAATGCATATATATATATATATATATATATATATATAATATATATTATTATTGAAAGGATGAACCCTATTCATATGGAACAAGCCCACAAGGGCCATTTATTAACTTGAAATTCCAGCTTCCAAAGAATATGTTGTTCAGTGGAAAGAAGTAACATAACGTAATAGGAAATACAGAATGAAGAGATCAGCTATTACAAAAAGAGATGCATATCAAGCGTATATCAACACAACTTTTATCATGTAAACATTTGCATACCGCAGGGTCGTTTACTTTGACTGTACAAGTAAATTCACAAACAGCGCCAGGACATAAACACACCTAGTTCTTTATAACAATGGTTGCTTGCACTGCAAACACAAACGAAAAAAAAAAAAGCGGTCCATTCAAAATAAATGTCTCCTACCGGCGACATACTCCCAGTTTCTGCAACCACTAACTTCACCGATCAAGGGCTCTCAAAATCGATACACGGAGTCTTGTCAGCGCCAGGAAACAGCAGCAAAGACCCTTTCTGCCTAAAATTGCTGCTGAGAAAACACAAAGAGCAAAGAACCAGGAGAGACAAAATAGCTGCATCGGCTGTTGACTTTCAAAGGCGAACTTCTAAGTCCTAACGAAGCGCAGGATTCCCCTGAGCTCTATTACACAACAGGATTTCTGAGAGGATTTCATTCTCGCCAGAACACTACTTGGCGATTTTCGGTTCTCTTTTTTAGTCGAGAAAATAGCGGATGCGTGACTCGCATCGTCCTGGTCGGAGGTGAAATACGACCATGCCATAAAAATGAAACTATACAGATAACTTACAGCGAGAGAAGAGAAGCTTTCCTTCCTGGAATCTACTGAAAATACCTTAACGTCTTCGCACGTCAATGGAGTCAGATTTCTGTTCGGTGAAAAACTCCAGCGAGTAGGCAAACGGCACAGAAAAGAGATTTCCTTTTCGCCAGGGAAGGAGGAAAAGAGAGAGAGAGAGAGAGAGAGAGAGAAATAAGTTAAGTATACCTTAGTTTTACCAGACCACTGAACTGATTAACAGCTCTCCTAGGGCTGACCCGAAGGATTAGACTTATTTTACGTGGCTAAGAACCAATTGGTTACTTATCAACGGGACCTACAGCTTACTGTGGAATCCGAACCACATTATAGCGAGAAATGAATTTCTATCACCAGAAATAAATTCCTCTATCTCTTCATCAGCCGGCCGGAGACTCGAACTCAGGCCTAGCGAGTGCTAGCCCAAAGCGAGAGAGAGAGAGACTCCAAGCAATACGAAAGAAAGCAAAGAAAGCAGTTCTGTCAATAAACACCAAACTCGCCCCCAACCATTTCCGTTTAAACATCGCCAGACAACCAAACACGCCACCACAAACACCCTCCCCGCCATCAACCCGCGTCTTCTCTCGCTGCTAATATTACCAACTTTCACTCGGTTCTCGAATTTTGTTTCCGAAGAACTTTTTTCCTCTCTGAGAAACAAACACAAACGAGTGGTCGGGATGCTTTTAAGGTGAATATTCACACTCTTGAGATTGCCGTTCGCGGTGCCCATAATCAAAGCACCGACTGCGCAATAGTTAAAAAATAACGTAAAATAACGTTTTCACTTCCAATAAAAATTACACAAAAAGAAATACAAAAAAGTAAAGAAATAAACCTGATGGCTGCGACAAGCGACAGATTTCATTTGGTTGTCCGTTCCAAGCAAAATGGACGGTGATTCTTCCTGTCTGATGGCACCCATTATTAGGAACAATGCCTCAACATTTCACTCTGCCATACAGCGGCATTTCAATCCATCAACGAACACATGTTAAAGATGGAAATGAATCACGAAAGACTCAGAGATGATCATCAAACCTTTCACCGTGTGTTATCGGTTCCAAAATAACGAAGCACAAAACTCGCAAAAGTAAATTATAGGAAATGATAGGAAATTATGGGAAAATACACAAAGGAAATAAAATTCCACAAAACAGCTTCCTTAGCTAATATATCGCCCCTTTTTTTTGGCAGTGTCGAATATGCATTTAAAATTTTTTTTTTTAGTTATCTGCATCGACGGTGATTTTATCATTGACTTCATGTTTCAGTAAAGCATCGGGTCTGTCTCTCACTCACACCATCCAAAATATATGGCGAGAGCGGCACATACTTGACACTTATTTCTCCCTCCCCCCCACAAAAAAAAAAGGACGTTAGACATTAAATAAACCAAGCCGACATGACCATGTCATCATGGTAAGCAGGGTGCTAATTTTAATACAGTTTGGAAACTGACCTTTTCCTTACCGCTAAACAGTTTTAGGCTAGTTACCATCTTTCAAAACGTTTTTCTAATACTCAAGAGCATAGTTGCAAACGTTGAAATCGATCATCAGCACGTACATAACCCTCAGATGAGGCGACACTCATTCAAAACGTAAAAAAACAAACAAAAGCGCATTTTAAAGGCGTTTACACTTTTGATTTGAACTCAGCATTAACCTACTGCAATACAAAATTTAGGCCAAAGGCCAAGCGCTGGGACCTCTTAGGTCATTCAACTCTGAAAATAATGGAAGAAAGAAAATAAGAACGGAGGTATAGCTAAAGGAATGAAAGGGGTTGCAGCTAGGGGACGAAGGGTCACTGCAAAGAACCTTAGAGTAATGCCTACAGTGCACCGCGTGAGGTACAATGACGGCACTACCTTCCTACGGGATGCATTAACCTTTTGTTTCCGCTAAGCTTCTTGAGTTAACAATGAACAATTGCCCCTTAATGCCATTTGAAGCTCCACATTTTCATCTCCCTAAAAGAATCCTGAGTTAAGAACCTTTCCCTCTTACCCATCAAAAAAAAAAAAAAAAAAAAGTGCTCCTACACCCTTATTGAGCTCCCAAAAAACGCACTCCTCCCCGGAACTGGCTTAGTGCCCTCTAATTAAGCAAAACTTTCCCTTCACCTGAAGACTCTAATGCATTAGCCTCAAGTGCCCCACGGAACGAGAATGTTGGTCACTCTCGTTCTTCCATGACTTGCTTTCTTAGTGAGGAAACGACATAACCTTCGATGTAACATTCGTGCTAGCAAATTCATTTAGCATCTTCACTCATTATTATTATTATTATTATTATTATTATTCAGAAGATAAACCCCTATTCATAAGGAACAAGACTACAGGGGCCAGCAACTGGCTTGAAATTTAAACTTCCAAAGAACATTATGGTGTTCATTTTGAAAGAATTAACAGAACATGGCAGAAAATCCAGAAAGAAGAGACCTATTATTAAGAAATGAAAAGGAGATAAACTAAAAATCTAACAAATTATAAACACAAATGAGTAAAACACAAGGTGAATAGTTTTTGGGTAGTAATGCACTGCATCTTCGTTTGAACCTTTGATCTTCCATAAAGTTTAGCCAAGACTGATAAAGATTAATGAATACATTCCCAGTCTTAGGAGAGATATGCCTCCTCAGCTCAATTAACATTGGACTGTACTCTACACTGAATACAGAAACAGCTCTAAGACAGAACCAAACCTGAAGATTCAATAATGTAACGCTTTCATGTCAACACTTTCAGAAGCGTGGGAATTTGTGAAACATCACATATCTATTTCATTATATTTTCTGAAGCTTTGTACAACAGTGTTATTTTAAGTCAGGAAAAAAAGTTGTCAAGAGACAGATTAGTCAAACAGGGTAAAGTATAAAAAGTAGCACATCAAAGAACTGACTGAGAACTGTGTAATGGAGCCGTATAATTTGATGGACCCGAGTTCGAATCTCCAACAGATCTGGACGGGGGCGTTTGAAACGGAGCGTTCCCTAAAATCCATACAATCTTTCTTGACCTAAACAGTAAATTAGATACCAGCTGTTGGACGACCGCTGGGATTGGCAGCGAGAGAGAGAGAGAGAGAGAGAGAGAGAGAGAGAGAGAGAGAGAGAGAGAGAGAGAGAGAGAGAGAGAGAGAGAGATTGAACACCAACAAATCAGGAGGCCCTCGATGACGCAATCATAACCTAACCTGGGTGAAGCCATTCATAAAATTCTCTCTGCATCATATAACTATGTAACATACATACATTACATATATACATACACAACATTCGTTACAGAATTCAAAGCATCATGAGCCGGCGTATGAAGCAACGAAAGTTTCCGGCAAATGGTTTCATTCAAATAGATATGGCGATTATGCCAGTTAATTTCTCTCCTTCTGGTGTTGTTTATTTCTTTTTAAGATTATACATACATACATACATACATACATATATATATATATATATATATATATATATATATATATATATATATATATATATATATATATATACACACATATACAGAGAGAGAGAGAGAGAGAGAGAGAGAGAGAGAGAGAGAGAGAGAGAGAGAGAGAGAGAGATCAAACACGAAGGCATGAAGTATATAAGATAAAAAAATTCAAAACCTCTCTTGGGGAAAACAAAACCCTTGGCAGTTCCTTAATGGCCACTTAGTTGACAATTTCCATTACTTTATACATCCCGGAATGTGCGAGTTGGGCAGAAGAATATTAAGGAGAAACCACGCAAGCAGAAAATACAATGGCACAAAAAGGACTCTTTTTTTTTTTTTCTTCTTCTTCCTCTGTGTTATATGCTCAGGCATTACAAACCCACTATATTGCAACTGCGCTGCGTTCTGTGTGTGTGTGTGTGTGTAGGACTTTTTTCGTCGTATTTCTTATCACTATTTGTCTTAGGAAAGGGCCTTCAACAAGACCCGAGAGAGAGAGAGAGAGAGAGAGAGAGAGAGAGAGAGAGAGAGAGAGAGAGAGAGAGAGATGATTTCTTTAATGGACAGAAAACGAGATGGAAGGCAAAAGGAGTCTCTCTCTCTCTCTCTCTCTCTCTCTCTCTCTCTCTCTCTCTCTCCTCTCCTGTCCTTCTGAAAGATCGTTCAGTGACCCCAAGTCCTAAGACGAACAAGGATAGAAATACGACGAAAAATGTCCTTTGAATTTTTCCAACGCGATTGAAGACCATCATTTCGGACAAATCATCTTCTGGAACACTACCGCCAAAACTCCTCCTTTACTATGTTTATTAGCTACAATTGAAATTATCACTTGCTGTCAAACACTGATATTCTAATATCTTCTGCATTCCACGAACCATTTACAAGAGAAAACTGAATAATTTGTTTTTAAAGTGACAACTATTTCCGTGCCTTTACGTAAACATTAAATATATCGACTAACCTATAGGCATTCTTCTCTCCGAAGGCGTGACGCCGAAGCTTCCGGTTTTTAACGAGCCTTAATGGAGTACGGTAGACCCATATGCATTCTCCGTCATGACAGCAACCCGCCAAGGCTTAATAATCGCCAAGTACGTACTGCATTCTCTACTTAGGTCAACGGGGACACAAAAAATGGCGAATTTCATAACCACTTAGCCAGTTGCTGTTACCTCAAAGTTTGAAACTGAATACACAAGTACAAAGTGCATAAAAATAACTGCAGGAATATGACGTCTACTGTCAGATATATATATATATATATATATATATATATATATATATATATATATATATATATATATATACAAACACACACACACATATATATTATATATATATATATATATATATATATATATATATATATATATATATATATATATATATAAATACATCTTTACCCGCCCCCCGTACCACTCCCTTTTAACAAAGACTTCAGCAACAACAGTAACTGCAAAGAACAATATAGAACAACAACAGCAGCAACTGCAAAGAACAATAAAGAACAACAATAACTGCAAGGAACAATAAAGAACAACAGCAACTGCAAAGAACAATAAAGGACAACAGCAACTGCAAAGAACAACATCCAGTGCAAAGAACATCATCACCGGCAAGGAACACTAAAGAACAACAGCAACTGCAAAGAACAACATCAACCGCAAAGAACACCAACGACTGCGAAGAACAACATCAACAACAACCGCAAAGAACAACATCAAGAGCACGAAAAGCTACATTTATTAATTTCGAGACTGCATTTCGTTGTGACGTTTGCAGGAGTCCCTAGAGAAGACTGAGGCAAAAACAGCTGCGAGTACATTTTTGAAAAAGCTTTTTTTATATTTTAGGAGAAAGAACATTCACTTTCCATAAAAGGCAAAATGGCAGAAAGGGCTTTCACTTATTATCACAGCAGACAGTTTTCACAGAATTACTTCACCAGCTCTCACGGAGCACGAGGTAGAAAGAAGGCCTGGAGAGAGAGAGAAGAGTTAATGGAGTCGATTATTATTCTCAATAGCGGTACATACACACGACATTTTTTCGCATTAGTTGTTGAACCATTAAAGTTTTGATAAGAGATATCGTAATAACTTCGACTTTAATCCGTGGTGCGTTACTCATATGAACGACGATTAGATAATCACAGGCCGAACCACAAATTGAATAAGAGATATCGGCACTTTAGCTTAAAAATATGGTAAAAAAAAAAAAAAAAAAAAAGCAGAAACCAATTTATATCATAAAGCTACAAAAGAAGAAAAGAAAAGATCCCAAGTAGGCTACAGTGGAGTTACAGGTAATACAAACGCCTACTGCGATGGAACAAAGAGACTTCAGTCGATGGAAAAAATAAAACCATTTGCATGTCATGATCTTTGTGGAATGCAATTTCCACTTTTCTGCAACTGCAGCTATTCACAGTGCCCTCTGAATCCTCACTCCTAACGTCCTCCACGTTTTTCCATCCAAGACAAAGAAAATTATTCCTAACAAACATTAAATGACAAGGGAAACCTTTTTTTCATAACCAGTGGATTACGTTCATAACTGCCCAAGGCCCCATACTAGTAAGACATGCAGCCTCAAAACTGCACAAGGATAACACTTTCATATGAACCATCAACTACGAAATATAAAAAGAGTAATAAGAGAAAAATAAACAAAGATAGGTTTTCGAACCACAACAGAAGCGTGAATAAAACCTAATAAAAAACAAGGTCAAAACTGTCTCAAAATTGCCCGAATGATCGAGAGTTCCTTGTTTACCAGAATAGTACGAGAGACAAGGCAGATATCACTGGATCATCCGGTGTGAGTAAAGAATGGATCATCCGGTGTGAGTAAAGAAGGAATGAATATAGAATTTAGGCTAAAGGCCAAGCACTGGGACCCATGTAGTCATTCAGCGCTGAAAAGGAAATTGAGAGTAAGAGGTTTAAAAGGTGTAACAGGGTGAAAACTGTTAGAAGAGGGTTGAGGAAAGCAAGATGGAAGAAAGAGTATGAAAGGAGGTACAGTAAAAGGAATGAAGGTGTTGCAGCTATGGGCCGAAGCGACGCTGCAAAGAACCTTAATTAAGTAATGCCTACAGTGCACCACGTAAGGTGCACTGGCATTACTACTCCCCTACGGGGCATCCGGTGTGATATGTATATCACAAAATGGGACTTGCCTTCACAGCTTTTGTGATTCCCGAGTCGCCTCAGTCTTTCACGACATCAATTACGCTAGAAATTACCATCGCTTCATTCGTATTTGCGCGCTGGAACGGCGCTACAGACTCCCCTACCCTCCCGATCCCCTACCTACCCCGCCCCGGGGCGGACAAACACGTTTGCAGGAAGAGGGTGGATGTCTCCCCTACCCTCTCGTTCCCCTACCTACCCGGCCCAAACCCAGGGCGGACAAACCGGTTTGCATGGGGTGGGATTTTACTATTATAGATAATTCATTTCCTTCCCTAAAAATGCTGGGAGAGATTTGCAATTGCTGGAAATATTAATATAGTGCGTTTGCCTGTTTCGGCATTAGTTCCTTGAGAGACCAAAGACATTTAGTAACTAAATATGTATATAAAAAAAAACATAAAACTAAATAACTAAAGAAAAAAATTTACAACTATGCCAGATCAGCTGCAACGTCTCCCAAACCAGGGTCTTTCGGCGAACAGCTGATGTGGCATTGAACGCGATACAAACAGAACGGCATCAAAACATACAGCCGTTTGCACAAGAACACAGGGCTTGTAAGACCCAAGTCTAGTTCACAATCGCCACTTAAGAAATAAGATGGAATATGACCTAAACTGTAAACCGTCCATAAGCTTTTGGATACTGGCGGTGAAAGACAGCGATATATACTAGAAAAAGGAAAAGGTCCCCAAAAACAGAAATTTATAATCCTTTGCTTCAGAGATCACAGCAGCCCAAGGGATAGCTTTCAGGGCGACTGGAGATTGCACTCATTCCTATTGGCCGAGCTGAAGTACACAGATTTCTAGGGATGAGGTTGCTAGCCCCATGCCCCTGTCTTGACCCAAGCTGACCCTGGCACCCTTTAATAGCTGGGTGGACGGCACGCCAGGATCGGACCAAGTACCTTGCAAACGTTAGGTGCCTCCGATGAAAAAAGAAAAACAATAATCACTCTCAAATTGTCCATCTTTTACACATTCGCACTTCACTTTCATACAAAAGAGAATTAGGCTCAATAATTATTTCATACATTTAAACTTTTACTTTTGAGATTCATCTCTCTCATTAGTGAACAGCAATAGTTCCTCACACAAACACAAATACATATATAAAGGATAGACAGTTTGAGTGATTATGGTCATCTTTTTTTTTTTTTTTTTTCATCGGAGCCACCTAACGTTTGCAAAGTACGTTTGCAGGTTACTGTGTCTGGATTCATTAACTGTATCTATCTCTTTATAGTCCTATGGCTACTTCTCTTACAGGCATATGATGCAGTTTAATAATCTTTCAAAGCGAGTGAAACTTTTTATAATACAGCAAAGGAGTACCCAAACATAAGTACGGAATTTAAGTATGTGCATGGAAAAAAAACCTTAAAATATTGAGAGAGAGAGAGAGAGAGAGAGAGAGAGAGAGAGAGAGAGAGAGAGAGTCATCCCACTGATAAAAAATTGTAACATTTGCAAGTACTCGCTCACGATTTAAAACCCTCCTTTACAGAGAGAGAGAGAGAGAGAGAGAGAGAGAGAGAGAGAGAGAGAGAGAGAGAGAGTCATCCCACTGGTAAAAAATTGTAACATTTGCAAGTACTTGCTCAAGATTTAGAACCCTCCTTTACAGAGAGAGAGAGAGAGAGAGAGAGAGAGAGAGAGAGAGAGAGAGAGAGAGAGAGAGAGAGAATGTACTTCAGAAGCTTTCTTTCCTTTACGAACCTCAATTTTCGCCTAGAAATGTCTGAGGCGCAAAAAACCCTTCTGAGAGCCAGCCTTCGGAGGCCCCGGTTTGCCGTTTTCTTTGAGGCTCCTAACAAGGTTCTTTCGCTCAAGGATAAAATTTGGCAGCCAAATGCAAGGTCGCTCTCTCCAAGAGACAACGAAATTGACTTCTTCAACGTCGTAGCTGTTTTATATGTCAGGGAAATAAACCCTTCGAAAATTTACAAAACTTCCGCAGGGGGATGTTTATAGGTCTTTCGTTTTTTTTTTTTTTTTACCTAGTGATGAAAGGTGATCTGCAAAAGTAAGCCAAAGAAATAAGTGGATAAAAGTAACCTAAAACTCACTACCTCAAACACGGAGCCTTTTTTTCCGAGGGTGTGTGTGTGTGTGTGTGTGTGTGTGTGTGTGTGTGTGTGTGTGTGTGTGTGTGTGTGTGTGTGTTTGTGTTCAGACTGTCTGTCTCAGCTGGGTGGTGAAAAATTATTGGAAAGATTTGGATGGAAATTTCACCTGGTGACCCCATCCACACGAGTAGAGGTTGCATCGATGATTACCTGACGATATTAAAAGAAAAGGAAAAAAAAAAAAACTGCACCAAATCGTCTCTCAGAATCTGAATGAAGTCGCCCAACGAATACTGCCATCAAATTTTCATCTTTACCCGCACAGATTTGAACTCTGCCATTTCTAAAAACATATGGAATAAAACAAAACAAATTTACCCCTGACATAAAAATCGACGGCAAAAATTAACATTACTAACTTTGTCGCACTTGCACCGTAAGTCTTTTATATCAAGAAGAGTGCTTGTTTAAAATTAAATTCTTAAATGTTAGTAAATGTAGGTTTAATCCTGAGTGATTAGGTTACAACTCATTTTGACCTTGAACTGTTGTATTTCACTTTTTTTTTTTAATAAACTACACTACACTTAAACACAGCTTGAGTAACGCCAAAATGAGCATTTCTACCATTACAACTAACTTTACTAACACAATTCGAGAAGAAATATCGCTAAGCACAACGGCGGTCATACGAGATAGGTGCACTGAGGTGAGAGTGTAGACCGAAAGAACTGATAAATAAAAGAAATCTGGATGCACACTGATCTTTCTATAATACAGAGTACTCTTGTGTGTCTGAGTACACACACACACACACACACACAAACCTACAGCAAGTTTTCCCAATGTACAGTAAATCCAATTTCACACGACAATCCGATATTCACACAATACACTCACAGACAATCATACACATTATATATATATATATATATATATATATATATATATATATATATATATATATATATATATATATATATATATATATATATATGTATATGTATATATATATATATATAGTATATATATACATATATGTATATATATACATACACACATATCTCCATGTATATATATACATACACACACATCTAATGAGATCAGTATACTATTTCCTCAATTGTTTTGCTCAAAGGCAGTTCTGCAGATTAACGACGGTGTTTCTGCATTAATTACGTTGTGAGAGAAGTTTTCTCCACTTCGACACATCATCTCTGGAACTACGAATAATCAGGAAAGTCGTGTATTTCACAAACAACAAGAATAAGAACAAGCAACAGTAAGAATAACATTAATAGAATAGAATATAGAATTTAGGACAAAGGCCAAGCGCTGGGACCTATGAGGTCATTCGCCGCTGAAACGGAAATTGACAGTAAAAATGTCTGAAAGGTGTAACGGGGGGGAAACCTCGCAGGTGCAATATGAACAGTTGCTAGGAGAGAGAGGAACGTAAGATGGAAGAAAGAGAATATTAATGTAGCTACAGTAAACGTAATGAAAGGGGTTGCAGCTAGAGGTCGAAGGGACGCTCCAAAGATCTTAAGTAATGCCGACAGCGCAACGCATGAGGTGCACTGATGGCACCACCCCCTTAAGGGAGGGGAATAACAATAAGAACAATAAACAATCAGAATAAACTTGCTTCCGAACGAGAGGCTAGCCACAACAGCATCCAAATTATGCAATATCCAAAGTATTTGCACATTTTTTTTATACATCTAAACAATAGAGAAAGAGGAGGAGGAGGAGGAGGAGGAGGAGGAGGAGGAGGAGGAGGAGGAGGAGGAGGAGGAGGAGGAGGAGGAGGACTCTCTCGATGGCAAACCCAATGTACCCAGACCCGGGAAACTCCAACAAACACCAGGCTCGACATGCCTTCGTACCCGATCTGACGAGGGTAATAAAGAACTAGTCAAATTAATGCAGTTGAAGGCAAAACAATATCAGACTAATCTCTCATGCGATGATTTCATCTTGAACACAAAATGCAAACAGAGCCAACGACAGCTAATTCGTAAACATAATGGAAAAGGCATAATAAATATCCAGACGTCAATAGAAAAAAAATAATAATAAAAATAATAAACCCAAGACTTACGAACAGGACTAAACAAAATCGCTGACGAACAACCAAATCATGAAATTAATTTGCTAACGTCTTGAACAATTTAATTCCTTCGAACTGATCCGGTTGAACAGGCATACGTAACTAAAGCACCTGAAAAATAAACTTCAAATGAAATCACGATTATCAAATGTGAGCGAACTCATTAGGGAATGTGCGTAATTGAGAGTTCATGCATGCAAGTGTGCCTGTAACTTGTGTGTGAACAGGAACTCTTGTGTGACAGCCAACGGGTTCTATCACGATACAACGATCCGTTTATGTCGAGATGGCGGGATCTGAAGGACTTGAAACTAATCATGTAGATACGGAGGCTGATCTTCCTGTTCCTCAGTGTCGTCAGTTTTTCCTTTTCAGTCTTTAACACTTTCTATTTCCTATGCAGTGTCCCAGAATTCTCAAAGCTCTTCTTTTTTACTTTCCTTGTCTACAGAAAGGACTACAAACAGGTATCAGGTGAATGAGATTACGGTTTTTGAATGCAAAGCACCATGGCTTGAAACCCTTCTCTAGAGAAGAGAGAGAGAGAGAGAGAGAGAGAGAGAGAGAGAGAGAGAGAGAGAGAGAGAGAGAGAGAGTCATCCCACAGGTAAAATATTGTACCGTGAATAAGTTCTCGCCAAAATTTAAAACTCGCCTCTAAAGAGAGAGAGAGAAGAGAGAGTCGTCCCACAGGTAAAAAATTGTACCATGAACGAGCAATCGCCCGAAATTTAAAGCTCACCTCGAGAGAGAGAGAGAGAGAGAGAGAGAGAGAGAGAGAGAGAGAGAGAGAGAGAGAGTCATCCCCAAGTTAAATTATTGTGACAGGAACGAGTCCTCGCCCAAAGGTCACAATTTTGACTTATTTTGGTGGAGACATTTTCGTAATTCTGTCCATACTTGTTCCACACAGCAGAGCCCAGTCAACCACCTCATTTCAAATAATACACGAATGGCCTACTTCATTCCGTACCACACTTGCATGACACAGCCGGGCCACACCAAAAAGTGATCATTAACGAATGACGTAATGCTTCAAGCGTGTCTACTCCTTTCCTTAAATTCAGGAACCTACACTTGAGGTGGTTCGGATGTAAAGAGCACTGCTAAAACACAACTGGGAAAGTTTAATAAAAAAATAATGGGTGAAATTAAACGGTGAAGTGGCAAAAAGCCACACAGCCTAACGAAAATCCTTCTAAGCTGTTATAATCCACCTCAGTTTGTTCCCTAGTCGGGGTCGCTGTTCTGAACGAGCCTTTTCAAGGTGTTTCTAACACTTCATGAACGGTTCATTTCGTAATCTGCTCTGGCTGATGTTTTACGGACAGATGTCCTTCTTGACTTAAACTGCCCCCAACCCCCACTCCCACAACATCCCCATTTATTCGGGCTTGGGAAATCTACGCGTTTGAAAATGAAAGATTTTTTCAGTATTAAATGGAAACCGTACCTTAAATGTAAACAAAAATGAATAAAGAAGGTCCACAATGTATCCGTCCGTAAGACTGACTTTGTGTGTCTGGCTGTCTGCAGCTTCGTCTGTAAGATATAAGACTGACTTTGTGTGTCTGGCTGTCTGCAGCTTCGTCTGTAAGATATGAGTCTGACTTTGTGCGTCTGGCTGTCTGTATATTCGTCTGTAAGATATAAGTCTGACTTTGTGTGACTGGCTGTCTGTACGAGTATCTTCGTCTGTAAGATATAAGACTGACTTTGTGTGACTTTTGTGTGACTGGCTGTCTGTATCTTCGTCTGTAAGATATAAGACTGACTTTGTGTGTCTGGCTGTCTGCAGCTTCGTCTGTAAGTTATAAGTCTGACTTTGTGTGACTGGCTGTCTGCAGCTTCGTCTGTAAGATATAAGACTGACTTTGTGTGACTGGCTGTCTGCAGCTTCGTCTGTAAGATATAAGACTGACTTTGTGTGTTTGGCTGTCTGCAGCTTCGTCTGTAAGATATAAGTCTGACTTTGTGTGTCTGGCTGTCTGCAGCTTCGTCTGTAAGATATAAGTCTGACTTTGTGTGACTGGCTGTCTGCAGCTTCGTCTGTAAGATATAAGACTAACTTTGTGTGTTTGCCTGTCTGCAGCTTCGTCTGTAAGATATAAGACTGACTTTGTGTGACTGGCTGTCTGCAGCTTCGTCTGTAAGATATAAGACTGACTTTGTGTGTTTGGCTGTCTGCAGCTTCGTCTGTAAGATATAAGTCTGACTTTGTGTGTTTGGCTGTCTGCAGCTTCGTCTGTAAGATATAAGACTAACTTTGTGTGTTTGCCTGTCTGCAGCTTCGTCTGTAAGATATAAGAATGACTTTGTGTGTCTGGCTGTCTGCAGCTTCGTCTGTAAGATATAAGAATGACTTTGTGTGACTGGCTGTCTGCAGCTTCGTCTGTAAGATATAAGAATGACTTTGTGTGACTGGCTGTCTGCAGCTTCGTCTGTAAGATATAAGAATGACTTTGTGTGTCTGGCTGTCTGCAGCTTCGTCTGTAAGATATAAGAATGACTTTGTGTGACTGGCTGTCTGCAGCTTCGTCTGTAAGATATAAGAATGACTTTGTGTGTCTGGCTGTCTGCAGCTTCGTCTGTAAGATATAAGAATGACTTTGTGTGACTGGCTGTCTGCAGCTTCGTCTGTAAGATATAAGAATGACTTTGTGTGTCTGGCTGTCTGCAGCTTCGTCTGTAAGATATAAGAATGACTTTGTGTGTCTGGCTGTCTGCAGCTTCGTCTGTAAGATATAAGAATGACTTTGTGTGACTGGCTGTCTGCAGCTTCGTCTGTAAGATATAAGAATGACTTTGTGTGTCTGGCTGTCTGCAGCTTCGTCTGTAAGATATAAGAATGACTTTGTGTGTCTGGCTGTCTGCAGCTTCGTCTGTAAGATATAAGACTGACTTTGTGTGACTGGCTGTCTGCAGCTTCGTCTGTAAGATATAAGAATGACTTTGTGTGACTGGCTGTCTGCAGCTTCGTCTGTAAGATATAAGAATGACTTTGTGTGTCTGGCTGTCTGCAGCTTCGTCTGTAAGATATAAGACTGACTTTGTGTGACTGGCTGTCTGCAGCTTCGTCTGTAAGATATAAGAATGACTTTGTGTGACTGGCTGTCTGCAGCTTCGTCTGTAAGATATAAGAATGACTTTGTGTGTCTGGCTGTCTGCAGCTTCGTCTGTAAGATATAAGAATGACTTTGTGTGTCTGGCTGTCTGCAGCTTCGTCTGTAAGTTATAAGTCTGACTTTGTGTGTTTGGCTGTCTGCAGCTTCGTCTGTAAGATATAAGACTGACTTTGTGTGTCTGGCTGTCTGCAGCTTCGTCTGTAAGATATAAGAATGACTTTGTGTGTCTGGCTGTCTGCAGCTTCGTCTGTAAGTTATAAGTCTGACTTTGTGTGTTTGGCTGTCTGCAGCTTCGTCTGTAAGATATAAGACTGACTTTGTGTGTCTGGCTGTCTGCAGCTTCGTCTGTAAGATATAAGTCTGACTTTTGTGTGTCTGGCTGTCTGCAGCTTCGTCTTTATAAGTCTGACTTTGTGTGTCTGGCTGTCTGCATCTTCGTCCTGTAAGATATAAGACTGACTTTGTGCGTCTGGCTGTCTGCAGCTTCGTCTGTAAGATATAAGTCTGACTTTGTGTGTCTGGCTGTCTGCAGCTTCGTCTGTAAGATATAAGTCTGACTTTGTGTGTCTGGCTGTCTGCATCTTCGTCTGTAAGATATAAGACTGACTTTGTGTGTCTGGCTGGCTGCAGCTTCGTCTGTAAGATATAAGACTGACTTTGTGCGTCTGGCTGTCTGCAGCTTCGTCTGTAAGTTATAAGTCTGACTTTGTGTGTTTGGCTGTCTGCAGCTTCGTCTGTAAGATATAAGACTGACTTTGTGTGTCTGGCTGTCTGCAGCTTCGTCTGTAAGATATAAGACTGACTTTGTGTGTCTGGCTGTCTGCAGCTTCGTCTGTAAGATATAAGACTGACTTTGTGTGTCTGGCTGTCTGCAGCTTCGTCTGTAAGATATAAGACTGACTTTGTGTGTCTGGATGTCTGCAACTTCGTCTGTAAGATATAAGACTGACTTTGTGCGTCTGGCTGTTTGCAGCTTCGTCTGTAAGTTATAAGTCTGACTTTGTGTGTTTGGCTGTCTGCAGCTTCGTCTGTAAGATATGTCTGACTTTGTGTGTCTGGCTGTCTGCAGCTTCGTCTGTAAGATATAAGACTGACTTTGTGTGTCTGGCTGTCTGCAGCTTCGTCTGTAAGATATAAGACTGACTTTGTGTGTCTGGCTGTCTGCAGCTTCGTCTGTAAGATATAAGACTGACTTTGTGTGTCTGGCTGTCTGCAGCTTCGTCTGTAAGATATAAGACTGACTTTGTGTGTCTGGCTGTCTGCAGCTTCGTCTATAAGATATAAGTCTGACTTTGTGTGTTTGGCTGTCTGCAGCTTCGTCTGTAAGATATGTCTGACTTTGTGTGTCTGGCTGTCTGCAGCTTCGTCTGTAAGATATAAGACTGACTTTGTGTGACTGGCTGTCTGTAGCTTCGTCTGTAAGATATAAGACTGACTTTGTGTGACTGGCTGTCTGTAGCTTCGTCTGTAAGATATAAGACTGACTGTGTGTGTTTGGCTGTCTGCAGCTTCGTCTATAAGATCTGACACCGCATTCGAACCCTTAAAAGAGCACTTAAGTAAAAGTAAAAATCAAGATTTCCACCTTAGAAAGGCAACCGTCTCTCCTCTTTCTCTACGACAAACAACAATAAATTTCTCTTCCCTTAAAAACACCCACTTGGGATGAGAGGAGGAGGAGGAGAATATGAAAACATCAAAAGCAGCGAACCTCCGATATACCTTTCTTCCACAGATAAACACGCAAGCAGCTGGGGGAGGGGGCCGCAAGGCAGACACCGTTTACTGATATTCGGGGTCTCGACAAAATCCTCCAGAGAGGAGGAATTATCGGTTAAAATGGACCAGCTGAGCTAGTGAATTTATTCCCACTAACGATTGAATTCTGGTCTAGACCTCCCAGCATAACAGGTGAACCAAACATACGGTTTTGCGGCAAGAACTGCGATTTTTTTTTTTTTTTGGGTGGGGGCGGGTTCTATCTTAATAAGCCTGATCTGAAATGTAATTTCTATTCATAATTTTTTTCTTTTTCAGAAAAAAAAAACTTATGGTGGTTTCCTGTATTATAATGTTGATACATCACCTTGTTGGAACCAATCTTCCAAGCGTCATTACTGAACTTTCTCTGAGCACTTAAAAGTCTCTTCCTGCTCCTATTACGATTTTTGATTGGTGAATGGATCATTCCTTTGCTACCCAAGTATCAAATCAATTTTCAACCAAAGTCATGGTAGATACACATATACAGTTATTCCCAACGCAGGATAAATTCGATATTATTATTTTGCGACTTAATATTTGAATATACGATAAGGGACTGGAATCCTGACCAGATGTACTTTGATCCTCAACTAATTAGTCCAAGCAAAAATCATGTCATTTTAAAGTCACAAAAAATAAGGTTAATATCTACGATGCACGAAGTACTCCGCAACGCTCATCAACACTGATTATGCTTTATCATGAAATCATCGACTTAAGATGCATCAACTATACTGTATGACATTAGGGAAGGAAAACGCGGCTCGATTTAGATATAACGAATTTTCTTACCTCTCCACTTGACTAACGAATCGTCACCTCCATATATAATCGGTCCACAGCGAGAGAAACACCTTCCCAAATTATTTATAGCCTTAACGGATCACAGCCAGCTGATTCTCCATTCTCAGTCTCCAACTCACTTTCTGAGAGCAGTGACTTCAGGTCCAGAGAATGAAAAATTAACACCGTTAACATGTTTTTATGATGAAGTCCATTTTCATTACAGCCAAAAACTGCCAATTCTCCACATCTATCTGACACTTGTCGGTTCTGCAACTGAAATGGTTCGTCTTGTGCTTAACGCGAATAACAAGATTCACGATGTATCTGAACTTAAGACATAATAATCTATAGTGATTAAAACAACTTCATTAATTGCTGTATATTATAATGAGCCATTAAGGACGACTATTGCTGTTGAAGACGAAAAACGGGCGTTCAAACCTGACCAATACGTAATGGTGAATGAGGTCACGATTGAATAACAATACTACTATTAAGGAGAACATCAGGGGACGTGGTAACATACCACGTATTGCTAATGACTACATACAATACAATTAAGAATTAACATATAAACGAGACGAAGAACGAAAGGAACAAAAACAAATGATAAAAAACCAGACGGAGTCTTGGAAATGTGGAAGTCAAAACCAACGGACTTCGACAAATACAGTTCACAGCAGAGTGAAATCTACAAGTTCTAGGTCATCTTAGGTTGAAGACACCGGTTCGTGTTCAAATGACATCGGTAAACAAGATCATGATCAATTAACACTGGTGTGGTTTATGATCAAATGACAGCCCAGAGGGCGATACTCGAGAGATTATCAGAAAAGCTGTACATAAACCTCAGGTAATGGATGAGTTCTCCAGTTAATAAGGTATTAAGTGACCAAGGGAATGATGGCATACTAATACTGAAGAATGAATCATCAGCAAATCAGTAATGTATCTCGGCTACTTGTTACAAATGCTTTTTAATAAGTGAGATCTCTTCATTCTGTATTTCTCTTTACCTTCTCTTATTTCCTAATGAGCACCATATTCTTTGGGAGCTTGAATTTCAAGTCAATGGCATCCCGTGGTGGGCTTGTTCTATATGAATAGTGCTCATATTCTGAATAATAATAATAATAATAATTTGGGCCCTAAAAATCTTCAACATGCGAATGTGAATAGAACTGAAAGACAAAAAGGTATTCTTACTTGAGAAGAACTGTTCTACAGCTAGTTCAGTCATAACTAAAAGGGTGTTTAAGAAAATAAAGGACAAAACACGACGAAGCGACATTATGTTACGGTGCCATGCATGACAACCATCCCTCCCCCTCCCCGGCAACTTAACCCTCCCCACCCACTCCTCGTTCAGGTATTCCCTACCCTGGAGGAATGAATTCTTTCTCTCTCGCTAGAAGAGAATGGACCACGTGGAAAGAGATGGGAAAATAGTGAGGCACAAACGAATTGAAAGAGAACCAATAAAAAACCAAAACAGGAATTACTGTGTTCTGTGAGTAACAAAACGAAATGTGAGCATTCTACGCTCCCAAAGACCCTCCCGTAAGGAAGCGGAGAGCATACCTGTATATGTATGCATGGGTACTTACTTATAATTTTTACTCTTTAGTTACGTGTAAGTACTCTGAGAATTAATGTGAGGCAAAACACAAGCAGCTAATTTCACCAGGTCACTCGACAAGAGCATCGGTCATTTATATCTGGTCAACGTAACTTATACGGAGATTCAGTAACAAATTAACTTTAAACAGACAACAGAGATTTTTCCTTTATTACCAAAGTAACCAATTTGATTAACCTAGTAATTCTAAATATTCTAACGCCGAAGCCAAAATGACCAAACACTTCCAAACAGTGAAGCGGAGGCAAATTCAAAACTGCCATTTTTTCCTTTTGTGATCAATCGGTCGTTCATCGTAGAGGCAATAATACAAACCTTCCAATCCGAAGCTCGAGGAAGGACGATCGAAAAAGAAGAAGAAGACGAAGACGAAGCATTAAGGCAACACAGAAGCAATCAATAATCTCCTCTGTGACACACATACCACCAAGACTCGTATCTCGGTGATGCATGCAATGACTCCCACCCCCTTGCAACACACAGGCAACAGGAACTGTAACTGCATTGTTCATCATCGCAGCTGTGACCATGAGTCTTCTTATCCAGTTAGCCACCTCGTGATGGCGGTCGCACTTGTCAATCTTATCACCAACTTTATCGGTATTCGAGAGGTTTTCTCGTCTTTCTATTCCAACACAAGTCATTGTATATTCTTGTAAGTCCATCATCTAAAAGCAGTGCCTTTGGAGTTGGGATGCGTAAACAAATTACACATTAACTGTAAGATACATACTGTACATATATGTACATGTATATATATGTATATATACATAAGTGTATATATGTATATATATATATATATATATATATATATATATATATATATATATATATATATATATATATATATATATATATATTCATCACGTTCCATATTTTCGTGATTCAGTTATACACACACACACACACACACACACACACACACACATATATATATATATATATATATATATATATATATATATATATATATATATATATATATATATATATATATATATATATGTGTGTGTGTGTGTGTGTGTGTGTGTGTGTGAACATAAAATATTTCTGTTAAAACAGAATTCCATCTAATAATGGGAGCCCATAAAAGAACCAAAAGGGTAAAAATTATAGCGTTGTCTTCGAAAATATAAGGCTATAATTTCTATTCTTTTGGTGTTTTATGAGCTCCCTTTATATATATATATATATATATATATATATATATATATATATATATATATATATATATATATATATACACACACACACACACACACACACACATATATATATATATATATATATATATATATATATATATATATATATATAACGTAGTGTGTGCGTGCATCATGCGCTTGTGTAAATCTATACAAGTACAAAATTACGCAGTATGAACCCAGCTCCGATAGTGAAAAGTAAACCAGCCACAAAAATATTCCTTCTCATATCTTCAAGAGTTCTCTGTCTCTCTCTGTCCGTGTGTGTGTGTGTCTGTCTGTGCCTGTGTATCTACAGAGAAACAGATTCACCCCTCGGGTTGGAAACCGAAGATCAAAGTGACGTCAACGCTAAAGCACGTCCTTGGAAAGGGTCACACACACACACACACACACACACACACACACACACACACACACACACACTCAAACGCCAACACAGAGGACCTCGGCCACGCAGGAAATTCCCTAAATGTCTCCTCACCTTTATCTTACTATAGCAGCTCATTCAATGAACAAAGAACACAGGAAGGGTTTAAGGAAGAGAAAGCAATAAGTGGGAAGGGAAAGAGAAATGAGAACGATTCTCCGAGTCGTTTTCTCGAAGTCACTGACTATTTTATATATTTCGGCATGACCATAGTGCTCGCTGAGAGAGAGAGAGAGAGAGAGAGAGAGAGAGAGAGAGAGAGAGAGAGAGAGAGACTGAATTGCTATACCGACTTAGGCACTATTCTTAGCCACTAAACTTTAGAGAGAGAGAGAGAGAGAGAGAGAGAGAGAGAGAGAGAGAGAGAGAGAGAGAGAACTACTGTACTATTCTCATCCACTAAACTTCTGGGAACTGAGCATTCCTTGACGTGAACCGAGTTGTTCATTGCATTCCGATGCAGATAAGAAAATTTTCATAGCTTTGAAATATATTCCCATTCTCTTCCTGGGAATAAGGGTTATTAACTTTATCTTGACAACATCCCAGGAAAACGGCAACACGATATGAAATCGCTTCTCTGCCTCCAAATACGTGGGGGCAGTTTTCTTGCTTCTCAGAAACAGAACTTCACGTTCGATGCTCTTCTGTTCACGGAAATGTCGACGACACACCTGGCCTGGTCATCGCTGGAAATCAGGATCCCCTCCAGGTCATAAGCCAACAACCTTTTTACAAAGCCTAGTTATAATGCTATCATTGATAAGTCAAAGCTTTATTTTGTAGGCAAAAACCAAGAAGAATTAGCCTGTGGCCATATGATATCAATACTTGTGAGGGTGATGTCATCAGAAGAGTACGCTCGGTATGCACATTTCAAGGCTGAATGCTCTCTCTCTCTCTCTCTCTCTCTCTCTCTCTCTCTCTCTCTCTCTCTCTCTCTCTCTCTCAGTCATGCTTGTGAGTATCCAGGAATTTCCTAAGAACTTGCATCCTATCTATAACCTTAGGGACTTTGATATTTATTATTTTTTTTTAAATATATCTGCGAGCCGTTTACCAAAACACATTAATAAGTTCTGAAATTTTATAGTCTGTAATGAAATGCGTTTATGGCCCCGTAAATATCGATCATACGAGTACAAACAGACGAATAGAGAGCCCTATAAATCATACGCATAAGTACTATACGTACGAGGGAAAATAGAGAATGAATGAATATATTCGATGCAAGAAATTTAATACGTACCTATTATGTATATAACAACCGCATGAAGTACCAACGGAAATATGACATTTTCCTCACATTAAAATTTTTCTAATTCCCATCATTGATTAATACGATGGAAAGGGATGAAAAATGAATTCGAAATGTAAGAGAAACTTGAATAACAATGAACAACAAAGCACACACACACACGCATTCCACCCTGAATGCGAACAAGAACCCCCCCTTTTTTTTTTTAACTCTTCCAGGAAAATTAAATTCTCTGACCAATTGCCCCACCTCTTACTTTTTCCTCTCAACTTGGAAAATAAGGAGCAGGTCACAGATCACGCGCCAAAGCACTCATGAATATGAAAATTATCTGGGAGCATCCGGCGAGGCGGCAATAGGCGGCAAAACGACAAAAACACACAATGAATAAAAAGCTGGAGGTTCTCAGGAGCCACTCACACACTCACTCACTTAAGAGATGAATCTGAAATCTCGTCAGCGCAAAAGAACACAAAGACGGGACCATTTTCCAGAACATCAAATGGCGTAACGTTGTCATATAAAAAAGGAAAAATAAACGGCAAAAGGGACATCTTGTAAATGATGCCTTGAACGAGATGTCAATTACAACAATAGTTAAATATGGCCAGAATATATTCACTTAGAATCCTTCATATTACACCTTCCGAGAGACGGTGTCAACCCAATCAACGTTTTCCGACGTCTAAAGGGAAGCTTCAGACAGGAAGCATTAAAATGATTAACAAAAGCACTTGTTGAATTTGCTCTTACTTTAAACAGAAAAGGGTTTGTTCACTTTGTCTTTTAAAGGCAAATACAAGCCTGGAAGATGAGAAACCCACCGAGGGTTAAGCTGACCTTGTGTAATCACGGGTTCCACTGAAAATATCCTTTTGTAAAAAGGATGTTTTAATCGAGCGATTAAAACATCCCGAAATTCGAATTAATATATACAATATTTGCACGCCTTCCGCAGTCTCAATAAAAACTAAATTGTATGTAACTGATAATTTCAACTGGTCTTCTTGTCTGCTCTAAGATTTCTCCGAAGCTCTTGAGCGTCTGTGTTTTGAGAAATCCATGCTTCCTACCCTTCATGGAACACTCTTGAGAATGTAAAGAAACTAATGCCTCCTTTTTGAAAGGAGGGATATATAATTCACACATGCATATATATATATGTGCGTATGTGTATAAATATATATACACACATATATATATATATATATATATATATATATATATATATATATATATATATATATATATATATATATATATATATATTACACACACACACACCTGGTGGCTCTTAAGACGTGAGAGGACAATGATCACTGACACATTCACTCTTAAAACTGATGAATCGTGAATGAACCCCGTGCTGGAAACTTCTGCAGAACTAGCCGCTTAATACACTTGGTAATACAAAAACACAGAAGGCTCACCAGCGAGCCTTTAACCCCCTAAACACATTGATCCTCAGACCTCTATCTTTCACTTCACATATACATCCCTTTCTAACACTTCCGAATCGTATACCCTTTTCACCAACCTATCCCTCCGCTAACTCTTTGACCTTCCTTTCATTTCTACTTATACCACAAAAACAATGTAAACAATTCATCTCTACAACCTCCACCTTCTTTCCCTCACACTCAACAACCACACTTCATTTCCATAGTGGAGAACTGGTTCAACAATCCATTTATGCACTGCTACCTTGGCCTCCACATCTCACCTACCATGAGATCCACTTCTTCTCTGATCCTACCTCCATCTGAGACACTAACTCTCAAATGCTTAAAGAACTCTCTACTCCCATTATCTACCATCCATGAAAACCTTCACAGCTTCATCTTCCTAGTCCCAGTTTACCCTCAACACCTTGTTTTTGCTTACATTTATTCTAAACTTTCTTCTCTTGTAAACTTTCAAACTTTCACTAATCTATACAATTTCTCTTCACCACCCCAAATTAGTATGGAAACATCTACCAACATCCACTGTACTATCTCTGATTTCTCACATCACTTCATACATTAAAATACTACACAGCTATGGAGACGTAATAAACTCTTATCTCCGCCTCAATTTTACACCAAACCAGGCACTCCCTTGCCTACAAATCTAACACTCGCTTCATTTTCATCATCGACACTTTCCATATATCAATTCTATCAATCATTCTCAAGGTCTATGTGTACTATAATAAAGCATTTCCCCTTTACTTTCAAACATTTTACATACCTTTTTTCATAACAAACGCTTGACCCACTCAAACTCCATCCTTGTCTAGGCAAACACTGTTCTTTCCCTATTAAACCTTCTGCTATCTGTCTTAACTTCTTATTGAAAATGCTATCATATACCTTCCTTGGTAAACTCAGCATGTTATGCCCTATAAACTTCTGTCTCCTCTACCATGTGTCTGTATGTATGTATGTATGTATGTATGTATGTATGCATGTATATTTTCTTTATATATATATATATGAATACATATTATATATATATATATATATATATATATATATATATATATATATATATATATATATATATATATATATATATATATATTACACGTGTGTGTGTGTGTGTGTGAGAGAGAGAGAGAGAGAGAGAGAGAGAGAGAGAGAGAGAGAGAGAACAATTCTCCATGTGTAAATATTTTCCAGGTAATTTATGTGATATTTGTCCCAGCAACCTCACGCTAAAATGTTAAAACGACGTACTCGATAATCTGGAAGGAACTCAATACTCTCCGCTGTCTCTCTCTTCCTCCCTCTCTCTTTCTCAAACACACACAAGAATAATCAAGAATATTATGTTATTCTAGTCTACCGATAAAACGAAGAGGATTCATGAACATTAATTCTATTAATATGAAGCGAAGAGAAGCTTTCCAAGGGAAAGCCCTCAGAAGAGAGAGAGAGAGAGAGAGAGAGAGAGAGAGAGAGAGAGAGAGAGAGAGAGAGAGAGAGTCATTTGTCCCAGATGCGACCTCCCCCGAGGTTAAGGCAACTCACAAGCACGCACAAGTACCAAAACAAGCACACGAACTCGAGAGTGACCCTCCGACCTTGTAGCAGCTGGATAACGAGGGGGAATTCGGGGATGAAGAGAAAGGGAAACGGAGAGAGAGAGAGAGAGAGAGAGAGAGAGAGAGAGAGAGAGAGAGAGAGAGAGAGAGAATATTTCATAAGGGAAAGGAATCAGTGAAAAAGAGAGCAGTAATAATAATATTAATAATGATAATAATATACATGGACCTTGAAAAATAAGCAGAGTACACATGGCATACTGAAGACAAGGTGTTATAACAGAAATGAATTAACCATGAACCACGACAAGGGATAGAACTTGCTCGGCACAAATACTAAGCATTAATATAGATAATTAAACAAGATTAATATGTAAATGCAACATAGACTACACATGTAAGTATACGAGTGTATATATATATATATATATATATATATATATATATATATATATATATGTATATATATACATATATATATATGTATAATATGTATATATATATATATATATATATATATATATATATATATATATATATATATATATATATAAACTAGAAACTTGCTTCGCCTCACACGATAAAAACGAAATACAACAATAAAAGGAACGACTGGCTGTGTGTGTGTGTGTGTGTTTGAGAGAGAGAGAGAGAGAGAGAGAGAGAGAGAGAGAGAGAGAGAGAGAGAGAGAGAGAGAGAGAGAGTACTGTTACTCGTGTGACACTAACACACACTTTCTCTGCCCGAGGCCTCTGCATCAGAAGCAGCTGGAACGTCAGCTCAGTCCTAAGGAAAGTCCACGACCTTAAGACTCTTCCAAAACAAATGAAGAAGAAGAAGAAGTAGAGGAAGAGCTTAAAACAAAATGAAGAAGATTATCGCAGCATTCAAAACCGACACTTATCGCACGCAGTAATCTAATCAAAGAAGAAAAACACTAAACGTTAACATTCCTTAAACATACAGTGAAAACATGGGAATTCTTCATACTTTCTCCATATATAATTGAATGTAAAAGCTGCAAAACCAATAACAGGAACAATAAGAAGAAAAGAAATATATGCAAAAACATTTTTTCACTATCCCGTATTTTTCCTCCAACAAAATGGACTGCCAATCTTTCAAATAGGAAAGTGTCAGCGTCAGCCTCGGTGAATTCCTTCAACCGCTCTCTCTCTCTCTCACACACACACACATACACATACACACACACACACACGCACAAGCAAACTTCTAGAAATGAAGCGTCAACGGACTTCTGCTGTTATTAAGTGCAAAGGAGGGTACGATCGTGGATCAGGTGCATCAATCTACTTCACGTGAGACAAGAAATGGCTTCGATAAGGAACATCCACAACAGAAAAACCCGTTAAGAGAGAGAGAGAGAGAGAGAGAGAGAGAGAGAGAGAGAGAGAGAGAGAGAGAGAGAGAGCTGGAAAGAATGTAGGAGAATACTGGAATACTGGAAATACAACTACTGGTGTATTAGCACGGAGGAGGAGGTTCGGGTGAGACCAGGAATGTAAAGGACGAGTTCTACTGCTGGTATGCTGACAACCTACCTACCACCAGCGCTTTGTAAGTCTCGGGGCCAGACTGACTGACCAAGACGCACACACTCGTCAATCAGTTCAGTTTTCTCAGTCGACCAGACAGACTCTTCAACGTTGTAAAATTAGCGTGACGGAAATCCGAACACGTAAATTTAAGAATTGAAGGAAAAGCATTCAACTTGTACACACTGGCAAATGTGAGGGCTGATAACTGTCTATATCTCACACGAAGATGAGATTCTTGATTAACAGTAAAGTCAACCCAGCTCTTCCTTATTTCCCTCATGAAGAAAAAAGGACTTATTTAAGAAGTATAATAGAAAAAAAAACTATGCGTGAATACAGTGTGTTTCTATAAGAACGTTACTCCCTATCCTAGTTCACGACTGCTTCGTTATGATAAACACTGTCATAAATATGACGACACATCTTGAACACTGGCAGAGAAAAGGACTTCAAATGACTCATTAGAAAGCAACGTGAAAAGAAAACAAGAGGGCAAAGGGAAAACGTAATCCAACCACGTCCATAAAACAGCCATACCCAGCGTAGGCGTGCATGCTGGAAAAACAAATACTCGTGTATAATCACAGTAAGCTTCCATATAAATGCCATCCGATGAAGTGATGAGCAAGCAAACAGAGAGAGAGAGAGAGCGCTCAGATACAGTTATATAATATCAAATCTCACGGATTACTATACTCAATTCTTATCTTATCCTTTGAAAAATATGCGCCCCGCACTACATCTGCCAATCTACACACAAACACACACATACATCCATACAGACACAAACAGGTAAAAACAAATTAATAAGCAACCTTTAAGAGAGTCATCTTGAGATTCAAGGAAGACAGATAATCAAAACAGAATCGCTGATGAGGGAGATCGCCAGAACTACGCACAGAATAAATTTTAAAACCAAGACGAAGTAAAACAGCGTTCTGCAGATGGTGTTTAGGGAGGGAGTGAGGGAGAGGGAGAGGGAGGGGGATGCCATTAAGCGAGGGAGGGAGGTCCCTGTGAAGGGGAGAGAGAGAGAGAGCCTCCCTCAAGAGCTGCCCAACAGGACAACGATGACCTTGAAAACTTGCAGGACCAGTGCGTGCGCAGACGAGAAAATACACACACACATACATTTGTATGTATACACATGAACGCAGGAGGGGATCAGACACATTTATTTTAAACCCATATTTAAGTTAATCTTTAAATTAACAAAAACTTCGCAAGATATTTCAGAAAAGCTAACAACTGCATCAAAAACTCCCTTTCCTTTGGAAAACAGCAAATATCACATCCCATGTACTCCCCGAGGACAGCGCAAATGAAGGTATTATTCGCCTTTACTACACTGCCAACTTAAGACGACTTGACTCTCACCAAATTCCTATCGGGTGTGACGCAGAATAAAATATAAACAGCACTTTATATAACCTGCCCATTGTTAGCCAGCTGATAATGTCAGCGAAAAAAATCCATTCAGCACTACAATTGACAACTGACCACATGCGACTTGTTTACACATCCACCTTAAGTTGAATTCACAACAAGAACGAATTCATTCATGGATAGTCTTACTACCGAATAGAGTAAATCGGCTTTCATTGATGGGAATAATTCAAACCACAAACGACAACAACGTTTCTTGCTTAATTTTATATTTTCTCTAAAATTGATAACTAAATGGGAGGCACTTCGTAAGAAAATTAAAAGTTTTCGACAAACTTTAGACAACTTTTAAGACCTCTTAGCAACACCAACAACCGAAAAACACTGACTGAACTTTTAAGACCTTTTAACAATACCAACAACAGGAAACTACTGACTGAACTTTTAAGAACTTTTAATAACACCAACAACCGCAAAATACTGACTGAACTTTTAAGACCTTTTAGCAACAGGAAAACAAGATCTTGACTGAAAACAAAGAGAGCTGCGTACCTTTCGAATGTACAGAAAAGGTGATACCCAGGAAATTCCATTACTGACACGAATGTCACGTGCGATTTTTATACACAACATAACTTTCACTTTGGTGTTAAAACAGTCGAACATCGTGTCAACTTTTCAATCGATTTTTCCAAGTTTAAAAATGTAAATATTTTTCCGTCACATCCGTCGAAATGCACACATAAACAAGCGATCCACAAAGCAACCGAATAAGATAAATTCTTGAAGAAGAAGAAGAAAAAAAAAAAGTGTTCATACAGGGTCGACTGATCGCGACGCTTTCTCAAGCTCAAAGGGGTTGGGCCTTTTCACTAAGGTCACACACGGTATTGGCTTTCTTAGACCACGGTCTGGGCTTTATAGACCATGGTCTAGGCTTTCTTAGATCTTGGTCTGGGCAGCAATAGGAAAGTTGGACCCTACTGGCAGAGCAGATAAGACCGGTCCTGAGGTACAGTGCAAGTTCGGAGACTCAGCTCTGATCCTAGTTATACAGTGCATGAGAAATCTTGAAAGACAATGGTTATTTAAACGTATTACAAAATACATACCAAATTTACTAAAGTGTATGTCTCGGCTCGTCTAAATATTACAACCATATGAATCTTCACCCAATAATGGACGCTTTATGAAATCAGCATAGTAGAAAGCAACTCTCTTTGAACCAGTAACTATTACGTACAAAGCCTAAGAACAGGAATAGTATACTGTGTACAGTATACCTTCAGTAGCCAGCACCAACTGCATTCACAAAATGTTTGCACTCCAATTAATCCGAAAAACGCTTTTCATAATCTTCTTCATTATGTTTTATCCTTTCAAAACTTAAGCAGTTGGAATCAGCTGTTTTTGACGATATCTTTTCCATCTGAAGTACAAAATATTTTGGCGATTATAAAGTGCATTGAGATAAAAGTCAAACAAAGTCTAATTAAAATCTTTTACAATAAGGGTGAACTGGTGACAAGGTTCGTTGTTCGTGTGTTAAAATCTGACGATTTAATAATCCTCCGTGGTAAAATCATCTAAGAGAATCATCCACGTTAATGCAATTGCACGACATCCTCAGAACTACAGAGGACATTTTGGTAACGAGTTCTAAACGGAAGAAGTTCACGTGCCTCGAGAAAAGCAAGTTAAAAAAAAAAAAAAAGGTCTTGCAAGAAAGCTATCACATGACGACGTATAATGGCAATAAATTATTATTCCAAGGGGATTCTCATCATGTGACGTCAGCACGTGGTATGAAGTCATGAGGTACTTGAGAACATCCGTCAAGTCCACAGTGGTGATTCACTAATCCTGAAGGATCTTTCTGAAAGCCACTGAAATCATCTCTGACGCGTCCTAACTCGTTAAATCTTATCGGGGGGCGGGTCTCTCTCTCTCTCTCTCTCTCTCTCTCTCTCTCTCTCTCTCTCTCTCTCTCTCTCTCTCTCTCTCTCAACAGTGCATCTGGAATGCGGGTTATAGCAAGGAGGTTACTATAACCTTCTTGGGTTATAGTAAACCCTGCTAACTGATCAAGAGTTAATGCAGGCATAAGGCCTGTTTAATCTTACAGCAACAAAACAAATGGTGGTTATTGGATGTTTTCTAACAGTTCAATATACAGTACAAATCAGTAAGACCCTGCAGCATTTAATTTTTCACATATTTATTAAATTTCCCTAAAGTTTAAGAGCGAGACAGAGTACGAAAGAAAAAAAAAAGGGGGGGGGGTTATACACGACACAGTCGGACACAGTAAAGCTAAACTGAAACAAAAATGAGGACAAGGAATTTAATAATGAGAGAACATGGAATCTAATAATAACATCATGTGAAATAAAAAGAAAAAGAAACTGATCGATCAAGCGAAACAAAAAAAAAGGGGGGGGGGGAGAACCAAAGAAAACACAAGTGGACTTCATGACTGTTTATACAAACAATAAACTAACAATCTGTAAAATGTAAAGAATACAGTCAACTGCTGTCACTTAAATCAACTTCGATATGATTGCCCAGCATTTACCTATCTGCACTAACACAACACAAACGCAAGGCCGCTCGTCATCTTTCTTAAAAATGAAAGCATTTCTTTGGTCAGTAACTTTCTAAACTCCTGTAAACGGATTACACACACACACACACACACATATATATATATATATATATATATATATATATATATATATATATATATATATATATATATATATATATTATCACTATATGATATATATCACACACACATAGATTATATATACATATATATATGATTATATATCACTTTAACACAGTGATTCGTAATCACACTACCACAGGTGAAAAATAAGAGACATATATGTAGGTCGTAAATATATATTATATATATATATATATATATATATATATATATATATATATATATATATATATATAACTGCAAAAAAAAAGTTTACATTCCAGTAATTACAAAGTGATACCAATGTATTCTACACTAAATGAACAATGATTTTCATACATGCACACACACACACGCACACACACTCTTCCCGTGCAAACATAAAACTCTGGCGGAATGTCCACGATTTTCAGTACCTCATCCGAGTCCTTGGATGAACTGAGGGCGGAATGTAATTAGAGCATTCATTAGAGTGATAATTAAGAATTACCTTTGTGAACAGATTGGTTATTAAACCGATAAAAATTTCCGTAAAATAAGGCGGCTGCTTATTTATCATCATACCGCCTGTTCATCTAGTCTCTCACAGCACAAAAAATAGAAGATTAATTTAACAATGGAGATACGCTGACTGACTGATTGAATACGAATCTTTTGGGGTACAAAAAGTTGAGCATGTACTAGATTACAGTAAGTAAATGGAAACCACAAACAAACGGTATTTAGAGAGTAATTACTTATTATTGGAGTACGTTATTTTCAGCTCAAGTTGCTTTATTGATAACGATATGAAAAAATAGCCAGTAAGTAACCTTACTCCCCAAGCAATGTATATAAAATTTAAGAGAAATTCATTAAATCAAGATCATAAAATAACAGTTAAAATGACTAAGAAATGACTATAAGCTAAAATTACAAAAAGTAAAGACTATAAGCTAAAATTACAAAAAGTAATGACTGTAGTTAAAATCAAAATAAGTAATGACTAAATGTTAAAATTCCAATAAGTAATGACTATAAGTTAAAAAGTAATAACTATAAGTTAAAATTACAATAAGTAATGACTGTGCGTTAAAATTACAATAAGTAATAACTATACTTTACAATGACAATAACTAAATGGCTAAGTTAAAATTACAATAAGGGTCTCGAAAGATTTCTTAAAGAGTCTCTAAAATTTTCTTTCCCCTGACCTAAGGCCAATTATAAAATGGCTCCATGGAGCATTACTGCTTATCCCACGGTATGCTCAATCAAACAGATGCACTCCCTGCGTATTACTGTACTACTCAGAAAACGAACTTTATTCATATGGAACAAGCCCACCAATGGGCCATTGACTTGAAATTCGTTTCCAAAGAATATGGTGTTCACCGGAAAGAAGTAACAGAGGGTAATGGGAAATAGAGAAAGAAGAGATCAGCTATTAGAAAAGAAAAACATATCGATTAATAAATTTAATAAACAATTAGTTGAAAATATACAACAATGATTAAATTACGAGGTGAACTGCTCAGAGTTATAATGAATTGCATCTTCGCAAGAACTTCTGAGGCTGCAACTGCACAACATCCCCAGGGGGACTGTTCCACAGTCTAACGATATGAGGAATAAAAAACCTTTCAGAATAATAATAATAATAATAATAATAATAATAATAATAATAATAATAATAAACCAAAGTCAACAGTAGCACTCGCACCCGCAGTTCATCAAAGATGATCCTTCCCATTCATATCCACCAGAGCTGCTGCTTGTTTTCGATCAGGTCAACTGTAAACACAGCCGTAAAGTTCCTTTCTTAAGGCATACATTTCCCGTCTATCTCTTCGGGAATGAGGCCGTGACTGTCTGAATTCTAGGAGGAATCACGAGCTCCCTCCACCCCCCCCCCCGCCCCGTTTCAACCAGGAGTCGGGGATCTTATCTGAGTTTCGATGGCTCCATACTTTTACATAAACTTGTGTTGGCGAGACAGCAGACTGCTACATTTTCACCTTTGCCCTCGAAGGATTCATTATTATTATTATTATTATTATTATTATTATTATTATTATTATTATTATTATTATTATTCAAAAGATAAACCCTTTTTCATATGGAACAAGCGTACAGGTGCCACTGGCTTGAAATTCAATCTTCCAAAGACCGTGGTGTTGACTTGAAAGAAGTTACAGAAGATAATATGAAATACAGAAAGAAGAGACCAGTTATCAGAAAAGAAAAAAAAATATAAATCAAATATATATTTAAGGTTCTAAGTGCACAACATCCTCAGGGTGGACATAACAAGTCACAAGCGTATTTCTGCGTCACAGCGTACCGGTATTTTTGAAACTTACCTTCTTAACAAACAAATTCACTTATTTAGAGGTTTTAAAGATTTAAGAGGGAAGTGCATCCGAAAATCTTAGATAATCGAAAAAGTAAGTTTCAACGTGGCCATCACAACATATATAAATGGAGAATGTGACAGACGAAGACTATAAAGTCATTTAAAAGCAACACGCACTTTCAATAAAAACTTCTACATTTTAGCAGACCAAAGCCCTAACCAAGCCTACTTCACTTTGCAGGTGAAAGCGCTGTGAAGGTTCCGAGGTGACTGAAACATACGCATTACCCGTTCAATAGCATTTCTAACCTGGCCTGACTTTCAACTCTATCTCCAACACTAGCACATATAATCCTCGAGATACGAAAAAAGTAAAATCAAGAAAGTACAAAATAATTTTTCACTTTCTTTTTCTCCAGTTTAAACAGACGTGTGCTCTCTCTCTCTCTCTCTCTCTCTCTCTCTC
>NC_089744.1:29405000-29410000 GCF_040412425.1 Macrobrachium rosenbergii | reverse complement strand
AACTGCTGTTTCTCATGCTAATTCCTTCAGTTCTAATTAAATGTGCATTATACAGGCACACGTAAATGCTATGCAAGAGCAGGACTGAGACACACACACACATATTTTTATATATATATATATATATATATATATATATATATATATATATATATATATGTATACATAATAATAATAATAATAATAATAATAATAATACGTGTGTGTGTGTGTGTTTGTAATGTAATATGGACGCCCGTGCTTACCTTTCGCAACAAGTACATAGGTGCAGCGATCTCTTTATATATAAACAGTAAAGCTTTGTAGAGTGCACCCTGCGGCAGCGTAAACAGTACTGAATAATGCCGGCATTGGTTCGTAGCATTTTCTAAAAGCACTTAATTCTGCAGCATGACACCACTTGGACTTGAAAATAAAGCATACAAAACAAATTTTATTTCCAATATCGTGGTATATAAAAGTGACCGAAAATGTGATCAAAATCACGTACTAAACATACACACTGACAAAATCCCACAGAGAGAAAATCTCCCGAAGGCCACCACTGCAGTGCATAGGGTATATACAAGATTCGTAACCCAGCAGCGGGGTAAATAATCTCAAAACACGAGTAGTACCCCTTTAAAAAAGGCAGATAAGGCATGACGCTTAGAGCTTCCTTTCTGTTTATTCCTTTTTGAAGGAGACCAACCTATTTCTAAACTCCCCATTTCCGCCTTCCCTATTTGCGCAGTTAGAGAGACGACGAGATTCCTCGACCCGAGTTGGGCTGGGACTTTTGACATAGCTAACGCACGGTTGGTTTTCCTGAATTGCTTTCCTTTTAAATCTCCTGCCTAAAGTAGATCCAAGGAGAGAGAGAGAGAGAGAGAGAGAGAGAGAGAGAGAGAGAGAGAGAGAGAGAGAGAGAGAGAGATTAGGATGTCTGTCTCAAGGCTTATTAGTCCATCCGAGGAAACATCATGTGCTCACTTATCCCTAGGAGCAGGTTTTACTGTTCATTCACAGCGTTCTAATGATTTTGCCTATCTTTCTTTTAAACTCTTCCACACTGTTGCTGTTTACAACTTCTGGTGGCAATTTATTCCATGTGTCACATATCTTGTATGCAAAGAAGTTCCCACAATGAGATGTGTTGTATCTCTTCAGTTCTAGTTTCCATCCATTATTTCTTGTCTGGTTTTCGTTTAATGCAAAGAAGTCACTGTCTAATTTTGTTATGCCTTTCAGTATTTTGAATGTTTCTATTAGTTGTCCTCGCAATCGTCGTGTTTCTAAGTCATACATGTGCTGGCTCTCTAGTCGTCTTTGGTAACCTATTTGCCTGATGAATACAATTAACTTTGTGGCTCTTGCTTGTATCCCTTCTAATCTATTTATCCTTTCTTAGCGTTGGTGACGAAAACTGTACTGCATATTCAAGATGAGGTCTAACTATTGATGTGTAGAGCAGAAGAACCGTTTCCTTGTTTCTGTACCTGAACCGCCTCTTTATGTATCCCACTAGTTTCTGTACCTTCTTTTCAGCTTTTATGCACTGTTTTCTGGATTTTAAGTACTTGGTAATAATGATTCCAAGGTCCTCTTCTTGTTCAACACTGTTTATGTCATTCCCAAGAAGCTAGTAGTTGGCATGAGGGTTGTTTGTTCCTATTTGTAACACTTTACACTTACCCAAGTTAAAAGGCATTTGCCATCTTTTTTACCACTCTCCTATTTTCCTTAGATCATTTCTTAAACTTTCCACTAGATCTGGGTCTGCTGCATTTACAAATTTGGCTATCCTGCTAGTTAAGCCTACATCAATATGATTAATGTAAATAAAAAACAAAAGTGGGCCAAGGACAGAACCCTGAGGAACTCTGCTTGTCACATCTGCCCATTCTGATTCTTCACCGTTTATTACGACTCTCTGTTTTCTATTAGTTAGCCAGTCTTTGATCCAGTCTGCTATTTCTCCTACAATTCCTAAGGCTCTAACTTTATCATTACTTTCTGGAGTGGAACTTTGTCAAAGGCCTTTTGGAAATATAAGTAGAGTATATCTATTGTCGTAAATGCCAGAGAGAGAGAGAGAGAGAGAGAGAGAGAGAGAGAGAGAGAGAGAGAGAGAGAGAGAAAATCCTCAATCGCTTTTTCTTAAATCTCCTGCCTAAAGTAGATGCAAGGAGAGAGAGAGAGAGAGAGAGAGAGAGAGAGAGAGAGAGAGAGAGAGAGAGAGAGAGAGAGAGAGTTTTTCTTAAATCTCCTGCCTAAAGTAGATGCAAGGAGAGAGAGAGAGAGAGAGAGAGAGAGAGAGAGAGAGAGAGAGAGAGAGAGAGAGAGAGAGAGAGCTTTTCTTAAATCTCCTGCCTAAAGTAGATGCAAGAGAGAGAGAGAGAGAGAGAGAGAGAGAGAGAGAGAGAGAGAGAGAGAGCTTTTCTTAAATCTCCTGCCTAAAGTAGATGCAAGGAGAGAGAGAGAGACCTACATCGCTTTTCTTAAATCTCCTGCCTAAAGTAGTGCAGAGAGAGAGAGAGAGAGAGAGAGAGAGAGAGAGAGAGAGAGAGAGAGAGAGAGAGAGAGAGAGAGAGAGAACTAAAGTAATTTTCAACCAAATATAATATTCTTGATATATATACTGTAAGATCCTTCTCCCCTTTCATTTCCAAAACGTTAACTCAAACAAAATATTTATAAAAGCGGTTTTGACGCACACTATTCAAGACTGTCCCCTCTTCACCTCCATGAACTAAGATCTTGCTTAATGATAAGTAGTTCTTTTTTATATATATAGAATTCGGGCCAATTTACCACGCACTTAAATTCTATCGTCTACTTATGGAAAAGTGTGTAGGGAAAATATGGTTAGGATAGTTTTATGGAATCCATGTTCTCCAAACGCTCAGTGCCTCACCAAAAGGTTATATACGGTCCAAGAACTCTCAATACAGTTCTGCTTAATGAGAAATCATAATAAAGGCTTATAAAAGAGCCTAAAAAGCGATTTGGACTCTATATCATCACATTTCGTTGAAAGGACAGTCCTTGGGTCTCTCTCTCACTCACTCTCAGAAAACTTCGTCAGCAATGAGAGATATTGTTCACAATCATTTACTTGACAGTCAGATACACCACTCTATAAAAAAGGCTAGTATTTCCGCAAGAAATAACAGAGAAAAAAGATCACGGCAAATACATTCCAACCCGACTACGGTTCTCAGGAAAAAACATGAATAAAAAATAAATAGAAAAAAAAAAGGAACCCAAACACCTTTAGAGTACGCTGCATGTACACATACCGCCGCTGGTACAGAAGGGCAGACCCTGATGTGAAAACTATATTATTATTATTATTATTATTATTATTATTGTTATTATTATTATTATTATTGTATAAGGTGCGTTCTCCAACCAAGATTTCAAACCGTCCTTACTAAAGAAGGGTGTCTCAAATTTCCATCGGTATAACCTCCCTCCAGCAATCACAGCATCACACTGCATTTCCTTCGACGCTATAGACTTTGGCTAGAGAGCCACGACCGCGGGTAAATCCCTCTTTCTCTGTCTTTCTTAGTAAATGGGACATATACGTGTGTGTGTATGTGTGTGCGTTTATGTCCTATGAGTACATGTACCAACAGAATTGCTTTTACGTCATAAATATCGGTATTGTGTGAACCTGTGGCCAACATTATGTAACAGATATCTGCAACCACTTAACAGGACACGGAACTCTGTAAGCAGACTTTCTCCCGATTACAATGAGATATTCCAACTAAGATACCGATTCTCTCTCTCACACACATATAAATAATGTATGTATATATAGAATTTTTCTTTTTTAACCCCTTTCAGGTCTGAACTTACAAAAATGTATAGATTTATTTCAGACGTGTTTTTTCATGATCCACTTTACAATTTCCATCTCTATTAATCACTGAGGGAGCTTCGATTAATACTCGTAATGTCCTTAAGATTTATATTGTCAGAATGATTTTATTTTCTTCTTTCTTTCAGACTTGTTAACTTTTTTTTTTTTCATTCAAGACTGACTTCAAGACATTATACTTTTTCGTTCTGAAATGCTATTACTATCCCTCTTCGGTGACAAATTTCTTTGGGGTCTGCTCATTATTTGCCACGGCCGTTGTTTTGTTTCACCAAAGTCTGGTAAGGGTTCAGACTGCGGTTACGCAATGCTCTTCTGCGAGACTGGACCCCTGCCAGAAAATCTTGACCCTTCTCCTCTCGAAGTTAGGTCCATACTGAGTTGTGGAGCGAGGCGACACCAGTTTCCCGTGCTCTGCAAATTTGTAAATGGCTGCTTTTCCTTTTAATTTAAAAATTACTCGTACTAACTGCGAGGGGTATTTATTGTGCAGTTGGAACCTCAAGAGTTCTAGCGAGGGTGTAATGCACTACTACCAAGAACATTTCACTTTGTATTTTAATAATTTTATTTAAATATTTGACTACTTACGAAATTTATTAATCAAAATTTTTTTTAATTACTGATCCGTTCTCTCCAGATTTCCATTACCTTCTGTTACTTCTTCCTAACGAACACCATATTCTTTGGAAGCTTGAATTTCAAGTCAATGGCCGCTGTGGGCTTGCTCCATATGAATACGGTTCATCTTCTGAATGATATTAATAATAATAATATCTGCATCAAAGTACACTAGAAAGTGCTTCCAGTTCTGATGCAGTTCTCTTACAGCCTCTTTTGTGGAAAACTACATTTTTGTATAAGAAAAGGTTCGACGACAATAACTATTGTTATCACGAGCACCTGCGCAATTACTTAAGAGAGTGTTATGCACTGCAGATCAGAATGTGGAGAGTTCAGAGAACTAGGGTCAAATACACATCCCAGGACTACGAGTAAAGCAGAGGTGGCATTCCGACCACTAAGGCCTCTCAGCATCATTTCATATCATTATTTTCCAATGCACCAGAGCACATTCTAAGAGAAGTATGATAAGCTACGAGTTCATCACCTATTCCTTTCGTTAAGT
>NC_089744.1:29337500-29402500 GCF_040412425.1 Macrobrachium rosenbergii | reverse complement strand
GAAGCCATCTCAGACATATAGAATACAAAATTAAATTTTCGTTAAGAAGGCAAAAGTGAAATTAGAATTCATGCTCTCCCATTTTCAACCTCCTAGGAAGGAGGGGGGGAGGGGGAGGGGGATAGGTGATGGGGGAGGATGGGCCATCCTTTTCCCAATTGCTTTTCCTTCCAACATCATAAACCGTCAGAGATAAGATCCCACGATAGCGAGTGAGCGACAGTTCGCGCGGGAGACAGAACCTCAAGTGTTGTCGCTCTGACCGAGACAGACCGTCAATTCTAATAGCATCAACTTCGGAGACATCAACATCGACCACAGAAGAAGAAGGAGAGAGAGAGAGAGAGAGAGAGAGAGAGAGAGAGAGAGAGAGAGAGAGAGAGAGAGAGAGAGAGAGAGAGACAAAAATGAAACCATATTAAAAGTACGAGAGGACAATGAGTGACCCAAAGGCTGAGAGAGAGAGAGAGAGAGAGAGAGAGAGAGAGAGAGAGAGAGAGAGAGAGAGAGAGAGAGAGGCAGACGGGGTTTATCAACCTCAATCAACGGACGGGACAGACATGGCCAACGGAAACAAAGACACAATAGACGGAAGTAACCACAGCCGCTTTTCAAAAAACGACGCAAGCCTGACCACATGAAAATGAATAAGCATCGTGTGTGTGTGTGTGCGTATGTGTATGTGTGTGTGTGAGGGCAATTACGACATTTCCATCTTTACAACCAACAAGAAAACTAACAGGAGTCTCTTGCAGCACAGAAGATCGGCAAAATATAAATCGGGAAACTTGACACATTAAACTATAAGACACAGTACAGGGAAACAGTGACAAGTCCGACAGATCTGTGTCGTGACGCCAGAAGGAACAGGGAGGATTCCTAACACGCACAGACACACATATATGTATATACAATTTATTTATTTCACAGCTCATGTTTTCTTTGATTTTATGACTATCCTTCACAGAAGATGAATCTACATTTATTTTCAAGCATCTTACGTGAGCATTTAAAATGTGGAAACTCTGTGGCCTTAACATTTGACCTTAAAGGCCGACGAACTATGTGCAAGCAACAACTAACCATTTTGACTAAAACACCTAATGTATGCTTTCACGAAGTTCGACCCAAATCCTTTTAGGTATTTACGAGCAAATCTGCTGAGAATAAAAATACAATAAAATAAAATAAAATAAAATAAAAATACTCGACAGATAAACAGACATTCGCATCACCTAAGCATACACCGAAAATGAGACTCTTCACTTCAGCCATGAAATTCCTGGTCTTTCACCTGAAACTGAAACTTCCCCCTTCCTGCATCTCTATAACGACGGCAGAGGCAATGGGCATTTGGGTCCCCAGCGCTTAGTATTTCCATTAGTACGGCTCACACGCGAATTTTTTTGGGGGGAAAAGAGGAGAACTCTCAGCCTAACCCAATCAAAACATCTAACGAGCAACGATAAAAGTGCATAAGTCCCACTGACACGCACGCATACACATACACAGAGAGAGAGAGAGAGAGAGAGAGAGAGAGAGAGAGAGAGAGAGAGAGAGAGAGAGAGAGAGAGAGTACGGTGATATGATTCAGTAGCTAAACATTTTAATTACAAGAATTTGAGAGAGAGAGAGAGAGAGAGAGAGAGAGAGAGAGAGAGAGAGAGAGAGAGAGAGAGAGAGAGAGAGACGTACCCATCCACTCCACTGAGCTGTCATGGCGAAAAGTCAATTACGAAAATTAATTAGCAGGACTTCCCGATACGTATCAGGCACGGCTACGCATATCTTGAAATTAAAACATGCATAATTATATTTCAGAAGAATACAAGGCACTTACTTTGTACAATCTTTTTCAATAGAAAAAGGAATATATGCTCAACTAATGTCATGCATTTTGTATCAATGACAAAGATGATGTTACGACGTCATTTTTTATAAGAATTCAGTCCTTATTGTTATTTATAGTACAAAATAATTACATACAAGACAATAAATTTATGGCCAGTTACTTCCCAGCAAAACACTGAAAATAAAATATTCTCAGCAACTTCGAACAAAAAACGAAAAATAATTTATTCTTTAAAAAGTACTTTTGACATTTTTCGAGCAATATACGAAAAAATATCATTTCAATTCTCCCCAACATTTCCAAAACACAGCACCAAAAATATCTCAAAACGTGAAAGTAGAAAGAACTTCAAGATCCCAACTTGTTAAACAAGGTCCAAAACTTCTTACGCACCGTACAATAAACTGGAGAAATAAAAATGTTTCAGCTGGATAAAAAAAAAATCTAATAAAAATTATATAATTTTAGGATGGCTCTTGCAGTACATATATAGTTAAATTTCTGAATATTACCAATGTTGACAGCTGTTGCAACACGATTTAGCGTCCAGCTATACTCTCAAAATTATCTTAAGTAAAATTATTAATTTTGCTTCGATGCGCAGACCATCTTTTAAAAAGCATGACTGAAGTGATGTACTCAATAATTATATGCTTCAAGTCATACTCTAATTGCTCTGACCGAAAATACTGAAATATTTGAAGCTCGAGGGAAACTGGGTTCAATTGAAGGTTGGTTACACATCAAAAGCATGATGACTAGCACAAAAGGTTTTTGTCATTTGTATTTTAGAAGAAAATCCACTCTTACTGCCTCACTTGATTACTGTCAGAAAGCTTAATTTTCCTTGTTAAAATCTAAAGTACTACAGAATACACCAGTATCTACAGAACTTGTAATAATGTAGAGGTGCTACCTATTTTGCATATGGAATATTTTCGTTTTAAGAAACACACAAAGTATTAAACTACGGAGAGAGAGAGAGAGAGAGAGAGAGAGAGAGAGAGAGAGAGAGAGAGAGAGAGAGAGAGAGAGAGAGAGAGAGATCTGGTAGGGTGGCATACATAAATGTACATACAGGGTGTCCATAAAGTCTCTTTACAATTTAAAAAATATATATATATAACAAACGTAAATGAACAGACACATATGTGGAAATTATTGCAAAATGAGAAATAGATATTGAATTTTTTTTGCCTCTATATGGGCACCATTAGTTCCACGCAGCATTATCAAGACGGTACTCGATTTCTTGCCATGTTCACTGTAGCATAGCCTCATCAATGGTGGCAATGGCATCAGTGATCTTTTGCTTGAGATCAGTGGTTTCCGTATCTTTGTTCGATACACGATATCTTTAACATAACATAAAGGGATTTCATTATGTGTATACGTAAGCTCACACAATTAATCAGCCACCAGAGACCTACTGAAAAATAAAGAAATCGACCGTTCTTCGGGTTTTCGAACCGTTAAAAAACACAAGAAACATCTGATGCAACAAAGGTCTGACTTGCGTTAAAAGAGCGAGTGAATCTTGAACGTTCCATTCGCTCAAATGCGTCACCGCTCCCTCTCTTAGACAACGTGTATTACTCCCTCCTTATAATGTCAATAAGAACACCAATGTTAATTTTTCCGCAGCATACGGGTTTTCTTAATTATCTTAATATGAATTCCAATCATAATGACATAACTGATGAAAGAAGGCTCTATATACAAAATAAATCACAAAAAGAATGGGAGGGAAGAATCCTGGAATATTCCATATTCACCTGTTTCGACAAAAGCTATTCTCTCTCTCTCTCTCTCTCTCTCTCATAGGTGAAACCACTCACTGGATTCTCCAACTGCCGTTTCCAAGGTGACACAATCCCTTCCACTTTTTCTCACCTTCGTCGGGGCATTCTTTCCTAAAACTAAAAAAAATAAATAAATAAATAAATAAAAAATAAAAAAATAAAAACAAAAGAAAACAGGGAAGGTAACAACGCCATTTCTCCCAAATTATGGAGGAGCGCCGATACTCCCAGAGGGGTATTAAAAGAGCCTTCATTTCCCAGTCTGTAAATATGCGAGAGGCTTTAAGGACGAAAGAGGGAAGACGATGCCATAACGGCCTTAGAGCTCCGAGGCTTAAAGCCGAGGAGCGCAATTAGAAGAAAACAATAATGGTCTAATGCAAACGATATCATCGAATATACGGCCAATCCTCTGGGGCTCTTTTCAGTTCAGTGTCTGGCAAGGCGCGCGCGCGCCTCCCCTTCAATGAGATAGATGCCAAGGTCCTATCAAGTACCTTCACAGACGTTTTCTTGCCTTAAGAAACTTAGAGGGCGGTGAGATAAACTTAAAATGACGAAGGAATACACTTTAAATGGCAGCGTACACTTTAAATGGCAAAGGGAACACTTTAAATGCAAAAGGAATGCATTTTAAATGACAAAAGAATACACTTTAAATGGCAAAGGAATGCACTTTAAATGGAAAGGGAATAACACCTTAAATGGCAAAGGAATAATTTTAAATGGAATACTGAATAAACGTTAAATGGCAACGGAATAAACTTTAAATAGCAAAGGATTACACTTTAAATTGCAAAGGAATACTTTAAATGGCAAAGGAATAAATGTTGAATGGCAAAGGTATACACTTTAAATGGAAAAGGAATACACTTTAAATGGAAAAGGAATCCACTTTAAATGGCAAAAGAATACACTTTAAGTGGCAAAGGAATAAAATTTAAATGGCAAAGGAATAAAATTTAAAAATGAATAAACAAATGGAAAAAGAATAAAATTTAAATGGCAAAGGAATAAACCTCAATTAACAAATGAATAAACTTCAAATGGAAAAAAGAATAAAATTTAAATGGCAAAGGAATCAACCTCAATTAACAAATGAATAACCTTTAAATGGAAAAAGAATAAAATTTAAATGGCAAAGGAATAAACCACAATTGACAAATTAATAAACTCAATGGTTAAAGACTAAACTTTTAATGACTATGGAATAATTTTTAAGTGGCAAAAGAAAAATTCAATTAACAAAGGAATAAACTTTAAATGACGAGGGAACAAACTTTAAATAACGAACGCACAAAATTATGAACTTTCAAAGTTTAAATGACAATGTTAGAAAATCTAAATGACAAAGGAATAAAATTAAAATGACGAATAAGCTTTAAATGACAAAGAAATTAACTTCAAATGACAAAGGAATAAACTTCAATTAACAAATACACCTTAAATGATGAGGGAATAAGCTTTCAATAACGAATGAAAACACTAAATGATGAACTTAGAAACTTTAAAGGACAAGGGAAGGAACTTTACATGACAAAAGAATAAATATTAAATGACGAGAAATGAACTTTAAATGAAGAAGAAATAAATTTTAAATGACATGGAATAAATTTCAACTGACAAGAGCAAACACCTTAACTGATGACAGAATAAACTTTAAAAGACAAGGAAATACTTTAAATAACAAATGAAAATGATAAAGAAACTTTAAATACCAGGAGAATAAACTTTACATGACTTTACATGACAAAGGAATAAATATCAAATAATGATGAATAAACTTTAAATGACAAAGAAATTAACTTTAAACGACAAAGGAATAATCTTTAAATGACGAGGGAATAAACTTTGAATGCGAAAAGAATAAACTTTGAATGACATGAATAAACTTGCATGAGAGTAAATTCTGGAAAAGACGAGAATTTGTTCATGCGACGCTTAGTAAAAAAAAAGTTCCGAAAATTATAACCGCTGCTCACATTACTCTTCAGTGCAATCAACGAAATGGTGGAAGCGTTTTTGCGACGTTTATGCATCACTAACCTTTGGTCCTTCCACCTACCTCACACGTCGAAACAACCATTATTCTACAGTAATTGCTTTATATACTAATACGAGTATCAAGCAGACAGTTCAAAACATCGCTAAATATGCGACAGAATCATGGTCTAAATTCTGGGAAGATGACAATTTCAAGGACATTATGAAGATTTATATGAATTGTGACAGATCTCCGGACCAAGAACACTACCCAGTGGAACTCCAGACACATCAATGAACGGCCCCTGTTCTCATGATACTGCAATCGCAGTATTACAATTTAGTGTAAATGAAGACTCAGGCCCACCTGAAACAAATGTTGCCACTTGTGTAAATGAATAACAACGTGCCAATTACCTGCTCAAGATTCCTGCTGTGACGAAAGTGCTTTTAAAAAAATTCTAGGTGTGTGTGTGAAAATCGGCAAATGCTTCGATCTGTTTAATGTTTGTTTTTGTAGGTATGCGTGGATTTGTGCGTGATTGTCTCAATGATCGATAGGGAAAGAAAAAAATCTTGTTTACACACTTCAACTCAATGTGATTCGAAACTTCAAAAAACTGGGTATGAGAACGAACACATTCAGCTTTCGAAACCAGACTCCAATAAAACATTGTCTATCTATCAACCTATCTATCTATAAAAAAACAAGTACTGTTCCTGTAAATGAGATGGCTTCGAAAAAAAGTAGAATACCGATCACTGTTAAATTAATCCCCTGACTATTGCGCTAAAAATGAAACCCACTTCCCCTAAAAAACCCTACCGAATCTCCTATAACCCAGATAGTGGAATATCTGTTATACCTATCACTTTTTCCAGTTCCAGGGAAAAAATAAATAAATAAAGGAGAAAAACGCAATTTGAAACCATCCATCTCTCTCTCGCGATTCCGATTTAGAAAAATAAAGAACTGCAATACTGAAATTTCATTCACAAAAGCTTTTCCTTATTGTAGCCATAATCACGAGCGAAACTTCATTTAACGCAAAACAAAGTACACCAAAATATCAAACATTATAATGGATTTGACAAGGCATCGAGGAAATATTTCAGAGGGGAAGTGATAATTAAAGAAAAAAATGGAAACAAATAAATTGACTTCACGAGAAAGATGACACAATACGCCTAGGTATCAAATAAAAAACATCACGTTAATTCAGATTACTTTAAAAATGTTATCGAAACTTGAAAGGAAATTTAGGTACTTTTCTACTTGCATAAAAACAATCACTTCCTGTGATGGCGTGAAAATATATAAATAATAAAATACAATTACAATTTCTTCAACCTCCTACGTTTGTACATCTGAAAGATGCAAGACCAAAGGGATAATACATTTCACCAATACTTATATTCTTGTACAGTATTTCTTGCATGTGTTTACTAGTTGTATTCATGTGAATAAAGTTTTGAATTTGACCTGAACTGAATAAGCTAGCCGTACTTTAGTAATATATATAAAAAATAGGACGAAATCTGAATATACTCTTAAAAATTACATGGTACCACTACGAGAAATCTTTGGCATCCCTATGTAACTGAACTCCAGATAATGAAATTAAATGCACAGTCCATAATAACTGTACACATGCTTTTCATAGAAACAGTTTGTGTTGTCTTAGAAAATAATAGAGTACGGAATTTAGGCCAAAGGCCAAGAGCTGGGACCTATGAGGTCATTCAGCGCTGAACAGAAATTGACAGTAAGGAGGTTTGAAAGGTGAAACAGGAGGAAAGTCAGATGGAAGAAAGGGAATATGAACATAAGTACAGTAAAAAGAATGAAAGAGTTTACAGCTCTGGTCTAACGGGACGCTGCAAAGACCCTTAAGTAATGCCTACAGTGCACCACGTGAGGTGCAATGAAGACACTAACTGTTGTCTTGTCCTAGTGATAGTTGCCTCGTGATATCATTAAGGCACAATTCTGAATATTCACTGACAACACCACTCTAAGGATCTTTTCCTAATCTGGTAACTCTACTGTTAATATGACATGAATTCTCGAATGCTTATCTATGAACAAACTTTGAACTGGCAAGATTCATTAAAAAAAAATTGCCAGTCATGAGTCGTAACAAAAGGAACTTGCACACAAAGTTGAAAACAATAAAAAATATGAAATATCGCTGCATATTGCAACAATCCAGCCTTTCAATCATGGTTGCAACAATCCAGCCTTTCAATCATGGAGATCAGGAGATTAAAATTCACGTACTGAATCGTATTCGCTCTCTCTCCATCGCAGTATGTAAAACAATGAATTAACATTGAAACAAACTAACTACAAACCCCTCTGTGAAGCACTACACTCTCTCTCTCTCTCTCTCTCTCTCTCTCTCTCTCTCTCTCATGTAATTTGGTCGTAGGATGCCTAGGTCACAACTGGACGACCCGGGTTCGAACTCCGCACCGGACGAGGAGGGACGAATGGGTGCATACCCCAAAATCGATGCTAACATTTGTTGTCCTGAGGAGTGAACAAAGAGCCTATTTAAATTCACTGCTCCGCCAACATATATACCACCACAAAAGGACGGCTTCGACAAGGTAATAAGGGAATACTCACCTCACTTACGTGAAACCACACACAAGTAGAGAGTGACCAGGCCTCGTCAAAATAAGAAAGTCTAACACTGTCCACAATGAATAAAATCGAATTACATTCTGTGCAGACGAACCTATGTAGACACAAAGACAGTCAGAGAATTGCTCGATTATTGATTAGATTAGATATCTTGAATCCGACAGATTACACAGACTATTCAATTCCGGAGTATCGATCAAAATGTATTTATTATTATTATTATTATTATTATTATTATTATTATTATTATTATTATTATTATTATTATTATCCAGAAGATGAACCCTATTCATATGGAACAAGCCCACAGGGGCCACCGACTTGATTTCAAGCTTCCCACGAATATGGTGTTCATTAGAAAGAAATAGCAGAAGGTAACAGGAAATATAGAAAAGAAGGATCGGTTATTAGAAAAGAAAAAATAATTTAACAAATTAATGAATAAATAGGTGAAAATGCATTTCATTCATTCAATTCGTCAAACAATAACAATAAACTTTTTATAAATGTGAGGTGCACAGATGAAGGTATTTTATGGAAAACAACCAAAACAGTTTTGCGTGAAATGTTTTCTAACTCACGAAAACGAAAAGGGTTTAATGAATTTTTGGGTGCGGTCACTCACAAGAGAGATAAAGTGCTGACTATCTGAGCAGCTTCCATTTACACTCAGGATTAGGCGGAATCGCGTATCGTAACGTTCTGCAACTTCCTCGGGTGTTATTTGCATCTCACCGCTAAAGTAGACCTCGCCAGTCACTTTTAAAAACATAGCTGACGAGGCGCCAGTGGATTAAGTCTGTTGCAAAATCACACAGACATACATATATATACTGTATGTGTGTGTATATGTATATATATATATATATATATATATATATATATATATATATATATATATATATATATATATATATATATATATATATATATATATATATATATACATATACACACAGATAGACCGATGGAGATAGATAGATATGTAATACGGATTATTCAACCTGATATATATATATATATATATATATATATATATATATATATATATATATATATATATATATATATATATATATATATATATATATAAAAACATATGTATACACACACACACATATATATATATATATATATAATATACAAATAATTACATATAGATAACAAATGAAATGAGGAATATGCACCTAATTCATTTATTTTAGTATGATTCACTGTAGGACAATTCGCCTCTTTAAACCTCTCTCACACCACTGCCTTTGGGGGGAAACCACATTAATATATCCTTATGTTCGTGGGACTGCCGACATTCCTTACATTCCAGGTGCTGACCTGGTCGGAGCTAATCACTGCCCGAGGCAGGTCAGCTGGCAGATTGAACATGTGCGCTCCACCATCTTCGAACTGGAGCCATGCGTACCCACACTGCCATATGGGCAGGACGATCCCAATGCCACCAAGGAGAAAAAACGTGATTCCACCAGGAAGTTATAAAGGGTCTTGGAAAGACGCGCTCGATCTTAGATTTGCTCGGAAGCTGCTCTAGGACGGATGTCCTGTCCCTTGCTCCATTAACCTTCCCAGTAACCAGTTATCTTTTTGCTGTGAAATTATTCACTTGCCCTCCCTCTCGCTGGCCCCCATAAGATGAAGAACTTCATCTCTTGAATAAGATTAGGAATTAGTCAGCTGTGGATCTCTGCATCATCTTGTATGCGTAGTGGTCCCACTACATCATTTGCAATGCCCTTTGAAGCAAGCATCTCATTGTGTTTCCTCCAGCAAATCCCCAGTCATTTGTTCTTCCGACTTCTATCACGGGACTGTGTTGGCCTGTCCCCAAAATCACTCTACCATTCTTCTGATATGTTTTGTTTTGTAAATACAATTAAGTTAGTTCAACCCCAGAGTTTACTTAATCACTCCCCTCTTGAAGTAGGCCTTCACCCACATTTTAATGTATATGTTTTTTAGCAGACCTCAAGGCCAGAGTCCGGATTTTTGTGCTACCTAAGGTAAGTTGCGTAATATCCCTACTATACCTCATTGATCTAACAAGACCCCAGCCAAAAACCAAATCAATATATATATATATATATATATATATATATATATATATATATATATATATATATATATATATATTACATACACACACACACACACACACACACACACACACACACACACACACATATATATATATATATATATATATATATATATATATATATATATATATATATATATATATATATATATATTAAAAGTTAAAAGTCATCCTGGGCCTCTGCAGGTTCATAAGGCAGGCGCTGATCTCCTGTTTATTAGGCCGACAGCCAGTGGGGGACAGGTTTCAATGGCTATGACACGTGGCCAGTGTGTCACTAGGTCCACTGTTTAACTTCCCAGCCCGAGGGATGGTACCTATTCTTATACTGAACCTCTCGTGCTTTTTTGGACCACTAGGTTGACGGGCTACTTGATTCATGCAGTGGCGTAATCCGAGCCATCAGTGAGCGGCAGGATTTGAACCCCAGCCCTCTCGACTGGTAGCCAAAAATCATACCACTAAGCCACCACGGCGGCTATATATACTGTGTGTGTGTGTGTGTATATATATATATGTATGTATGTATGTATATATGTATGTATACATACATGTATATATACATATACACACACACACACACACACACACATATATATATATATATATATATATATATATATATATATATATACACGAGTATATTTAAACTTCTCGAGAAGTGAAAGCGTCATTAACAAATAAAGGACACCAAAACGAGTCTCGACAGGGCAGGTTGGCTCCCAAAATATACAGCGTGGACGTTTAGGCTACTTACCCAATAGGGGAAGAGATCAAACACAGGCAGGAATAACTATATTACGTAGATTCTCAGACATAGCTATAAAAAATACTCAAGTTTACATAAAGAAATTATTGTACAAGTACATAGCAAGGTCCTCACATCACCATGATGAGTATCTAAAGCAACTACGGTGGTATAGTAGTGGGGAATAGTTAACTTTTACCCATACTACTAACTTTATATCAAAGGATTACTATTGGATTACCTGAGCTATAGCACCATGGTAATACCTGAATCTGGAAAGGTCAAATGTCTAAAATGTATGGGCAGTTGAAACAAATATTCCAGTAAGAATTCCTTCATGTCAAATTCGATTGGTTAACGTTACCCAGTAAACATTAAACGTTTCAGTTTTTTTTAATAACTAGTATCCATTGGTCTGCGATACTATATCATATAAATTATAAATCGAGGAAGCTCCGTATATTGATGAGATAATGACTACGGTCAAACCAAAACGACTACGAACATGGATGTCATTAGCTATGTTGCCAAACTTCTTCCTGAGTTGTAAGCTGACTGCAGTTAATCTGCATCCCTCCGTTCTGGGTTCTTTAATCCGGTCACAAAATCCTACTTACCCCTCATCCCACGGGCTGTCCAGAAAAAATGAGACCATTCCCGAACAAGGCCGACTTAATTTCCCATCTACCATCACTTGAGGAGTCAATAATAGTACTTTTTTTTTATCGCACTGTATCATTTATTTTCATCAGTGAGTCTGGGCTTCAGGATTTGGCAATGTTTTATTAATTAAATCTGGGAAAAGTGGCAACATCTAAAACTCACAACATGTTCGTAGTCATTTTGGTTTGACTGAAGTTGGAGATGGCTTGGAAATGTACTTCACACCACCCCAGAGAGAATAGCAAGTGGTAGGATAAGTATACCTTAGTTTAACCAGACCACTGAGCTGATTAACAGCTCTCCTAGGGCTGGCCCGAAGGATTAGACTTATTTACGTGGCTAAGAACCAACTGGTTACCTAGCAACGGGACCTACAGCTTATTGTGGAATCCGAACCACGTTACAGCGAGAAATTATTTCTATCACCAGAAATAAATTCCTCTAATTCTTCGCTGGGCTCCTTTGGTCGCAGGAAGAGTTGGAAGAACAAAACCTTACTGGTTGAGAACTTTGAAAAGGAAGGTTGAGACCGAGTGGAGATTTGTGGAAGATAAAGAAGAGGAATGGCATGAGTGGGGGAATATATTTAGCTCTCTTACTTTGAGCAGAGACCGTATAACCATTATTCTTAACCTCTGGGGTTCGCCTTAGCAAATGGGCAATGGATTTCCACAGTTCAACGTCGGAGATTCCTTGCTTTAGGTGACCTCATGCATTATTCTCATTCTCTCTTTTAACTCTAAAGCATACTAATCAGCGGAAGACTGTTGTTATACATGTTTATACTTTTAACAATACACAACAGGCCACTTACAAGGAACCTACAACGCAACATTTATATCACTCATAAGTTCGCTTTGGTCTTTACTACACATCCCACCAGCATTTTAATAAATCAAATATTCTTAACAAAAAACTCAGGTACAAAACTCGCTTAACCTCTTTTATTATGGTGAGTCCTAACTTCAAGAAGTATTTGATTCATTTTATTCCATCAAATTCGTATTGTACATCATATCCAAAAGCAAATATTCCCGTGATTTTTTTTAATTACTCACTGATCTCAACCGGTCAGCTTTCCATTCGACCAAGTCTGCTTTCTCTAATAAACCGAAGTGTACCACTACGGTATCTTAATGGACTGTTTCGGAGAGAGAGAGAGAGAGAGAGAGAGAGAGAGAGAGAGAGAGAGAGAGAGAACTATCCATGTGTACTCCACGTAGTCTGTTTTCGGCGAAATGCCTCCTACCGCCATTGTACCGTTTTTCCTGTCATGCAAAATTACCAATGATTTGCGGTTCCTTCAAGTCACAAAATCTGCCTAATCATGCATAATTTGCGTAGCTTCATTTGTCTACAAGTTATCATAATACAAGACATTTTTCAAAATACAATTTTTCACTACAAGGTTTGATAGTTAGTCAGCCATTTCAATCATAAAACAAAATAGCACTGGATTATCGTATTGACATCAACCATATCAACGCTTTAGTTGACAGATACTCATTTTATCTGTTGATTTTTCTTCTGCAGATATTGACGCCCACCAAGACCGTCTAGCGTCCACCCCGACAGCATTAATCTCTCGCATGTGTTTTTGGACTGGATAAAGAACTCGACCAATCTGCGAGTCTTTTGAATGAGAAATTTCCTCTCTTCTTCTGCCGAAAGATTTATGAGAATGACTTTTTCTGTAAGTGTCTACGCAGGCAAAAGACTGTTGATACCAGCATCACTCAGCAGTTATTCAATGCACAGATTCTCACTCTGAAGAATGTCAGCAAGTGAAACAGGACAAGGGAGCAACCACGTTCATTATTCCGTTCTTTGTCAATGGAATGGAATGGAATGGAATGGAATATAAAATTTAGGCCCAAGGCCAAGCATTAGAACCTATGAGGACATTCAGCGCTGAAAGGGAAATTTAGAGTAGAAAGGTTTGAAAGTTGTAACAGGCGGAAAACTTCGCAGTTGCATTATGAAACAATTGTTAGGGGAGGGTGGAAAGTAAAATGGAAGTAAGAGAATATGAACGGATGTATAATAAAATTAATGATGGGGGTTGCAGCTAGGGGCCGAGGGGACGCTCAAAGAACCTTAAGTAATGCCTACAGTGCACCGTAAGAGGTGTGCTGACGGCACTAACCCCCTACGTGGCGCTCTTTCTCAATTCCGAGAAAACACTATTCAAACCGAAAGGCAAATCATATTGAACCTAAATTGAAAAATCATCTCAAATATCATCTGCTGCAACACGAAACGAGTTTATTACTTTCATTTCAAATTTCTGAAATCATAAATTCCTCTAACAGCTTCTATATTACAATGACATCTATAAACACTAAAATAACAATTATAAATGAGAACTACAACCACACACTCATGGATGACGTTTTCAAAGACATAAGGCAATCAATAGGAAAAAAAAACCGATCTTTTGGGGCCCAAATGATCAAGCGATCCATTTAATTTCTCCCTTCACAATCTTTAAAACTCTCAATAGGACAAGAAACCGCGTTTTCTTTAATAAATCCAGTTCGTTGCTAGAACATTCTCAAACCAGTAAGACCTCACTGATATCTCTGAATGTTCACATAACACGACCAAATGCTTAAAAGAAGAGAGAGCGAGATACAACTGATTGAAATACGACATGCAATTTGCATATATAAAATTGCATACTGTATTTGGATACTGTAGTCACGACTACATAAAACCTATACATATTACAGTAAAATTCCATGTCAGGATAAAAGCAGCACACTAGACATTGCAAGAATACACATACTACTGTAATAAAAAAGAAACATTAACAACTGCAATAACAGCCTCAGTAGTAAAATCACACGCTGAAACACACACGTGGACAAAAACCGCCTGAGCTATTAGCGGCTAAAGAACCTGGAACACAAATGAGGAGAGGAAAACTAAGAGAGAATCTTGGAAACTCCAGTCTGCCACTGTGATAAAGAAAAATGACAAAAGGCTTTCATCTTCTTTCCATCACAAAAAAAAGGAAAAGAAAAAGGAGCGAGAACTTCTTGGTAATTAACAAGGCATGAATAAAATGAAAAAGAAAAATGGAAGGGAGTCGTGTGCATTCTGGATGTAGAAATTATTCTCTCTGTTGGAGTTTCATGGACGGGCACACACACGCAAAACTTTAACATTAAGAGATTTGATCTCTACCTCTCTCTCTCTCACAAAGAGTTGGAAGAAAAATATTATCAAAAAGGTTTTTTCAAGAGGGTAAATAGTTCAAACGTCAAGCTGTACATAAATATCTGAGAACCAGTTTGAAAACAATTATTACAAATTGATATCCTTAAAAACAGATTGAGAGAGAGAGAGAGAGAGAGAGAGAGAGAGAGAGAGAGAGAGAGAGAGAGAGAGAGAGAGAGAGAGAGAGAAATTCTCAATCATTGAAAAGTATAAATTCATTTTTCAACTTAAATTCGACAAGAATTAAAGCTCTTACAAAAACTGAAAAGCTACAAGGAAAAGAACAGAAAAAAATTTCCCAAGCATCATTTCTCCTCCAGTCTCGTCATTCCAAAATGAAAGCAGATCTTTTTTCTGGTTACCCTCCCATACTGACACAATGATAAGGTCGATGACGTAGTCACTTAAAAGGTCTTTGTCTTTCATAAAAAGAGCTAAAATTGGTCTCGCTACTTTTCCTTCTGCCTTCACTTCATTTTCGCTGTCCTTCACATACTTTCTCCCATACACCTTCTCTCAGCCAGGCAGAAAGCTATGCATCACTCAAATGACATTAATCTTCGTTGGGTTTATTTAAAATAAAAAACAATCATATGTTTCTATGTAAAAAGGGAGAGAAATCATCATGTGGGCGACTAATATAATTCTGTCTATCTACTTTAACGATTCAGAGTGACATACTGTATTTTCAAAATAAATTCACTGATACACTGTTATCCAATTTCATTACCACCACACAAATATTCCTGGTTTATATAAAAAATCACAACTCGCACTCAACAGAGGAAAATTTCTATTAACCGTGTCTCCTAACGCCCCTCAAAACGATGATGTTTTCAAATTCAGTAGATCCGCTTTGTCACGTTTTAAATATAAAGGCAATACTCTCCTGCAAATATTTTTTATGGTAAAATACCCCTTTGATTACAGCACATACACCAATCCTGCACATACATGCAAATGACATTAGATGGTTGGATATAAAACTTTGAGCTGTACACTACACTCTTCACCAACCGAACATCCCCCATTCTCTCCACGTGAACGAACCATCTCCAACCACTTCATACTTTTGCAAACTCATACGTTTCACCTAACTTCCCAGCCTTTCAATTCCTCTTTTACCACTTTCTAATGTGTGGGTATGTAAGCTGTTTGGGAAACAAAGACAATCATAATTGCATACAAAAATTTATCTAGGTGAAAAATACCGGATTTATTGTCAGCAGCTAATTAATCACGAATACCATGCTACTGCAATACTATTCCATCGTTACACCCTGCAAATACCTGTATCTTTTATGGCTGTCAATCCTGTGATAGTTGTTAAATTACAAACAGGTTTATCAACAACTAAGAGGAAAGCATCAGTAACGGGAAAATAATCTTTCTGTATTCTTAAGCCAGTGCTCTCTTCTTTTTGAGGCAATTAAAAAAAAAATCGGCTCAAATACACGAATAAGGTACACACGGACTTTGTGTATACATGTGTGCGTATAGACTTGACTATGCATATCAACATGTTAAGATACAAAGTAGGTCTGTGCATATTACAGCTAATGCTCAGTCTGGCACTTGGCTCAATTCTGTCATAACGAAGACTGGTCAGACCGGAGGTATCCGCGAACTTAAAGAGACGAGAGCTTTCCCTTCCGAGAGAGAGAGAGAGAGAGAGAGAGAGAGAGAGAGAGAGAGAGAGAGAGAGAGAGAGAGAGAGAGCTACATTGTGGGTTCGCTTTAAGAGTCGACTCAACATTCGTACCGAACTGAATGAACCCAAAAGCCTCCAATATTTAACGGTTGCTTTCAAGCTACAAAGACACCTCTGCCGTTCTTCGATCCACACGTGATGAGCGAATCAGCGCCTAATAAGAAAGTCTGCTGCTCTGAAAAGAATCTGCTGCATGTAACACTGCCCCAAATATTTCTTGCACCAACGTCCATTTTGTTTTGGGCGAGTAAATACAAAAGGACAGACCCAACAAGCAGATAGACTCACGGAAAGTCAGGCCAATCGAGGGCACATACCAACCATGGAGACTGACTCACCAAGGAGACAGACTGATCCAGGACACAGACCACCAAGGATACTGACTCACCGAGAAGGCAGACTGATCAAGGACATAGACCACCACCAAGGAGACTGACTAACCGAGGAGGCAGACTGATCAAGAACACAGACCATCAAGGAGACTGACTCACCGAGGAGACCAACTGAGCAAGGACACAGACCACCAAGGAGACTGACACACCGAAACAGACTGATCAAGGAGACTGACTCACCGAGGAGACACTCATCATATTGACAGACTGATCAGGGGCATAACCACAAAGGAGACTGACTCACTGAGGAGAAAGGCTGATCAAGGACATTGACCACCAAAGAGACTGACTCACCGAGGAGGTAGACTCATGAAGAGACAGACCAACCAGAGACACCAAAGAGACTGACTCATCGAGGAGGTAGACTCATGAAGAGACAGACCAACCAGAGACACCAAAGAGACTGACTCATCGAGGAGGTAGACTCATGAAGAGACAGACCAACCAGAGACACCAAAGAGACTGACTCACCGAGGAGATAGACTCATGAAGAGACAGACCAACCAGAGACACCAAAGAGACTGACTCATCGAGGAGGTAGACTCATGAAGAGACAGACCAACCAGAGACACCAAAGAGACTGACTCACCGAGGAGATAGACTCATGAAGAGACAGACCAACCAGAGACACCAAAGAGACTGACTCATCGAGGAGGTAGACTCATGAAGAGACAGACCAACCAGAGACACCAAAGAGACTGACTCATCGAGGAGGTAGACTCATGAAGAGACAGACCAACCAGAGACACCAAAGAGACTGACTCATCGGGAGGAGATAGACTCATGAAGAGACAGACCAACCAGAGACACCAAAGAGACTGACTCATCGAGGAGGTAGACTCATGAAGACAGACCAACCAGAGACACCAAAGAGACTGACTCATCGAGACAGACCAACCAGTAGACTGACTCACCGAGGAGGTAGACTCATGAAGAGACAGACCAACCAGAGACACCAAAGAGACTGACTCATCGAGGAGGTAGACTCATGAAGAGACAGACCAACCAGAGACACCAAAGAGACTGACTCACCGAGGAGGTAGACTCATGAAGAGACAGACCAACCAGAGACAGACTCATCAAAGGGACAGACTGATCAAGGACACAGAGCACCAAGGAGGCAGACTGATCAGGAGCACAAACCATCAAGGAGACTGAATCACCGAAGAGACAGTCTCATCAAAGTGACAGACTGATCAGAGGCACAGACTCACTGAAGAGACAGACCTATCAAGCGCACAGACCCCAAGTCATTCAGGGCAGAGCACACACATTTCCGACACGTCAGCATCACGTACAAAAGAGTTCTCTGTCCTGCAATAAAACCGACGCGAAAAGTGACAGATTCGGTTGTTTGCGAATGGTCGTGAACACCATTTAATTGTTTCTGATTTGCATGAAGCAATACTTTCAGCGTTTCCCTTATGAAAATGAGTCACTTTCCTTTCAAATGACCATCCATGTACCAATAAATTAGAAGGGTAGCATGACAATAACAGCCGTTAGTATTAAAAGACAAGCAAGCACAGATGCAAGAAGGAAGAAAGGAGAGAGAGAGAGAGAGAGAGAGAGAGAGAGAGAGAGAGAGAGAGAGAGATAATCACATTTCAACTTCACTGGCCGAGATAATGCGATGCATCGTTTCAGTCATCATGGCTGATGTACCCTAAATGACGTTACAGAGTCATCCAGCCATTCTGTAATTCAAAAAGAATGTTATGGTATGAATCTTGTTTGACGAAAGCATGGAACCTGAAATTAGAAAAAAAATTGTTGGGATAATTTTTCTTAGTTGCAACATAAGTTTTGAATAGTTGAAAAGGATTTATTATTTTTTTTTTGCATATCTTACACGTAATGAAAGATCTCTGAAGGTTTTCTAATGTTTCACAACAGATTTCGGCTACATGCAAAGAAATTTACGCCTTAAGAATCAACTTATATTACCCGCACCAATTGAGAGAGAGAGAGAGAGAGAGAGAGAGAGAGAGATATCAACAAATGTTTAATGGAATTTGACGGAAATTTGCCCACCACACCGTTCCATTCCTTGACCGGTTCGGTGATCAAAGGCTTGTAAAACATGGTACGAGGACAAAGAGAGAGTGGACCTTCCGTTTTAATGGTATACGTTTTGGCTGAGTAATGAACACTCGTGTGCTTCTCTCTCTCTCTCTCTCTCTCTCTCTCTCTCTCTCTCTCTCTCTCAGCGATCCACAATAGTCGACTAAACCCCGAACACGGTAACCCAACTTCCTGCTCCCGTCAACGAAGGCAAACTGTATTTTAGGGAACGCGGACCGTACTGTCTTGTCCTCGCCCGGTTTGGGAAAAGTACGTTGATCCCTGTTCATAAGCTGTGTACCCAATTACTGACCCCAAAGAGAGAGAGAGAGAGAGAGAGAGAGAGAGAGAGAGAGAGAGAGAGAGAGAGAGAGAGAGGCTGTATATATGATACATAAAAAAAAACATTCAAGCCTAAACAAGGGCCGTTTGTAGCCACAGCGTAAAGTCTTAACCACTCTCTCTCCAAGCAGGCGAGCGCAGAATAGAGGAGGCCATATATTCAGAATCTTGGAGAGAAAACCTTCGAGGCTTGAAGCAAAAGAGTGCGGCTGAAAGTGTTATACGAGCAAAAACCTCACTGAGGAGAACAGGTAGTTTCCCTCATCCTGCGGGCCTAAACGTCATGTCTGACGAAATATGAACAAACAAAAATGAACGTGGTAAAAACATATATGAAGAACGACTCATTATAAAAAAAACTTCCCTAAATCCATGCATGCTGCTGCTGCGGCAGTTCCTTTCATCTGCATATCCCACATCGAGGTCCCAAGTTATCTCAAAGGCGTCCCAGGGTTGGTAAAATGATAAACAAAAGAGTTTTGAGTTACGTTTAATGAACGCCCGCTTAGCATGCAGAGCCGACAAGACAAGAAACGCATTGAAAAGTTGCTCTCGTTTTCCTTTCATTCCTCTGAGAAAGTAGGTTACACGAGCCTTTGCAGCTCGAGTTCCATTAAATAATTGCTGCACGGATACGAAGTTACCCAAGCGCCGCCGCGGAATATCATTCATTTTGAGCCCAAAACCTTTATCGCTAATACCACAGAAACTTAACAACGAGTCAGAATGAAAATTCTTTGCGAAGCAAACATTACAAACGCAGTGGCATATCAGGAATTCTTTACCTGTTCTTTCTCCATGTTTTTGTATCTATCAATGAATGGCTTTCACGTTCGTATTACCAGACCGCATAATTATTTCAGATGCTGAGATATGATGCGAGTAAGAGTGTATTTTCTCAAACAATTTCGAGTTTCCCCTGAATTACACAAAGCATGCAGTTGCAAAATCCGATGGTAACTCGGAAAAAATGGCATTTAAAAACCGAGTCATTACCTTTCAGCCTACACAGGTCAAATAAAAGTGTTTTGTTTATTTCACTGTGAAATAAGCTGGATTTCCCTTGCATCAAACAACGGGTATCATGAGATAATTAGCATGAAAATGATGACACACTTGGCAGCAAATTCTGAGTAAAACTCAAAATATAAAAGTTCATACGGTTATTTTAATTCAAATTGAGTCCTTTATCTAATAAAACCACGCCAATTCATCGGAATATCTCATTTGTTAAATATAAGCGCTTGGTTGTCAGACGTGACGCCATTCACTATCAGTAACCAATCAGGAAGCACCATCTGTCATATCGTAGTAGCATCCTTCATCATTCGAAACCAAAAGTACAAGTTGCATCAAGCTCAGTAGGAATTACATGGAAACATTCCAAAAAATAACTTACTACTAACACTGTTAATCATAACTATTATCAATACAAAAATAACTAAAGGACAGTATCGGCTGCGCTACTGGTACTTACATCAAAAGGGTCCATCCAATCACTTACATATACGTTAGCAAACTATCGAGCGAAAAAAAAATGAAAAGCAATATCCTCCACTAAAAAGACTACAGAGAGCACCACAGCAAGCAAAGGAGCAGCAGCAAGTCCTTTGGGCTCATAAGGAAAATGAAATCAAGAACGCAGGATCCAATTATCTGGCGCAGGACAGCAAGTTTACCCTGATGGCGGTGTAACACGAACGTTATTCCAACGAATACTCGTTATTCTAGAAGCTGCTCGCAGGTGCGCGCTTGGAAGAGTGCGTGCGTGCGTGTGTTTGGACGATGCATGTTGCCCTTCGTTACGCCTGCAAGGCATTGTAATACCATTACCTCACACAGGAGGACCCCCGAAAAGGTTTCAGCACTATTACTCACGCAGGAACTGTAGAGATAAGTGTCGATTCGCATGATACATTCAAAAAGGCTACTCTATATAAACTGAGAAAAGAAACTATGTTACATTATATCCATTTCTTATAATATATTTACACACCCACACACATACATACATACATACATACATACATATATATACATATATACTATATATATATATATATATATATATATATATATATATATATATATATATATATATATATATTATAAAACAGTAAGACTGTGTTCTTGTATTTCGTATCCCCCGTAAAGTGACCGATGAAAGAAAAAAAACTGCTAAACGCTACTTGCGAATATAATGTTCCTCTGTAAACATGAAATTCAAAGCCAAACGGTTCCGCATGACCAGGTGACTCGAATTGTGCTAAAAAAAAAAATAATATTAAAGGGCTTTGTTTTGACGAGAACGTTTGCAATCCGTTCACAGCGGCTCACAAAGCCCAATAATCCCAATTTGGAAAATTTATCGGAATCAGACACATTTCGAGTCATTTTCCGTCGCCATTTGCTGCAGATTTGCCAAAGGCCGGTGCTGGCTATCATTAACACCAGTAAAATGAAGAAGTAACTCTAAATAAAAAAAAAAAAAAAACACGCACAAATTCATTTTGAACATGAGTCCATATAATTTGCTTAACAAAGGGTGGCTCCAGACATACAACAACGGAAAGGTCACTGCCACATTCATTCTTGTTATTTGCTGAATCACGCTTACCCAATTACCTCTATAAAGAATGCTCTCCCACCCGTGCTTAATATTAAGCATAGAACAGAATACAGAATTGAGGTCGAAGGCCAAGCGCTGGGACCAATGAGGTCATCCAGCGCTGAAACGAAAACTGACAGTAGAAAGGTCTGAAGGTGTAACAGGAGGAAACCCTCGCAGTTACATTAACAATCAATTGTTAGGGGAGCCTGGAAAGTATGCTGGAAGAAAGAGAATATGAACGGAGGCACAGCAAAAAGAAACGAAAGGGTTGCGCCTTGGGGGCGAAGGAACGCTGAAAAGAACTTCAAGTAATGCCCACAGTACACTATTCAATATTAAAGGCCTTCCTTCATACCATCCTCCCGGCAACTGCACCGCCCTATCGTCCTCCATTCTTTCCACAAGGCCTAAAAGTACCAGTACAGGAGCTCTACAGTTTTTGAGAGAAAAATTAACCCCTATTCAGATCATTTCCCTCTAGCCGTAGATAAAGCAATAGAGTTAGTTGAATTATATGTATCAAATAACGTCTTTTCATTCGGGGACTCATTCTTTAAACAAAAATTCGGGTGCAGCAAGGGCAGCCATTTAAGCCCTGTTTTAGCCAATCTATGGAATATTTTGAAACTATAATAATAAATGCAATAAAACCTAAAGACAAGCTGTGGATGAGATATGTAGATGATATCCTAACATTTTGGGATAATAGGTGGGGCAATTTCAACGAATTCCTTTCAAAATTAAACGCATTAGTGCCCAGCATCAAATTTAAAGTTGAATGGGAAACAGACAACAAAATTCCTTTTCTTGATGTTTTAATAATTAGAAACACGACAGGATACAAATTTACCTATGCAGAAAACCAACATTTTCACTTTCTTACATTCTCTATTTCATTTATCATGATATTTCTATCAAGATCTTATGAATTTGCTCCCCAGACTTCCTGGTAAAGTAAATTGAACTAATCTGTAAGCAGCTGTCATCTTTAAAGTACCCTGACCATAAAATTGAGAAAGCGATCCATAAAGCTAACATAATCTTCTACCGTCCCCCGCAAAACAAGACTAGAGAGACGCCCAACAATAAACTCATAATCCCACACCTGGACAAGATTAAGACGTTGACACAGACACTTGGAAACTCTAACCGTTTTGCTTTTACCTAACCAAATACCTTAGCCAAATCCCTGATCAACGCCCAACAAAAGCCAGTCCTCAAAGACACAGGAGTATACGAAACCCCTTGCCTCGACTGTAACCAATCCTACGTTTTACATGTAAATCATTCCCCCGAGATTAATACAACATAAACGTTCAGTTGGGTATGGCCAACAGAGCTCAGCTATTTTTAATCACATAAATAGCCATAACCACAGAATAAACTGGAATTTGTTACATGTAATTTATAGCAGCAATTGTTGGTTCAAAAGTCAATTGGTAGAATCAGCACTGATTAAACGAAGAAATACGATGAACCTCTCAAAAGGAGCTTGGGACCCAGATATCACAGATAAAACCTCCTCCTACCAGCGATTAAGAAGATTAAGAAGCTCTCAACTGGAGTGACGTAACAGATGACCGCTGGAACTCTTGGTATAAATACGGCTTTTCTGTAACTTTTCTCATTCATTACCTGTCTGTAGAGGGAGACAGTTGTTCTCCAAAATTATAAAATTAACTTTCTACATTTTGGCGTTTTTATGGGCTCCTTTTATTAGATATACATATGTATATGTACACACACACACACACACACACACACACACACACACACACACACATATATATATATATATATATATATATATATATATATATATATGTGTGTGTGTGTGTGTGTGTGTATAGATAGATAGAATACAAATGTACCAGGAACTAATACACTGTGCCGGAAAAACACGTCATACGTTATTCCTATGATAAATACACAAAAACGCACAAATGTACAGACAAAAAAAAATAAATAAATAAATAAACTGAAACTTAACTTAAATGAGCGGCGCAGAAAAATGAGATGCAGTGGAAAAAATTTGCTAATGGTCACCGGAGTGACAAGAGAGGCTCGTCAATCAAAAACTTCCAGCCCAACTCTTGGATAGACTCACCATCAAGATTTGCGGTCGGGGCAAAAAGCTTCAACTAAATGCGTTATTTTGCTTCCACACATCTCCATCAAAGCCTAACGAACAAAACAAGGACGGAGAGAGAGAGAGAGAGAGAGAGAGAGAGAGAGAGAGGGGGGGAGCAATCTCCGATATTCATTTATTTCCAAGTGTCCGTTTTTCATCCTTTCCCGTCACGAGCAAAAATTACGTGTCTCTAATTCCAATGACGAATGGAGCGATTGGGAATGATGGAGAATGTGCCAAATAAATCTCTCAGTGGCAGGACTGAGGACACACACACACACACACACAAAGAGAGAGCAGATAAAAAAAAAAACACGAAGCAGTAAAAGAATAAAAACAGAGAACAAGAGGAAAAGGATACTGTAAGATTTCACATAACGTCTGCGCACAACGTGACTCTTAATCCAGTAGCTGTCTGCCAGCAAGTATGCAACTTATAAAAATAAACAAATAAATAAAAAACCGGTAAATTCAGTTACGGCACAAGCATACGACGTTTCCTCCCGAGCGCGCTTGTTCAAGTAGATAGAGACGAGAAAGGTAACTAACAAACTGATCTATGACGACTGCAAATGAAGTAAACTCGGTACAATCAATATACTGCACAGGCGAGATAATGAAGAATGTAGTGGAATTGTTTATCTAGCGAATCTGTACTGCCCTAATAGCCACTAACTGACATACTCTGGCAATGTGATAGGGAACAATTGATTTTCCACAGGGCTAATGCCACTCTCAACTTCTTTCTCTTTTTTCGTGCGCATGAGAAAAACATTTATGAGCAAATTCGTATACTCTATGCCACCTCGTTTTCTCGGCTTGGTGTTCGGCTTCTAGAAAATACATTAGGCTTTGCTCGACGAGCTGTTTTTCAGCGGTTCGTCGACAGGCTCGTCTTGTTTTCGAGTTTTCAGAATGTTTATCTTACACAGGTTATCTACATAAATGGAAATCGACAGTAATTTTTCTATCAAGTTGAAATGATAAACCTAAAATTTCATAATACGCACAAAAAAGTTTAAACACCGCATACAGAGAAATGTCACACGAATTGTTCTCTCTCTCTCTCTCTCTCATCCTATGACACCATGACAGTCGACACAAAAATTACCAGTTTACCTTTATCATTTTATGTCTCTTGTAATATTTATCTATCTAGATTTACGTCTCGGACTTCAAAAGGACAGTAAATAATACGGAATTCTTGTAAATAACTGTAGCAAGTTATTAATTTTTTTTTTAACTACACCAACCAATGATGAGGTTTCTCATACCCTGGGAGGACAGCCCTTGTCTCGTTCACGTTACTTACTTATGTTTAATTCTAAACAGAACTTATTCCCCAAACAAAGAGACAATCTTCTTTACCTAAACGAATGCAGTTCTGCTGTTTTTGGTTCCAGTAGGGTAATCCTTAAATGGAATGTTGCCGATATTTTGAAATTAATCATAGCTACTATGCCTAAGTTTTGTCTTTGCTCCTCTGCGATGCAGGAGGCAAAACTGCATCTCATGCTTTCGTTGTGAAGGCACCTATGGAGAAGCCTCGGGTGACACTGCGCACCTAAAAGAGGGAACAAGTAACCAAATCAGAGTAGTAAAAGCAACTTCGGAAGTACTCACATTTTAAGGGTGACGTTACAAAAGAGAAATGGTGGAAATCGAGTTACTTCAAGGTCAAGTACACTCAGGTCAAAAGAGAAGACTGCTGACAGACAGAGTAGGTCCTACTCTTTGCAAAGTGGAAGCAGAATGAGAAGATAAACTAACTCTCAGAATTATATCCGCAATATTCGGATAATATTCCATGGCTTCTTAAAAAAAAAAAAATTGGTGGTACTTCCAAAGAAATCTTCCTTTCCAAGAAGGACATCCCTGTTGAATGATGTCAGCGCAGACTCTTCTGACATCTAAGTCTCTTAGGCAACGCTCCTCCTGTCACCGCCACCTGTGGAGTCCTAAAGGTAAAGAAATCCTGAAGGATGAGCGGAAGACTAAAGGACATCGCCGCTTATCGTAAAACCTTTGAAAATTAAATTGGCTGTTCATTCAATTCAAGCTTTAATACAGGATAAAACAAAACATTAATGCGGAGTAAAACAAATCACTAAAATAAAGTGAATACAATAAATTAACCAATAAAGTAAGTAGAATGCCGGCTAAAAAGCCAATTCCCAAAACTGTTAATGGAATTCGTTCAGGATTACAGATATTTTGCTTTTAACAAGACTCCAAAATCAGCCTGTAAAACTAAGAGAGAGAGAGAGAGAGAGAGAGAGAGAGAGAGAGAGAGAGAGAGAGAGAGAGAGAGAGAGAGAGAGAGAATATCCCACGGGTTGAGGCTTTCATGCATCCCAAGCAGCATGTCTTCCAATCTTTTGGTAACTCCATTTTTCTCTTAGATTTTCATTAGTTCTACTTTTAGGATTACTAAAATAAATAAAAAAAATAAATGAATTAATTAATAAATAAACCTCCTAAGATAAGACGAGAGAAGAGTTCTGTTAAGTTAATTACACGATGTGGGTAACAACTGAATTTGTGCAATTCTCACCACTCTGGATTAATTAGACAATTTTCTCGCTCGTCGGATTTTACCAGGCAACCTTAACAAGAGAGAGAGAGAGAGAGAGAGAGAGAGAGAGAGAAAGTTCTTTAAAACTGATTTATTAACTTGTATGTTTCTGTTCTTATGAGTACAGAGAGAGAGTTATATATTCTATAAAACTATTTATTATATATATATATATATTATGTTCTTATATATATATTAATAAAAGGTACCTTATTCAATATATATATATATATATATATATATATATATATATATATATATATATATATATATATATATATATACACAAAACACACTCATTCAATATATATATATATAAATATATATATATATATATATACATATATATACATATATATATACACATACATACATACATACATACATACACATATGTATATATATATATAATATATATATACAAATATGTATATAAAATTACTATATCTAAGGCAAAGGCCCAGTTTCGAAACCTGGCTGAGGCAGAGTTACTTATAAATAGTAATTTATCTTGGGCGGAAGTTATTCCCAACGTAAAGTATATTCGATAATATGTGATATTTGTAGCCTAATATTTTGAGCATAAAGATTCTTTCTTGTGTGTGTGTGTGTGTGTGTGTGTGTGTGTGTGTGTGTGTATATATATATATATATATATATATATATATATATATATATATATATATATATATATATATACTATATATATATACACACAGTATATATACACACACATATATATATATATATATATGTATGTATGTATAAACTGAATCACGAAAATATGGAACGTAATGAATATATAAATAAAGACCAAATCCATGAAGAAAGAGAACACTGGAGCGCTGCAGAGACCTTTCGACAGTCGAAAGGACTCTCAGCACTCCAGTGTTTCTCTTTCTTCGTGGATTTTGTCTTTATACACACACACACGCACGCATATATATATATATATATATATATATATATATATATATATATATATATATATATATATATATATATATATATATATATATATATATATATACAGTATATGAATAAATAGATAGAGAAAGACACTAAACTTCAATTTTTACTTCCTTTCCATCAACCGTGTCTGCTGATGCACTCCAAAACTCCATTACGTCTTTCCTGTGTCCCTCTCTACCATGCTTGTGTCCGGCCCTTGAAGCCAGATCCCAAATCCCACACCCTCTTCCCAACCCACCACCCCGGAGGAACCCCAAGCAAGCCAGTCCACCCACCGCCTTCCCCACCCGCTTCTGGCGTTCGGTCCTGGAAGGCGCACTGCTCAATTTACGGCCATCAGGAAAAAGTTAAAACACGAAAAATGTGTGGAATTCGGACCCCTTGCAAACTGGACTTCTTCGGCTTCCTGTTCCTCCCCAAAACCTCTTCCGTTCAACTTTGGAGGAAGAAGAGATCCCGCTCGAAAGCCTCATCATTAGCTGCGTTCCTCATTTTATCACCAAGAATTTTTCCAGCTTCTTCTGGATTTTCGAGGTTAAGAATGCCCATTAAAAACTATGTTAAATTTTCATCTACCTCTTGACTCAATCTTTTGAACAATTTCTAGATTCTTCGAATACTCAAATTCTAATTTCTTATTCTAATTTTTAGTCTAAATTCTTCAACGTCTTTCATTCTGAATTCTTTACCTGTTTTAAATTCAGGTTCATTATCTTTTCTCATTACCAATTCTTTAGGTTTTCTTCCCAAGGTCTTTTAACTTTTTTTTTACTTTCAGACACTTTAACGTTTTAAATTTTAAATTCTTCGACTTGCAAACTTGTAAACATATAATAAATTACAATCCTACGTGGAATTCCTCAATGAGAGACTTTAAGTAACCTATCTATCCCAACAGGAGCTTTATTTTTATGTAAATGAAACATCACACAAAGAACAATCATATCATCAATGAAGTGGAATAAACTTGACAGAAACTTTGCTCATTCATCCTCTCAGTTCAATTGAGCATCACACTCGATAGAAAAAATATACAGGCAGATATGAACATGAGTGAAAATTTTACTTTAATCTACAATACCGGAATAGTACCCAGTACTTCAACATACATACATCCTGGGAAGAACATACTCACGAATTTCTCGTGTTACTAGGCTGTACGTACCTGCAAAGAAATAATAATGAAGAAATTAATGAATGGGAAAACGCAGAAATATTCTACAATTGTTTCTACAGTTACGCAAAACCTCACAAAGATTCTACAGCAGTGAGTAAAAAAGCCACAATAATGTAATTGATAAACTGTATTTTTCAGATACAAAAAAATACAAAAAAGGGGATAAAAACAAGGGAGCTTTCGACCGTTTGCGCAACGGTCCTCTTCAGCCAACTGAAAGCTCCCTTGTTTCTATCCCATTTTTTGTATTTTTTTGTATCTTGAAAAATACAGTTTATCAATTACATTATTGTGGTTTTTTTACTCATTATTTTTGATCACAATATAGTGATGCACCACAGATTCTACAGCAGTATCTGGGTATTCTGAGTCACCTCTGAATTGTAAAAATAGTATATCAAACTGTGTCTACAGTTCGTCAATATCAAGTATTGTGCACTGAAAAATGTAATTTTTTTATTAAAATTCTCGGAGGAAATTTCGTAAACTTGATCTTGGATTTCAGCATTTTATGGAAAAATCACGTGTCATCCGTGACAACAAAAACAGAATAACTAACAGTTTTATATGTTGAAACCGTTCATAGGGTAAATGTACCTAAAAACAATTCAATGTTTTAATTTTTTTTTAAATTAGATATATGAAAATGTTGCGACCCAAGTGAACTCGAAATACATTCGAGGTAGTAAAACAAATAAAACAATCCACAGGGTTACTTCAAGTACCTTCTTTTTTCGAAAAGAGGAAAGAGAAGGGGGAGAGGGAGACCTCACTAACATAGGTGATGCTTTCGAACTTTCATTGCTAACATCGTGCCTCTTACCGTACAACCAATGTCGTAGCTATGTACTCTCAAATTACAGAAAAAAAGGAAAATCATTGTTTTGAGTAATAACAATATCGCTTCACAGAACTCTTTTAAACATACCCATACATAAAGACAACCACACAAGCTTGACAGGGCAATTAACACATCTATATATGTAAGCATGTGTAATATATATATATATATATATATATATATATATATATATATATATATATATATATATATATATATATATATATATATATATATGAAAATTTTTTTATCACACCGTGATTTATATACAATCATGAAGCTACAAATGTCGCTTAATATTAAATTCACGCTACCTCGGAATATCCCCGATGGGGAATTATCACCGAAGGGGAATCTGTAAGTGATAAATGGACTGGTACTCCCGGCGTAGCGTGAATTTGATATTAAGCATTTGACATTTGTAGCTTCATGATTATATATATATATATATATATATATATATATATATATATATATATATATATATATATATATATGTATGTATGTGTGTGTGTGTGTGTGTATGTGTAATTGTAATAGCCACAATGCCCTCTTAACACACTCGAATTCTTCGCGCTTGTTTGGATACGCTTGTCACGAGAAGGACAATAGTACCTCGTTCTGATTAGTGGACCTGGTTCGTTTCCCGCTACCGGGCATCAGAATTTCTTCATATTTTTTGCACTTGGGTCTTAAGGCTTTGTAGTGACACGCGTATCCAAAAAGGCGCGAAGAATTCGAGAAAGTTAAGAGGGCATTGTGGCTATTTCAATTACATATGTATCTCGTAAAACTGACCAGTAGATTCTACCTACCTACATATATATATATATATATATATATATATATATATATATATATATATATATATTGTATGTATATATATATGACCGTGAAATATTTTTACAACAGAATTCCATCTAATAAAAGGAGCCCATAAAAACGCCAGAAGGTAGAAAGTTAATTCTATATATTTCAGAGACAACTGTCTCCCCCGACAGGCAAGTAATGAATGAAATAAGAGTTACAGAAAGGCGGTATTTATACCAAGAGTTGCATAGGTCAGCCGTGACCTCACTCCAGATGACAGCTTCTCCTTAGTCTTCTTAATCGCTGGATGGAGGAAGATTCTGGAACTCTTGGTATAAATACCGCCTATCTGTAACTCTTATTTCATTCATTACTTGCCTGTCGAGGGAGACAGTTATTTCGAATTATATACCATTAACTTTCTACCTTTTGGCATTTTTATGGGCTCTTATATATATATATATATATATATATATATATATATATATATATATATATATATATATATATATATATATATATATATATAGACACACACACGTATGTATATATACATACATATGTACATACATATGTACATACACACATATATACAGGATCGCATAACAGGCAAGACTGTAGTACATCTTATGCTGAGATTTTTTGTTTTTGTTTTTTATCCGTAAGACTGATTTATACTCCTACAAACTAACTGCTCACGTCTCGCACGAGTTTTTATGTTACAACACAAACAACATTGTGCTTAGACAAAAAGAATGAAATGGGTCAGCAGAAGTCCCCCTTGAATATTTATCCAAAATACTGCAGGCAATTGCTTCCATCCATAATTTTACTTGTATGACAAGCTACGTAAATTAAAAAAATAACAGGGAATGAAAAATAATTACATCCAATCTACAACCTATTCAACGTCTCAAAGCTCTCCAAGATTAATCTGTGAAATACAACATGGAAAAAAGAAGAATACTGGAATGGAATACAATTTAGACCAAAGGCCACAAACTGGGACCTATGAGGTTTAGCGCTGAAAGCGAAATTGGCAATAAAAGGGTTTGAAAGGTGTAACAAGAGAAAATCTCGCAGTTGCATCATGAATCAAATGTTAGGAAAGGGTGGATAGCAAGATGGAAGAAAAATAATATGAATGGGGGTACAGTAAATGGAATGAAAAGGGTTGCAGCTACGGGTCGACGGGACATTGCAAAGAACCTTAAGTAATGCCTATGTGCGCCACGTGAGGTGCACTGACAGCACTAACCCCATACGGAATAAAAAGAATATTGAATGAGGTTCCGTGTTCCTTTTTTCGTAAAGATGGGACACCGATTCACAATATTCCGATTTGAGTCTTCCTTTGCAGCTTGGCAGAGGATCAAACGTCCCTCAGGGCCGTCACATAAGCAGACAGAAATTCTCTCTCTCTCCAATAACATCATGCGTCAACTTCTCCTTCTGCAGCATGTGTGTGTGTGTGTGTGTGTGTGTGTGTGTGTGTGTGTGTGTGTGTGTGTGTGTGTGTGTGTCTACCAACAAAACAAAACAAAACAAAACAAAACAAAAAGACGATGCCTCCTCGTCTCAATTTGCATATATTTCATCTTTGCGAGCAACGTGGGAGCAAAAGGGGTGGGAATATACTGTGCATTTGCTGGGTGGTTCCGTCCACTTCCCCGTATAAGGGGGGGGGGGGGAAGCAGTGCCATATGTGCACCTCACGCGGTGCACTGTAAGCATTACTTAAAAGTTCTGTGCAGCGTCCTTTCTGCCCCTAGCTGCAACCACTTTCATTAGTTTTAATGGACCTCATATTCTCATTCATCTTACTTTCCGCCTCTCCTAATAATGAAATAATGTTTCATAGTATAACTGTGAGGTTTTCCTCCTGTTACACCTCTAAACCTTCCTTTACTCTATTTCCCTTTCAGCGCTGAACGACCCCATAATCCCAGTGCATGGCTTTTGGTCTAAATTTTATATTTCAACATTCCAACGTCATTTTCACGAAATTGCACATATCTTACGATTCGACAACAAATCGTTTTTTTTTTTTTTCAGGGGAACCACTCCATAAATCTATATCATTTGATTCGGTCATCAACTTGACTGTAGTCTGACATGTTCTCTTTAACCATTAAAGCTCCCGGTTCGAATCTTGATACAAATGCTGAATGCAACTTGGATATAATATCTCCCGGGTTCAAGATGACGACAGGGAAAATTTGCAAGACATCCTGGCTTACTTTCGGAACTGTCTTCAATTTAGAATAACTGATACTAAATGTTAATCTAGCTTTATCTTGAAGAATGCACAATGGTTCAAATAAACTGTTCTACCTGCTTTCGTAAAATTACGAGCTATAATGTCAAATGTGGTCAAGTTTCTTCTCATTAAAGGTACTGGACCTTTACTACCATATTGGTCTCGTCCGCCCATTCTGACAATTAATTTACTACCATATTGGTCTCGTCCGCCCATTCTGACAATTAATATCACGCTTGGTTCGGTGTGTCCACGTACATGGCTCCTAACTGCAAGAATCAAAAGACGTTCATTTACTAGATACTCCCGTTTGTCACTATATGAACCCTAACTAGGTTTCGGAATTTTTTTTTTTTTTGGGGGGGGGAAAGGAGGGAGAGTGGGAGCTAAGTGACTGCTTGCACCACAGATGTTCAATGGTATGTATGTATGTATGTATGTATGTATGTATGTATATATATGTATGTATGTATGTATATATATGTATATTTACATATATATATATATATATATATATATATATATATATATATATATATATATATGCATTATATATAGCCTACATACACATTTTATTTGCATATGTACATATATGTTTGTAAATTTTCCGCAGAATCAGAGAGAGAGAGAGAGAGAGAGAGAGAGAGAGAGAGAGAGAGAGAGCGCTATTTGAGTTCACTTTACATCACGAACCCACACCATTTCCATACCTGAACAGAAAAGAAAATACAAGGAATTCTCCCTTCAGCATTCAACGCAATACACCGCTTGGAAAATGCTCGCGATTCAGAAACAGGGAGAAGCAGATGATGATAAAGCAACGCTGAACTATAAAAGCAAAAAGGAGTGTTCCGCAAATTCCGCATGACAGCTTTAAAGAAATGGGGGTGGGGAGGTGCTTTCCTTACCTCCATAAAAGAAATGGTACGATCCCGCCTTAGCAATACACAAAGGAAAAAGGAGAGAGAGAGAGAGAGAGAGAGAGAGAGAGAGAGAGAGAGAGAGAGAGAGAGAGAGAGACTAGCAATCTGTTTAAGAAGTAACCTATGAGCTCAGTGAAGGAAAGTCTCTTTGCATTCAGCGCTGTCATATGACGCTATTACATTCACGGGATGAGGACAGTAACTCCATCTCTCGCAGCTTGGAAACTCTTCTTGCACAGACCAAAATGCAGCACAAAATTGAAAGCGGGAAAAGGGAAAAAGGTAAATAGAAAAACCCTCAAATATGATGACAAAACCTCTACGAGTCAATCGTGCAATTTAAAATATTTACTATTAGTACAACTTAAAATGTGGCAAGGGTTCCCACCAAATCGACGGAGCTTTACTGAGCATCAATACACATTCAAATTCTCTGAGTATACACAATATAGGATATTGCTGTTGCTTAACAATATACGCAACAATACATCAGCAACGAATTTATCTCAAGTGACTTACCGCCCCGTCAGTTCAAGCCGAATTCAATAATTCAGAATGACGACGGCCAACACAGAATTCCCAGGCCCACGATAAAGGCCTAGATTCTCACTCCTCGAAATTCCAGATGCAATGATAAAGGTAATAAACGCCAGGCCTCCACATGAATTATGCAGCAGCAATAACAGACATAATGGCCCTCTTTCCCATAAGAGGGCCTGGTCCAATTATCCCAGCCGACGGCCGCCCAGGAAAAGGAGTTACAAGCCTGACGTCAGATGGATTGTCTATAGACTGCAGTTACACTTACAGTATGTCTTTAGACGTAAGACTCATCTAGACCCGTGGATGCCAAAGTCGTCATGTGAGACTCTCTCTCCTTTGGGAGAGTTACGAGGGCAACCATTCGATTCTGCTGAGGCGACCAAGTTGTCTGCACACCATGCGCACCGGTGTTCGATAAAACCATTCAGTTCATACACATACTTACGTAGTGTGGAAGACAAAATACTTCGTGACTTTCTCTCATATGAAAGACACCAAACAACAACAGCAACAAGTACAGAAAAACGGAGCAGCATTAACAGCAACTAGGTAATAAAGTAATTACAATAACGATTCAGCGCTCTGGACTAGACACATAAAAGGGCCCAACAGAACAAGACAGCAGGAAAATGTCGCGCGGGAGAGCGGAGCACTCGTTACAAGACTCATAATTAATGTTATTGACAATAATAGCTTCCAATAAATTGTCCATGAATGTGACGGAGTTCAAAGAGTATTTACTAGCCGGACCCCTCCGTATTTAATGGCATACTATAATGATAATTAATGACCAATGATAATTAATGACCATCATATGAAAGGCTGAGTTAAATTACATTTTTCAACACCCAATAAAATGCGACCATGGTTATCACTGCAACGTTTATTGCACGTGCACAACTGCGTAATAATAATGGCGATATCGTGTTTGTGTTAGTTGTTTCTTTGGGGAACAGACTGCAGGAGAGATTATCAACGGTTTTACTGTAGATGACTACTTTATTATTAGGCTCCAGTTTGGAATACGATCTACTACGTGGGATCATCTCCTTCTTCTGTATCCTTCCCGGACAGGATTGAATCAGACAGAAATTCCTCTGAACAATGATTCTGTCCTGTCTGTTTCTCTCGATCCTACTTCGACGCTGCTTCTCTGTCCCTCTTCTACAAGTACCATTTCAGTCACTGTTCCTTCGAGTTCAAATGGGGAGTTCCTCCTCTTACCAGCCAGCCAAGTAAATCCCATAAGACCACCTCTTCCCACCCATCATTCGTGGGAATCATTAACTCTTGGATTAAATAAATCAGCCCACTATTCACTTTCCTCTGCTGCCAGGCTTTAAAAATCTATTCCTGCTTATGTTTTTCCTAAGATAATTATTTTATCTCTGAATAACCGTATCTGCAATACTACGGCATTTGGTTGCAAGTCCCACAGACTGTTAATTATGGGAAACTGATAATTTCATCTAAAGAGGGCCAGCAATCACCACTTTGCGTTCCAGTGTGCGAAGGATGATGAGGTACTTCTCTCCTCCCTCAATCAACAGTCCTAGCTATCGCCATGACAAACCTACGCGGCTTTCGAATTGTGATTACAGCCATATCCTGGATTGAAGACCGAGTTCAGTGTTAACCCACTACAGCGTCGAGAAGGAAGGAAAGTCCTGCCGTCATCGTAATAGTCCTTAGTCACTCTTCCTTCTCGCCCAAGCTTATACTAGCGGTTCATACTGCCTTAAGAGTACAAAGCAAGAAACATTATACGGTGCCAAAGGAAAATGGTACCTAGAGAAGATTTCTAAATGATTAAACACAATTCCACTCAAGACAGAATGGTACGTCAGGAAATTTTCAAGGGTTCATGACGAAGGCGAAGGAGCTCAATAATAAAACAAATGGTTGTTTTAATGCTTGTCAACCATTTCCTTGACTGGATCGATCAAAAAGTCTTTCGTCTCAACAGCAACTGTACTTCAGTTTTACAAATATCCTGGCACTGGTTTCCAAAGTTGCAGTTTCGTACATCCGGACCATTACTCACCATATTCACAAGTGGTGCTACATGACTGCACAGGATTTCGTTCAAATTTCTCTATGTGGTAACCTAACATGCTTCATATCTATTTCTTATTTCAATGCGAAAACATGATTATTTTACAAATAAGTCCATAATATGTTTCATAAGAGTGAAGTTCGTCAATTAAATGAAAACTGTAAGAAAATATTATGTGTAGCCGAATTTCGGAAAACCAGTGACGAAACATTTCCGTAACTTTCATTCACGCAACGCCGATGCGTTCCACAAAAAAGGTCTTTATTAAGCCTGGGTTCAAATGTTCCCCGTAGAGGGGGGTAGTGCTGTCAGCGCACCTCACGCGGTGCATTGTAGGCATTACTTAAGGGTCTATGCAGCGTTCCTTCGGTCCCTAGCTGTAACACATACCATTCCTTTTACTGTACCTCCATTCATATTGTTTCTTCCATCTTACTTTCCACCCTCTTCTAACAATGTGTAACAGTGCAACTGCGAGGTTTTCCTCCTGTTACACCTTTTAAACCTCTACTCTTAATTTTCCTTTCAGCGCTGAATGACCTCATAGGTCCCAGCGCTTGGCCTCCGGCCTGAATTGTATTCTAGGTTCAAATGTTAACATAAGAAAAATCATAAACAGTTTTCATAAAAACAAGATATTAGCTTTGATTGCAGTCATAAAATTTTAAGCAGTCCTACCTGATTATTTTTACGCCCCAATGCTGATAAAAAAGATAAAGGAATAAATACGCAATGATCACTGTAGCTAAAACGCATCCACCGATATCAACGGGTGGGCGTGGCCTGTGTGTCGTAACTATTAGAGTGGCGGCAACATGAACCAACTGGAACATAGGTCTACAGTATGTAAAGAAAATGAAATGATCTTGAAAATATTTATTCTGTATTTGTTACAGGAAGATTTGTATTATCATAAGGATAAAATTATTTGTGATACATTTCTAAACTACTTCAAAAATAATGGCTTACTAGCAAATATTCGCCTTTGCAATTACACTTTTCTCAATGCCAAGGTTTTGTTTCTAGGCCTAGGTGTGTCAGTTTTCTTTACTTGCATACTCTTAACATTCACATCTCGATATTTACAATTCGTGGAGGGAGGGAAAGCTTATGAAGTTACCCACACATTCGTGAAAGTTACCCACACATTCGTGAACTTCAGGTTTCCTTATGAATCATTTTTCGTTAGTTTAAAAAGAAATCTGTCGCACAGGCTTGGACAATTGACATTAATACTACTAACTTTAAATCAATTAATACCTTTTGTATATAATTTAAAGAATCCTCTTTTATTATTCGAAGAACAGGTATTCTCCAAAAATAAATCCTTTAATCAACTAGACTGCACCTCAGATTCGTTAGCCCCATACATCATTAGTGCAACATTTGAGCAGTTTGAGCATCGTTTAAGACTTCAAATTTCTATAAAAGTTATTTGTACTTCATATTTCTACTTCGAAAATTCTGTTATGACTTGAGCTTACTAGGTCTATTGTTTTATGCAGTCCAGGTAGTTAATAATGGCCACTTCCTGTAGCAGGTTGTGCGTGTTGGCATTGGCCGCGCTGCCAAGCTTGTCACACCGTGCTTTGAGCTAAGCAGTGAAAAAAAGTATACCTATTCACTTCATGTAAATTTCGAATGATATCAGGGGATAAAAAGATATCATATCTACTAACCCATAAGGAAAATAATGTTAGCTTTGAATTCATATACTCATCAACATATATGACACTGGAATAAAAAAAAAAAGTTTAACACTACCTGGCAACGCAACATTTTACGTTGCATCTGAGGTTTTGGACGATACAAAAAGAATCATGTTGCATCACATTTGAGCATGGCTGTACATGGCTATGCATTTAAGCATGGCTGTACATGTCATATCCGGAGTCAGTCGTAAGAATTCCAACAGCTTATGTGGTCATATCTGTCAATACACAAGTACATAACGCCATGAGTTGTTTTCCCAAAAACGGATACAACATATTTCAGCAGGTTTCTAAAATTGCGTTCCTTCTTTGCATATAAATTATTATTATTATTATTATTATTACTATTATTATTAATTATTATTAAGAAGACGATGAACCCTATTCATACGGAACAAGCCCACAGGAGCCAGTGACTTATCCAAGCTTCTAAAAAAGAAAAATAAATTAATCACTCAATCAATATATAAAAATGTAAGTAAATGATTATATACAAGGAGAATGGCTGTATGGTAGTAATGCATTGCATCTCCGCTTGAACTAACATACAATCGATCTTGTTAACGTAAGTCTTCATAAACAACATAACAAACATACACACACACACACACACACTCACACAAAGAGAACGTGAGCAAGATTTCATATTAGCAAGCTTGAACGGTGACTTTATAACAGGATCCCCCAACAATACCAATGAATGCAGATCATTCATCGAGATAAATCTTGAATTAATCCAAGGAATGATAAGCAGTTGTGCATAAAATACAACCAACCAAGTCTTTTGCTATACACAAAGAAATAAAAAACAGTATTGCAATCGGAAAACAAGGCAACATTTGCAGACTCTGTAATCTGTATAAATGTCAAGTGCTGGGACCTATGAGGTCATTCAGCGCTGAAAAGGGAAACTGAGTAAAAAGGTTTGAAAGGTTTAACAAGAGGAGGAAACCCCCGCAGTTGCACTATGAAACGATTGTTGGAAGAAGGTGGACAGTAAAAAGGAAGAAAGAGAATATGAACGAGGTCTGTTCTGTACATTTCACGAGAGACGAAATCTTTTCATGTACCAAAAATCAAGAGCGTCCGGATTTTTTGCAAGATAAGTTTTTCATTTTCCAACTGATTATGACAGGTCGCTTTATGCAAATGGTTCCGACTTAATCTCTTCTGCCCTTGATATTATATATTTCGAGCTTTCCGCCAAAAATTCAGATATCAACATCCAGGTCAATGAACAATCGTTTCGCCGGGTTCAACATCGGAACATTTCATCAATACGAGCTTCAAAAATTCAAAATTGTATTAACTGACAAAAAAGACTCCGCTCAGGCACTCAAAAGCAACGGAATTCCTCAAGATTCATCAGAGAGAGAGAGGAACTAAATAAAACTCAAAAGAGATTTGTCCATAACAATATGAATAATCATAATTACAAAAGCCAACGACCGAGGCTAATCTTGAGTTGTATCGATTTATATATAAAAAAATTTAGGGTAAATAAAATAAAATAAAAAACAAAACAGCCTCCATAAAACTGACAATGAATAATAGTTAAAAAATCATTTCGGGAACTAATTACACCTACATACACAACAAACCTGCTTATTTTGTTAATTATAAAAATATTTATGATCAAAAGTACTGCGAAATAAGCTAAAACATCCCATAAGTTGGAATTAAAACACGATAAGCAACAGTCTCATTATCAAACCGAAGAAAATAACCCATATATCATTAATGTAAATTAAAATATATATCATGAACCAATATATATATATATATATATATATATATATATATATATATATATTATATATATATATATATATATATATATATATATATATATATATATATATATATATATATATATATATATAGCTAAAAAGGCCCATAAAACACTGTATAAACGTTGCTCACACAGTGTTTTATGGGCCCTTTTATCTTCATATTATACTGTTGTATTAAAGTAAAAGACATTCATATATATATATATATATATATATATATATATATATATATATATATATATATATATACACACAAACATATAGTGTATATGTATATACACACACACACACACACACACACACACACACACACATATATATATATATATATATATATATATATATATATATATATATATATATATATATAAAGAGATGTGTGTGTGTTTCCAGCATAACTCTGAGACGCATTGAGCAATTTCAACCGAACTTGGTATACTGTACATATGACTTACTATCTAAACAAAGTATACCTTAGTTTAACCAGACCACTGAGCTGATTAACAGCTCTCCTAGGGCTGGCCCGAAGGATTAGATTTATTTTACGTGGCTAAGAACCAATTGGTTACCTAGCAACGGGACCTACAGCTTATTGTGGAATCCGAACTCTTACTATCTAGAAATGAGTACTGTGGAGGTTAGACATCGCTAGCACCAAAGGGCACCAAAGGGGGAGGGGGTGGGAAGGGGTTCCCTGAAATGGGGCTGGTTCTGCCCGTAGATTTAGTAACCAAATAAACTCTACGAATTTATCATATCTCATTTCAGTATACATATGACTTACTATCTGGTAAAGAATACTGTGGGGGTAAGACATCATTGGGAGAAAAGGGGGTGGGGGTGGACAGGGGTGACATATAAAAATAATCGAAAACGACAGATATTAGTGTCTAATCCATAGTTTTCGAATCTGACACAAACACACATTTATACACATATATACTGTATATGTTATGTAATCAAACTTATATACTCCAAAAAAGTATTTGTATTAGAAACACTGGTCTTTTTTATATATAAAAATGCGCACGCAATGAGAGAGAGAGAGAGAGAGAGAGAGAGAGAGAGAGAGAGAGAGAGAGAGAACTTGGAGGATTATAACCAAGGCGCACGGAGGTAATCGGCTTGGTAGTAACGGCAGAATTTAGCTAATTGAGTTAATAATGAACTCAGATAGAATCTTGCAGCGTTAAAAAAAAGTTGTTACCATTAACAGGTAAATATTCATTATCTTCATACCTTCATAATTACGAAGGATTTTCGTCTAGGATTCTACTAAGCTTTAAATTACAACCTTTTTTTTATTAAAAAATGTTCAAATAAACATCATTGAATGTTACGGTCAACCGCATTACAGGGAGATAAGTATCAGTCATCAAGGCTCAGGTACCGGATTCGAGGATACGTACATTATTAACAAGCTGTGAATTAGCTTTCTCGAAGAATAAGAAGAAGAAGAAGAAGAAGAGAGAGAGAGAGAGAGAGAGAGAGAGAGAGAGAGAGAGAGAGAGAGAGAGAGAGAGACAATAACTGCCCCACGAACATTCGTCAAACCAGCAACCACTTGACATGTCCACCACAAAGATAATTACCTCGGCGCCAGTTTATCATTCATTCAATCAAACTAGGGGGACTAGGAAGGAAGCAAGGGGCGAGGAATGAGGAGGAGGAGGAGGAGGAGGAGGAACCAACATAGGGAGGAAAATGTCACTGCCTCTCAGAGGCCGTCAATCAAATCCTGGGGCGCCTGTGACATGCAAGGCAGATCAAGGCTTTGTTACGACAATTTCAACATTTCCCCATTCAATTTCATGTTTTATTCTCTCTCTCTCTCTCTCTCTCTCTCTCTCTCTCTCTCTCTCTTACTGCAAGGACTTTGAACTTCCAATTCGTCGTGAAAAACAGGAAATCGCAGAGCGTAAAGGTTTTGAAATCTAACGCTGCTTGTTTTTACAGTTCCCTAACAGAAAAAAAATTATTCTAATCCATACTGATTCGTGGCGTTTCCCCACGACGTCTATATTGGCCAAATTTAACTGGGAGCGAATCGATTACTTTGCGGTAACGAAAAATGACAGGAGGGTAAAAGCTGACATGAATACAATACAAACTCACCAACAAGGACACGCGTTTCCAACCTCGAGCCAAATACTACATAAATAAGGGAAAGCGAGTCGTTACACTTGTCAATACAACGTCAAAGCGAAGAACAGCAATACAATGGATGCGTTTTGCATCATAAAAGATTTGTATGGTCCGATGAACAGAGGGAAGGATAGACTGAGAAAGAACGACTTGATGTAGCAGAAAAGAGAAAGGAAAAAGAAGAAAGAATAACAATAGTAGTTGTGACATATACGACAGCATAAGGTAGACAGGGTGTATCCACTTGACAAAATTAAAACGACCAAAACCATAAGGAAGTTCTGTCTATTTAATACTAATTTTCTTAATGTAAAGAAAAACTGCACTTTAGGTGAAGTAACAGTCGTATCATGCTTGAGATTTTGACCACACTATTCACTAGCATTCAGTTTAAATATTTTTAGTACAAAAATATGTATATGTATAACTCGTTATACATACACAATTTATATATATATATATATATATATATATATATATATATACTGATAGATAGATAGATAGATAGATATAATTATGTGCTTTATGAATGAGGTTGCTGACCCCAAACCTTTATCAAGACTCCCAGCTTCCACTGATACCCATTTACATCTTGGTAGTTTGGCAGCGGTGGAAAAGGCGGGAACCACTGACCTTAGAAATACGAGCTCAGCACTCAACCACTGTGTAAAAGTGATGTTGTCGTGTCTATATATCTCATACATTTTACATAAATATAAACAATTACATACGTTGCCCCAATAGTAAAATAAATTGACTAATGTTTATATTTTTTTATTAAATAAAAAAAGAACTAGGCGATTCAATATCAAGAGACAAGCAATCACGCTGGTAAAATAAGTTGAACATGCTTTCAATTTCTTTAAAAATAAATACATGACTCACCGTTTTCCTGGCGAATGAAGACAGCTTTAAAATCAGTGACATGACTCATATATCAATCTACGGAAAATCAAACTCATTTACTGCCAGAAGTGTGTGTATATACTGTATATATATGTCTTTTTTGTCTGACGAACCTCCAACGCATCACCAAGGCAGGTTTAACTATTCGGGATGACTGGTGAACTTAGAAGTCTAATCTGTCCTATTACTTCAATGGTGGATCACAGCACTTAAAGAAAACAGGGCGGAAATAGAATGGACTACAGAACTTAAGCCAGAGGCCAAGGGATGGGACCTATAAGGTCATTCAGCGCTAAAACGGAAATTGATATTAAAAAAGTTTCAAAGGTGTAACAGGAGGAAAACCTCGTAGTTGCACTGTGAATCAATTGTTAAGAGAGAGTGGAAGTAAGATGGAATAAAGAGAATAAGAACGGAGGTACAGTAAGAGGAATGAAAGTGGTTACAGCTACGGCCGAAGGGACGCTGCAAGAACCTAAAGTAATGCCTGCAGTGCACCGCATGAGGTGCACTGACGGCTCTACCAGCCCCCCCCCCACCCCCCAACGGGAAACAGGGCGGAAAGATGAGACAAAACTTTAGAAGTGAAAATTCTTTTCCAAGTGGGCTAACTTTTTATTTGGGGGTGGAGGGGGAGGGGGAGGGGGAGGAGAGAAATGGCGTAAAATACCGCAGCACTACTTACCAATGATATTTCAATTTATATGGAAATCGTGCTTTCCTTTGTCGGGGTGTGGTGTCTCGACCAGCATGCATGTGATCGAGCGAGTAAAGGCATAAAGGCGTTCGTTCCCTTTGTTACCGGGTCCTAAAAGGCTATGGAACGAGAATAACCCTTTTCTTTCATCTTTCGTCTTTCACCGAAATTGTGAAAGAGAAGAACAGACATAGCATAATATTCTCGTGACTTAATGAAGGCGCACACCCTGCTGGGACGTGATAAAAAAAAAATTAAATTCACAATGCTTCTATAAAAAGGCTGCTTCAATTTACCAAACTATCAACTGAAAGTCATTTAAATTGACCAAACTACCAAAGAAAAAAAAAAGCCTCTTAAATTTGCAAAGCATCCAACACGGCCGTTTAAATTGACCAAACTTCCAAAATAGGTCACTCAAACTTAACAAGCTTCCAAAAGAGGTAATTTAAATTTACCAAGTTAAAAAAAAAAGCCATTTCAATTCACCAAGCCTTCCACAAAAACTCCGTTTACCTTTACCAAGCTTCCATAGAACAAAATGGAAAATTGCGGGAAAACATTGCTATAAAATACTGCTTCCGGGCCACAAAACTCAATTCCAATCATTAATACTTCTCGATAAACTTCAAAGGGAGGCCATTAGCTATGCATGAAGTCCTCCGTCGGCAATTCGGTTCAAATGCGCTGCTCCACCTTTCAACAGGATGCAAATCGCGTCACCTCATTAGATAGAGGCTCTCCTCTCAATCAATGACCCCCAGTACATGCGGGAGTTCTTCTGCCCACCCGCATCCTGCTTCCCCGCCGGTCAACCTTCATTTGCGACACAGAAGAGCGTGGAAGGAGTCAATCAAGGCTGGAATGCGAGTGCCCTTTTATCCCAACGCCAAGAAAAATCTGATGAAGTGAATGCAAAACTGAAAGCATCATTGATCTTCTTCTAGTGCACATAATCTCAGAAATTAAGAAACCAAATTAGGCCCACCAGGACAAGAAAATGTTACGGGAACTGTTCGTTGAGCTCACTACATTAATATAATAAAGGGCTATCTGACACCGTAACATCTTAGAAGTTATAAGGCAGTGGCTTTTTACAACACTGCATTTAATATGGAATGAATACACACACATATATATATATATATATATATATATATATATATATATATATATATATATATATATATATATATATATATATATAATATTTCCAGTTTAAACTATGCGACACACCCAACGTTGAATGAAACAGCTCTGACCCTGGAACAAAAAAAAGAGAAAAAAAACAGCTAAAGCTACTTATTATAGCTGTTAACAAAGCCAATCCAACGTTAATTATCAGAGCCGGGCTAAAAATGCAAGCACGCAATTTTGGGCGCTGAAGTGCCTCAATGTATTTATCTATCTTTTATCAAACGCAATAATCTATGAGTAGGCTATTTAATTATCTTAATAATTCACCGATTCTTAATACTCCAAAAAAAAAAAAAGGCAAAATACCATCTCTGTATCGAACTGAGCATTGCGTACCTTTGTGTATATCCCATCTAAAAAAATTATTGTAAACCTGATCAGCATCTTCTGATGACTTAAAATTTTTGAAGACTGTAATATAAAGACTGAACCATGGAAATGTATATATTTATGCCGAGGCTGGAAAGCATTGTAACTGACAAATTAAGGAGTTATGGGAAGGGGTGTTGGTGTCGCTGACCGACTGTATTAACAAATCAAATAGAGGCAAGGGAGAAACACTGATGAACTTTTTTTTTTTCCTGATTTTTGCTGAGCATGAAGTTTTATGAAAAAATTCTCCATTGTCAAAATATTGTTGCAAACAGTTATATCATGCGAACAACTAAAATTAAACTTCAACGATGATTCTTTTTTAAACTGAAAGTAATAATTTTTCAAAGTCATAAAACTTCCATTTCAAACCCTGAAATCTTTCGAACAATTCTGTCTCTAAAAAATAAATTCCACTTCAATTATGAAAGATTCAAAATGATTTCTTGCTAAAAATTAAATTGATTAATAAATAACTTTCATATGGAGAGGCCTTTACAATGATTCTTACTCAAGCCGGTGGAAAGAAAAAATCTGTTATATTCAGAAGCGCAAGGCTTAGCTCCCCTACTTAAGCTGAGATCGATAACAGCTTTGGGGATGCCCCATGCAAACTGCAAGACTGGAAGAGCCAGAGGCATGGATAAAGACATTTGCATTCGGTTACTAAAGTATGTTTTGTGCTTTTATAAGCTTGTTACAGCGAATCCCTCTTGATAGGGGACTCCCTTCGTTTTTAATTGGAAAATCTGTCATTTTTAATTTGAAAATTTGTCACCACGTAAAGTTTTCAATTATAAAATTACGTTTTGCTGCAGTTTGTACATATGCTGGCAATTCCTATGCTGTGGTGCTCAAGTGATTTCAAACCAATCACGAAATGTCCTGACCAAAATATTGCTAGTAAGAATGAGAGAGAGAGAGAGAGAGAGAGAGAGAGAGAGAGAGAGAGAGAGAGAGAGAGAGAGAGAGAGAGAATTAATCCAAGGAAGTGAAATATCGTCCTTGTCAAGGTTATTACTCCGGCTCGATTCCTTTCACCCGTTATGGGTCACAAAATTCCTAAAATACATCACTTCTAACTATGATGTCGATTGTCACCAAGAGCCTGAGAAGCAAGTAGGCCTACATGCTGCCCGAAATAATGCTGTGTGAACACGCCCTGTCACAAGGTCTACGGAATCGTCTCACTCCAGCAATTCATGCCTAGTAGCGCGCGCGCGAGAGAGAGAGAGAGAGAGAGAGAGAGAGAGAGAGAGAGAGAGAGAGAGAGAGAGAAAGTATATTACAAAAACGAAACGGGTGGGGAAAAGGAAGAAATATCACTGAGTCTTTGAATCAGTCCATAGCACTTGACTTAAATATGCGACACTGCTTCGCCAACACCAGCCCACATAGCAACAAGGCGGACCCTAGACAAGGTAAAATACTTATATACGATTTTCTTCCGTCCAATTTCTCCTTCCTTACGGCTTCCTTCCTATTAATTAAGCTAACAGATCTGCCTATTACGAGTGTGTCTTGTGTCATTCGAATAGAAAGGAATTGTATTTAGAATATATGAGTATATGCTCAGCCAATGTATGACTCACATAGTGCATACGATATATAACGATGCACCCACTTCCTGTTCTATGACGATTTAAAGTTTATTAAAACAGACTGCGGGAGAAGACACTCACTCTCTCTCTCTCTCTCTCTCTCACACACATATATATATATATATAAACATACATATATATATATATATATATATATATATATATATATATATATATATATATATATATATATATATAAACCATAATCGAATCTTGCATGTTAAGTCTTATATAGCATATTCGCATATACCTAAACCAACCACTGATAAAAATCCCACGTACCGCCGTACAATATGAAAAGATGGGATTAAAAAAAAATCTCAGGTTGACGCTATTCTTAATAATTACAAAAATAAGCAAGAAATCTAAATCATATATATTAGATATTTCGCTTTGTATATAAAATACGAAAACTGACACACCACGTTCAAACATCTCTAAATATAAATATGAAAGACAAAATGACAAAATGGTGAATACATTCCACAAAAAAGAAAAGTTACCGGAGAGTTCATGTCATATCCGGTACCAGTCGATCTAACGGGCAACAGCAGCGCTGAGATACGACCAATGAAGCCTGGGTAATAACTCGCCCGATGTGGGGTCGTGCGGGTGGGGGGTTGGGAGACGTGGAGATAAAATATATGCCATTACCCCAACCGAGACGCACATTGCGTGCGTAAATTGTCTTCCATGTAACTGGCCAAGAAAACCATCACTGTCCGGTTCGGTGTCTTTTATGAACTTCCAGAACCAATACTGGAAAACCAGACGACAGAAATGTTCCGTCCCAGTATGGTCTCTTCAGCCTTTTCCAGCTCAGCCTCATCACGTGACCCTCAGTAACACAGACTAATATCCCACTCTAGAGAGAGAGAGAGAGAGAGAGAGAGAGAGAGAGAGAGAGAGAGAGAGAGAGAGAGAGAGAGAGAGAGAGGTTAGTTTTATTCCTTATTCTTAAAACACAAGGAAAACATAGAATCGCAAGCTATTAACTCATTCTGATAGACAAGCATTAAACATCAACACAAGAAATTTGGTAAAAGCAAGGGGTGACAAGATTCCCTATATGGGGGGGGAAAAAAAAGGCAGCAACGCTTATGGTCTAATAATCTATCGTCAAAAAATAATAAAAAGTTAAAACTTCAACAGTTCCATTCGCCTGTCGCTAAAGCTCTTGACAAGACCTGTCGTTAGCACAATGACGGGCGTAATGCGGAAAAGCTGATTAAAAATACACAATCTCTTTCCCCTCGGGGAAAACGTCGAAACTGTCTCTGGAGTTATCGAAGTTCGAAAAGACGACTTAGAACCCAGACTGCATAAGTGTCAAAATCAAAATAAGCTTGAGAAAGGAGACTATTCAATGCTTTAAGAGACTACAGCATAAAAGTTTTTATAAAAACACCGACATAAAAATGGACACGAAAAAAAATTAAAGAACAAATGCAAGTCTACACAAACTTAATGAATTGGAACTGGATTACAGTATTTAGGCCAAAGGACTGGGACCTATGAAGTCATTCAGCGCAAAAGAGAAAATTGAGAGTAAAAGGTTTTAAAGGTGTAACATAAGGAAAACCTCACAGTTTCAGAAACATTATTGTTAGGAGAGAGTGGAAAGAAACCCAACTTTATGTATAACGCGACTTGAGCCTACTGAATAACGTGGACATAGAACACCGCTATATAAGCTTGTTAGGGAGGCGGGCCTCCTCAACAAAATTTAGATCATACACATTAGGTGTGTATATTAGTATATTATACATGTTTTGAAGATATGATCTAGATTTCTTATGAGACTTTTAAGCTTATTTACTTATTTATCTTTTTAATTCCCTATCTAATTATATACGGAGTCAATAACATAGATGCTGCGAAGCCAGTTTTAATAACCACGAACCAATCAAGCAATTATTAAATTCAACAGCTCCCATAGCTCCTTACCCTTAAGTGTAAGCTGGTCACAATGACTTACACTTCCCGAATTCCCAAAAACAATAAATCTTTCGTTAAAGAATTACATCCGCAAAGGTATGCAAGGCTTGATTTTTTTATATATAAATTTCAAAGACGATCAAATTATGAAAACACAAAGATTTACAGAAATTAAGAAGAGCGAGTGTTTTGGTGTGTGTTTGTGTGTGTGTGTCAGAGAGAGAGAGAGAGAGAGAGAGAGAGAGAGAGAGAGAGAGAGAGAGAGAGAGAGAGAGAGAGAGAGAGTTTTTGGACATAATAAAAGAAGAAATCTATCAAGTTATTAGCCTAATTTTCAGACTGTAAATTTCTTTACAACACTCGGATCTCGCTCATACTAATATGGGAGATTTGTAAAACTTTCCAAATATCATTCGTCAATGTAGTCGGCAGCTATAAACAAGCACAAGCAAAGGAGAATGAAAAGAGCAAGGGACCCGTTCCAAAGGGAAACCCCATTTACTACTGCTACTATTACTACTACTAAAATGATGATGATGATGATTATTATTATTATTATTACAGAATACGCCTACACTAGTAAATGTAAGAAAAACTCCTCAGAACAAATAAGGCAGAGCATAACTATCATGATTACAATGAATCAGTTATCAATTATTCGAACAGGTAAACAGCCAATATAATATAAATCAACTTATAGATACACAGTACTGTCTTTACAACAGCATGACATCTGCTGCAATTAACAAGACATGCCACTGACAGTAATAACATTGTCATTAAGGGTAGTCTAAAATTTAGAGGTAAATGAAGTATAAAAGGGTATACTAAATTAATAATTAATGTTCACGAAGAATGAACAAAGAAGGAATACTTCTGGTGCCTGACACCCCCAAATTTGGTAGCACCAATTTCTTAAAAACCTTTCAGACAGCTCTGGAAAAGGGTTAGTAGTCTCCACTGATTGCGACCTGAACATTGCATACTTTTGGAACAGAAGATTAATAACTAAGTATTCAATACATCAAGCATTTAGCTCAAGGTGAAGATATCTTTACATGGATTTAGGACTATTTAGTGGAAGAGATTCCAGGACGGGACCATCAACCAAAGGCTGTCCAGTCCCAAAGACTGGGCAAACATCACTGCTTTATCCTTAGGATGGGTCAACAATTTTCCCTCGGTGGCTTTTAGTGCAAGAATGCCAGATCTATACCCAAGGATTTTCTACTAGGTCCATCAGAGAACGGAAGATATTACTTGCTACATTTCAGCTTATTATTATCATTATTCATTACTTGATTACATTTTCTCACAGCATTCAAAATCGCCAATGCAATAGCAGCCAATCGCATGACGAAAACTGAACAAGGTCCGTGCTTTTAAACAATGTGCAATCGATGATTGATCGCACAGGTGGTAGGGAGTTTTTCCCTCTCAAATTCAGTTATCTATCTCTTTCGCTCTCTCTCGGCTTCTTGATTTACTTACAAATTTTTTTAATATATTATTAATGACAGGTAATAAAAATCTCAATAATGAAGATGCTGGCTGTGATGTTGAAGATCTGTCGGTATACAAATTATAAATATGTATATACATATATATATATATATATATATATATATATATATATATATATATATATATATATATATATATATATATATATATATATATATATATATATATGTATATAGGGAAAAAAGCACGTTAAAAAGAAGAAGATATATATATATATATATATATATATATATATATATATATATATATATATATATATATATATATATATATATATATATATACACACAATATATATATAAATACATCTATATATATTCAAGAATATACCTCCTACGCCTCCCTTTTTTGTACTAAATTTAAAGTAATTAAACCAGGCAAATTTAGAATGATTCACTGAGAAATTTGCCCCTACACCTCTCTCCCAATGCCTTTTTTTTTGGGGGGAAAACCCTTTTAAATCTGTTCTTGTCCACCATGCTGCCGAAATCCCTGAATTCCAGGTGGATTCCTGCCGAGATTTAATCGTCTCCCGAGGCAGGCCAGCTGGTGGGCGGACCGCGTGCGTTCCGCCATTTTGAATTCAAACCCATTGCAGCCCCGCCGTTCCCGCGAGGGGCAAAGTGATCACAACGCCATCTGGAAGGGAAAGCTGTAACCTCCGCCGCTATAAAAGGGCCCGGGACGCGACGCCCGTCCTTTACGGGCTGCTCTAGGAGCAAGAGCCCGTGCTGGCACAAGGCCAGCTAAATCTGAAACAACAACGCCCGTCCTTAGACTTGTCAGCGCCACCCCGGACGCCAGTGCTACGGCCCCTTGCTCAATTCTGCCACTGCCAAACACATGGCTGGCAGCACAGTAACTTTTGATGACCCCCTCATAAGAAGAGAATTTCAGCTCATAAAGAAATGTAATGTACCAGGATTTCAGGTTTTCGTCAGCCACGTTTCCCTGTTATTCTCCAACTGAGTTTCCTTTATTTTCATAGTGCGATATAATCACAGTGAGACCTGTATTGCTTATATTTTGTGGTTTAATTCGCAAAGCATTTACGAGAACAGTAACGTAATCGTTTGATGCCCGAGTCACGGGAATCGAGTTCAGTTTAGGCATCTTCTATGCGATTCCTCGATTCCTTCATTACAGTGCTAGAGTCGGTTAACTACACGTAAGTGTTTTAATTACAGATTAGGAGCTTTCCCTGTGGACTTGCATATCATCTGTGTGCTTAGCAGCCCTCCTTACATCGTTTCAACAACTTTGAAGCAGGCAACCCATTCGTATTCCCTCCTGGAATTACCCGTCATTTTGCTGAGCCTCATTTTGTGTTAGTTAAGGTTAGTTGCGCATCATCCTAGTATGCCCCATTGATCTAGCAAAGCCCCAGCTTTAAAATTACAACAATATATAATTTTTTAATTATGCTATACATCACAAGCACATATTGTGAATAAATGTAATCCTTCCTCCTTGGTCTTCAACGAATTCAAGTATAAAGGAGGGAAAAGATAATATTAGGGGTACCGGCAAATTTTGTTTCAACTTTCTTTAAAGGGAAAATGAAAGAGAAAAAAAAAATATACACAGAAATGTGAACTCATGAGATCACCGTACCGCCCCCACACATTCCCACAAGGCCTTAACAAACGAACGCAATATTAGGATGAGCTAACATCCTACTCACGCTTCGAGTATCCAGCACTGGAATAATCCAAGAGCAGACGCTGAAATAACAACTCTGGGAATCAAGAACGACGCTGAAAAAGAAGAAGAAAGAAGAAAAATAACTAAACCCACCTACTCGCAGCGTTAATCCTGGGAATGAAATGACTTCAAAGAGGTCGGCAAACAAGACTGCTCCTCCTCCTCCCCCACCCCCTCCTCCTTCCCGGGGATCGAGGAATCATGAGGCCGCTCAGAAAGGATTACGTAAAAAAAAAAAAAAAAAAAACGCACACATACACATTATGATGTGGAAGATATGAGAATTTGCTTTAATGCCTCCGTGTGGGAGCGAGACGGAAAGGTGTTTAAAAAAAAAATCTTCCCCCCTTCCACTTTCGAACTACAAGTTTCGGCGTAATTCACTTTTAAATGACTAAGATTCTGCTGTAATATTTTCAAGCCCTGAAAACTGTCGCTGAAACATTTCGCTAAAGAGATGGAAAACAAGAAACAATTTTAAAATTCAGTCTCACGGAAAGAGAATAAATATTTTTTCCTAAATATTTTGCACGAAAATAAGTTTCATGTTCAAATTCGTCCGAAAGAATTTTTTTGTATTCAAATTCCTCCAGGCAACAGAAACCCATGAAAGGTATATAATGTGTGTGTGTATATATATATATCGTCGGGAAGGTGAGTGAATTCACTCACCTTCCTACGTGGACTTAGTGATATTCTTAAGCACGCGTTCCTTCGTACTGTATTATATATATATATATATATATATATATATATATATATATATATATATATATATATATATATATATATATATATATATATATATATATATATATATATATATATATATATATATATATATATATATATATATATATATATAACACAGTAAAATGTCCCTGTCCACCAACCCCTCTACAATATATACACGACCTTGAGATGTGAATAGCATTATGATATGGATGAATGTTATCAAAGCCGTGAAAAGCATTAATTATATGAGCTCCCTCCTATGACGAAGTAATGCCTTCAAACTAAAGAGCGAGCAAAATTATGTAATGTATAAAAATATATACTAATGTTCTCACCAAGAACATAAATTTGAATACATGGAGCTTCATACCATTACATAAAACCCCTACTGAAGAAATACAATAATTCATGATAACGGTGTTAATACGATGTACGATGCTAGTGTTCATATTCTCCAACAAAAAACAGTTATTATTCACTTACTAACACTAGGGACGAGATAGAAAAGAATATACAATTTAGGCCGAAGGCCAACCGCTGGGGTCTATGAGATCATTCAGAGCTGAAAGGGAAACTTAAGAGTTAGGTTTAAAAGGTGTAACAGGAGGAAAACCTCGCAGATGCACTATGAAGCAATTGTTAGAAGTGGGTGGAAAATGAGATGGAAGAAAGTATATGAATGGAGGTGCAGTAAAAGGAATAAAAAGTGTTGCAGCTAGGGCCCAAAGGGACGCTGCAAAGAACCTTAAGTAATGCCTACAGCGCACCGCATGAGGTTCATTGACGTCACTACCCCCGTACGGGAACTAAAACTAGGTCATCCATACAAATAATTATTCAATAGCACAGGTACAATCTGTACAAAACTCTCTTTTGGATGTGCCAGAAATACGCACGGTACATTGGCGTCCACAGTTCTTACAGCGAAAGCGCACCGTGTGAACCAATAAGACACACACAAAGAGAAGGATGTCTTTCCTCTTCAAGGCTATGATGAGAGGAACATTTTATATTATTATTATTATTATTATTATTATTATTATTATTATTATTATTATTATTATTATTACTTTATGTTCTCGTTTTTATCAATATAATTATAAGCATCAGCATTTTATATTATTATTATTATCATTATTATTATCAACATTTTATAATATATTCTATTATCATTATTACTGCCTAGAAATTCTTACTGGACCAATCCAAAAGTTAATAGAGTGAAACTCATGATCTGCAGAATAGAGCGGCCCTGTAAAAAATAACCGGAAAAAGATGAAGAATCACATATTAAACTTATGATAACACAGAACGACATATACGAGGTGGCTACACCACGAACAAATAAAAAGAAATAATCATTTGTAATTTGAATAAAACTAACTCTACCAACGCCAATGACTCCTCTCTGGCAAAAAAAAAAAAAAAAAAAAAAACCAACGCGACGTAAAATGAAAATGCAAATTTCAACTACCCTTAATACAAAATATATATATATATATATATATATATATAAAATGCTTTATGACATGCAATGTGAATGCCTGGCACGATATTTGCATGCTGACAGCTTTCCCTTGCATGATGTAAACGCATTTTATACTTTTTTTTTTATAGAAAAAAAAAAAAGTTTCTCGATAACTTCTTTATCTTTGGTTAGTTGGTTTCTAATATTTTTTCCCCCAAATGCTTTGCTCTGCGCTCGACAGAGGCTTCCTTTCTCTATCCTAATGGACCAGGCTTAAGCGTTTGAAAGAACCTTGTTCCACGACTTGAATCTTTCAACTAAGCCTCGCCGGCTCTATGCATACATATAAAACTGTCTTTTACGGTATATGAATAAACATGGATAAAGTTGCCATGTCTTAAACACACCATTCTTGTGGTTCTAGCGCGCGAAAAACAAGCACATTGTATACTTACACACGCTCGCTCACTCTCTCTCTCACACTATATATATATATATATATATATATATATATATATATATATATATATATATATATATATATATATATATATATATATATATATATATACACGTGTGTGTCGGAAGAACCATCAGCAAATAAACAACAAAAGTCTATTAAACAGAATGAAATGCTACATATAAACCGGGTCACGACATACATCACCGAACGAAAAATCTAAGAGGAAGGACCCAGCCTGGTGAAAAAAAATAAGAAATAAAAAAAAAAACGTATAGTTTCATCAGATGAACAGTTCTGTTGCTAACGGCAACAGCACAGCACAGCACAGCACAGGTTGACACTTTTCTTCTAGCACCTCCTTCTTTGGTTAACAGTAACGGCACCTAAATCGTCCAGCTGAGAGAGAGAGAGAGAGAGAGAGAGAGAGAGAGAGAGAGAGAGAGAGAGAGAGAGAGAGGTTCTCCGGGGAAGCATTACAAAAGAAGACTGCTAAACCCATTCTCGCCATTTCCCACATGCACGGATTCCACTCTTGGGGTGGGGGGTTCCCCCTTTTTTTCTTTTCTTATTTGCTTTCTCTGTTCAAGAAAAAAAGAAAACTACATTATAGTGGGAGGGAGCCCAACGTTACTTGGGCAGATTCACTATGGCCACTGCAGGGTTGAGAGAGAGAGAGAGAGACTTCATATATTGTATGACATATGCACCTCAAGTGTTTATTACATAACCACAAATAGTACACAAACACATGACAAATGTAACCTCAAAGCTAACCTCGGAAAACTGTCACAATTGTTTTCATTCGTGCGAAGATACCACTATAAAACGGTCACATTTCCTTGGCCAAACGGTCGTGAAAAGATCAGCTAACACAACGGTCAATCCCGTAACGGTCAAGCAAGCAAGCAAGCAAGCAAGCAGTCGTCCAAATCCTCGCGAAACCGCAAACTCCTCGATGGTCATCATCGCCATCATCATTAAAACGGGACAGAAAAAACTGTGTCTATAGAACTGTGTCTGTTTCGCGATTCGGTTCAAGCTTTGAAAAGAAAAAAGTAGCGTTCCACGTTGGAAAGGGGCTACGTACGTGGCCGAGACTGTACAGTACATTCCACGGAGCATGGCATTTCAGGGGTAATGAACGGCACGATAACCATACCACATTGTCAGTTCACTTGCTCTTATAAATTGGGTCATGGATTCATAGCTTCCACGGACGACTAAAAAGATAATCTTATACAAGCTAATTACAAAACCTTGCAATACAACATCAACACCATCTCAATGTTGTTAATAATAATAATAATAATAATAATAATAATAATAATAATAATAATAATAATAATAATAATAAGCAGCACTTGCAGTCACAATAATTACCTTACGAATTTATACAACATAAAAGCATTCTGATAACAAACAATTTTACAACAAATCACAATGATCCAGCAACTGCGAAGGATGTCGCATACACTCCTTAAAAATACTACAAAAAGCCAATACTAAATAACAAAGCCTTCGACATCAATTATTATTATTATATATTACTATTCAGAAGATGAACCCTATTCAAATGAAAGAAGCCCGCAGAGACCAATGACTTGAAATTCAAGCTTCCAAAGAATATGGTGTCCATTAGAAAGAAGTAACAAAGGGTAATGGGACAAACAGAAAGGCGAGATCAGTTATTTGAAAAGACAAAATATAAGCTAATAAATTTCATACATAAACAGTTAGAATTATAAATGAATTATTACAATACGAGGGATACTTGGTGACCGGGGGAGGAGTTAGCTCGACCCGGCGTCAATCTAAAATCATCCTGGAAAGTGAATTTGACATGACAGGTATAATGACAATAAGAGCATCAGCAAACACGGAATACAAGCAATGCATTTGCAATTGAAATGGAGGGTTCCAGTTCACAGCCGCTGCAGTCCTTCGCTCTCAATGACGTTTCCGTGTAGGAGTCTCAGACGGACAGCCGAAATGCAGTCCGATTTTCCTGCGACAAAACGCGAAAGGTCTGGTTGTGTAAATGGCTCTCGACACTTTACCACATCTATTTAGTCTGTAATTCAGGATCTATAGTTCATCAAATAAACGGGAAGTTAGGATTCTATACAACTTTAATGAGATAAATTACAATTCTGGTATATATTAGTAATCAGTCCAGTAAAGATAGGTAATAATACGCCACCAGTTCAGTATACAGGCCTATCGCTCTCTCTCTCTCCCTCTCGTAAAACCATGCAGAACCCATAATGAATCTGATGAGGTAACTATGAACCCCGCCCCCCTTTCATAATGTAGTTTTCTTTTTTAAACACCGCCCCCTTTCACAATGTAGTTTTCTTTTTTAAACACTAATTCATAACTAAGGTAACTACTCAGTCAAATACAGTCATTCCAAGGCTCAACATCAGTCAGAGACAAACGGAGGTGAAGTCAGGTCGCGGATATACAATTATCAGCAAATATAGTGAATTAAACATGTGATTTAGGTCAATACGTGAATTCTGAATTCAGGTATTTATCCATCATCAAACTGAATGAATAATGTGTGACCCAGATGACGTATTCATTTCTCCTCTGGGAGTGAGGTTCGTGCAGATGCATAAATAATACACAAACCCAAGAGCATAATTACCAACCATTACCGAGATCTTTCATCTTCATATTCATCGCTTTTCATTAAGACACACTTTGCCATTAAAGCCTACATCGTTACGGTAGGCGATCACTACGAAATAACTGTTTATTATTATTATTATTATTATTATTATTATTATTATTATTCAGAGGATGATCCCTATTCATAAGGAGCAAACCCACAGGGGCCTCTGACTTGATTCTCAAACCTAAAGAGGGATATGGTGTTCATTTGAAAAAAGTAACAGAAGGAAATAGGAAATACAGAAAGAAGTCATCATTTATTATAAAAGGAAAAATAATGATCAAATCGATACAAATACATGAAAAGGTAAGTAAATTTTATTACCCATGTTACTAAGTTAATAAGAAAGATCGTCGTGCATTACAGACACCAGAATAAAATAATAAGATGGTTTAGAGCCGTTCGTGCTTGGAAAAAACTATAATGATAAAACATCGAAAATATAATATGAAAGCTTTCCTGAAATAAAATTGTTTCGGATTCAAGGCAAACCTCACACCTGGCCCTTTTAAAGCGAAAAGAATTTCGCTAAACTTCCCCCAGAGCTAAACGACAGCTCGAACGAAGCGACTGCTCCACCGCTGAATCTCTCTAATTGCAGTCGTTCATCTGCTGCGGTAACAGTTGACACTTCCTTTCCACACAGGAACGACTCCCTTTGAAATAAACTTGAAAAAAAAAAAATAAAACCATGAACTTCAAACTAAAAACAAAAGACTTTCATATGATCATTCTTTGCTTCCATGTGAAAAATTGTTTCAAGTTACTTTACTTACATTATCGTCGTAACCTTTGTTTTGTGGTCCTAGAATACGCATGAAAAAACAGTGATTACTCTTATCATAACGATTTTTTTTATCAACAGCTGTTGCCCCTTAAATGGGAATTGGAACCGGGATATAAAATTTAGGCCAAAGGCCAAGCGCTGGGGCCTATGAGGTCATTCAGCGCTGAAAGGGAAATTGAGAGTAAAAAGGTTATGAAGGTGTAACTGGAGGGAAACTTCGCAACTGCACTATTAAACAATTATTAGGAAAGGGTGGAAAGTAAGATGGAAGAAAGAGAATACGAACGGGGGTACAGTATTAAGAATGAAAGGGGTTGCTGCTAGGGGCCGAAACGACGCTGCAAAGAACGTAAGTAAAGCCTACAGTGCACCGCGCCAGGTGCACCGACGGCACTAGCCCCCTTACAGGGACTGAAAGAGTGAATGAAACCAAAGCAATTCCTTGAGAGGAAATAAGCGCCCCTAAAAGGCACTGAGCCTCTCCTTGAAGGGGCCACATGTAATACCTCTGGCTAACTCAGCAGCTATTGTCGGATGAAGGAAATAAAGCTACAGCATAATCACTCACCGCGTGATATTTAATGCTTTATGTCCAAGAGCCCCCCTTTCAATACTACTGTCTCGAAGTCGTGGGGAAACATAGAAGACTAAAGTATAAACATCGCATTAGAACAAGTGAAGTATAAACACCGAATAAAAAACAGTTCCCCGTTAACCGACGGACTTGACTGTGCGGCCCATACGACAAGGACAACATAACTGAATCGTCCCCAAGACCAGGACAGGAGGCCAGGGAGACTTATCTCCTGAAATTTGGGCAGAATGGGATCTACAGCTTCCTTAACTAGTGTGTAAAGTGTGAATGAGAGTGATGTTGGCTTTAATAATAATAATAATAATAATAATATTATATATAAATATATATATATATATATATATATATATATATATATATATATATATATATATATATATACATATATACACACACATACATATGAATTTTTATCACATCACCGTAATTTATATACAAACATTAAGCTACAAATGTCGTTTAATACCCAATTCACGCTACTTTGAGAATATCACCGCAGGGGAATTATAAGTGATACATGGACTGGTACCGAAGTGTCTCGAACACTCGACACAGTACCCTCCATTGGAGGGTAGGCTACTGTGTCGAGTGTTCGAGACTCCAGTCGAGAGTTAAACCACTTAGCCATCGCTTATAATTCCCCTTCGGCGATATTCCCAAAGTAACGAGAATTGATATCAAACGACATTTGTAGAAGCTTAATATATATATATATATATATATATATATATATATATATATATATATATATATATATATATATATATATATACACATATATTGAGAGAGAGAGAGAGAGATTAAAATACCCACTAATAAAGTCCAAAATCCACAGAGGTGACGTATAATTAAAAAGCAGAAGCGCAGATGCTTCCTCTGAGGGCACCAAGACCTTTCCTTAATTAAACAAAAAGTGTCCTTCGTCGTTATTACTCTAAATAAATGAGGCTGCCTCACATTAGTCATCATTCCGACAGACACTTTCAACTATATTTTCACAATATAGTAGGTTGGGGAACTGAAAACGAAATTCTGTGTACAGCTTTCGAATGCGATGAGTTATTGCAATCACCCGTTAAATAATTGCACCTGGTGATGAAATCTTAATCCATTAAAACCTTTATGCATCCGTAAGAATAATGAACAGCTCACGTTTAATCCTTATTAATTAATCTTGACTCTTATTATCATCCCATATTTTTCAAACCGTTGGTGTTAACGAGTGAATTTAAGGTAGCTTTTCTGCTCAGCTGATCTGTATCACACATTAAAATATTATGTTTGGAATAGAGCTAAAAAGAGGTATCAAGGTGTCAAAGCCAGTTACTGCCAAATATAAAGGAATTACGGTGTCAACGAGGGTTTCTCTACAATGCTGTAACTCATCTCTCCCTGCTGTATTTCCTATTACCTTCTGTTACTTTCAAATGAACACTATATATTTTGGAAGCTTAAATGTCAGGTCAATGGCCCCTTTGGAGGGCTTGTGCCATATGAACAGGGTTCATCTATTGAATACTAATAATAATAATAATAATAATAATAATAATAATAATAATAATAATAATAATAAATAATAAAATAATAATGAAAAGACTGTCACTCTGTATGCCGTTGAGGGGTTGTATTTCGCCTCGTCAATTTGACGAATAAGTTTCTTCGTTTCAGCCGGTAAATTATAAAGCAGCTGTCCGAAACAACAACAACAACAACAATAATAATAATAATAATAATAATAATAATAATAATAATAATAATAATAATAATAGAACCGTAACGCTAACATATTACGAAATTAGAATGATTCTGCTTTTTTAGAAGAGGGACCCATCTTTCGGAGAAAACCACTGAGCGATGAATAAACACGACTTGTCTTCCGCAGGAATGAAGCCTTCTTTTCTTAAGATGGGAAGATAACCTTCACCTAAAAAATTCATCACAAGAAGATCAGCACACAAAAACTACAGACATAAGATGGATTCATTTAAATATAAAAAAAATGAAAATAATCCATCTCCATCACTGTGTAAGTTGTAATAACTACCCGAAATGTGCTTAAACTCTATGGATACGCTTAAAAAAATATGGAAAAGCCATTCTGAGCCATACTTTTACGGTTTGTTGCCTTCTGGGAGACAAATGAACACGTTCGTTACGATTAGTTTTCCAAAGGATGCCACTGACCCTCTCCATGGGCAACCCGAACGATGCTTTTTTTTTTTTTTTTTTTTTTTAAGGACGAACAGAAATTAAGAAAAAGCGAAAGCAGCTCAATCATAATTTAAAATGCATTCCCTTTTCAATGTGTCTTACCTCCCTAGAATATCATTATAGCGCTAAGGTACCAAATACCCATCCTTGTCTGTCTGTCTGTCTGTCTGTCTGTCTCTCTCTCTCACAGGAATACTAAAACAACTGAGTTTTATAATTTTCAATTTTATCATTTTCAATCACCTTCGTTGTGAGGGGCCGTAGGCTTATCCAAATTGATCTGGCCCTTGCTGAGAAAAGGAGAGAGAGAGAGAGAGAGAGAGAGAGAGAGAGAGAGAGAGAGAGAGAGAGAGAGAGAGAGAGAGAGAGAGCCGTTTCACAGTCTAAACGTACTCTGAAAGTGTGATATTCCTTGATCAAACATGAAGCTAAAACAACGGAAAAATCTGAACGGTATACATCCCAAAAACGGTTCTTTTTATACTAAACACAATAAACCAATCCCAAAAAGTGAGACAAAAACAATTCAGTAAACATTTTTATAACAGAAGACCAAATACCTACATTAATGGCCTGCATGGGAAGACCACCTAAGACAATGTGGTGATCGTTTTCCCCTTCAGCGTATCACAGCCAATACTGTCATCTTCCTCCGTGATAGCCATCTCCGGTCAATACCGTCTCAACTTATCAGCGCCCAGATCCACGGAGTAGACTCCACGGACCTTGATTAACACCCTCAGGACCCCTCTGACCTTAAAAGCGACCTTGATTCACTTGAGACCGTCACCTTTCATTGACTGCTAATGGACGGGAGATGTAGCCTGCCTAGAGTCTCATGAATTAACAGCTACATAATCGACCTGATTTCATTAACACGGATTTCCGTTTTTCACTGCTTCCCCTTTCGAAAACGGAATAAACTTGCGAAACACCAAAACAACTGAGAACAGACGAATAATTATAGTTACTTCTGTAATGTTTAAACTCGAACAATGAAGCCTTTTCTTCGGCGAATGACAAAATAGAAAAGCTTAACGCATTAAGCTCTTCTCTTCACCACAGCTTCACTTTCAAAATCATTCTAAACTGGCAGTCCTCTTTCCTTCGGTCTGGATCCTGGTTCGGTTATTTTCCAAAACAAGTTCACTTTCAACCATGAGAAGTCTGATGTGCTGTACAGTCAAGTTCAGGGTGAAACCAACATTGGGGAAATAATATCACTTGCTACACTGGAAAGTATTGGCCGGCGGGTGTAGGCGGACTACTGAATCTGACCATACCATTATTTACAATGTAGTTTTGCCCTTTAAATATCCTGTTATTCGATATAAATAAAAGCAGGACAACCCTACGTTAAACTTGAACAGCATAAATCAAGAGGTAAGTGGTTTCGTGAGATAATGACATTCGTTGTCATCAATCACATACCGAAGGAAATTGATCAACTGAGCCACTTACAACTCAAATACTACAGACTTGCTAGCTTCCAAAAGAGAGGACTGCTTATCCCTAAAAATGCCAAGCTAAAAAGCACTACTGTATCTTAGTTCCCTAAAATGATGTTTTATATAACTATATTACAAATATATATTTTTAATGATTCATGCTAACTTTACGGAAAAATGTATATAGACCTGTAAATTATTAATTAATAAAAGTGGCATCACCAAAAATATGAAATAACATACTGACGCAACATTTTTCAAACATGAAGATATCTGATACTGCTCTGAATGGCACCCAATTACCTAAAATAAAACACCAGGTAGCTACGATTATGGACGGATGATTTATTTACTAATTTTTTGACAGATAACGAATACGACTTGCATTTGAAATCTTTCTCTACACACACACACACACACACACATATATATACATATATATATATATATATATATATATATATATATATATATATATATATATATATATATATATATATATATATATATATATATATATATATATATGTAATTTTTCTTAAATTAAACCATACGATTAATCCATTACAGTCAACAACATATTTATCACGATCCCTTTTACATGAAAGTCTTTCATTTAAAAAAAAAAAAAAACACTGATTCTCGATCGGTTTAGAAAACAGATCCTTGGAAAAAATTCCTTCGCTGCCATTTCCATGAACGATAACCCCTTAGGGTAAATGTGGTAATCCAACCTGATAGTCCAGCAACGGATCCTTGGGTCATTTCCAGAGGTTCGTGATTTCTCTCTCCCCTGTAGCCGGACCTCCCTTCTCTACAAGTCTTGAGAGAATTCGTCTAACTATCAAAAAAATGTCTCCTCCCCGGATCTAAAAACAGCTCACGAAAATGTTCAAAAGCACCCGATTCTTCCTCTCAACAACTAAATTCCATTTTGTTCAAACAGTTTCGTTATCAACCTTTGTTGAAAAAATTATTTGGAAGAGAGTAATATCATTTCCAACACCGGTGAATATCGAAATAACATATGGCTGCGGTCGTATCAAATTCTGCAACACTACCGTGGAATATACGTTTTCTTTTTTACATAATTTACTCACTCATTTGGAGAGAGAGAGAGAGAGAGAGAGAGAGAGAGAGAGAGAGAGAGAGAGAGAGAGAGAGAGAGAGAGAGAAACTGAAATAATTCAATCCTTACTGAAAGCGTTCATCGGAAATCACACATCTGTCACTCACTTGTTTCAGCCGAAAGCCGCTGGTAAAAACTCACTCACTCTCTCTTTCTCTCTCGTTCGCAGTAGCAAATAATCTTTCCTCTGCAAAGTCAGGGAATGATAAGAGTATTAAGCGACACCCACAATGCCAAATTTAACGGAATCTCAGAACTGAAGAATGTCCTGATACTAAACTGAAATCATAATTCGCAGCTATAAGCGTCCGTGTACATCATCCAACCTGGAGAAAAATGGCAGACCTACCTCCCACTTTAAAAGTTAAATATTATTCGGTTAATGTTCCTCTTTCTAATAAAGGTCATTCAGCGTCACTGCATATAAAGAATATGATTTCAGCCCTACGGACGGTGACATTTCAAAAAAAAAATATGGACAAAAGTTTACACAAGGAGATGGAAGAGACTTATTACTTTTTCAATATGTCCAAGAATAGGTAGACATGCTGATAAACGACCATCTCGCAGGCCTAAACAAGAGATACACCTCCGGTAAGACTTTCGTGAAAATGAACACAAATTTTTTGTGTCATTCTGATGACAAAGAGAGACAAACCGAACAACTACACCACCACTCAGTTGGAGGGAATAATTTTTGAAGTAATTTTTCTAGTATACTCCACATCAGGATTATTTATATTTCATTTAAAAAAACAATTCCAATAAAATTTGCAAAATATTTCCTTTGATAATTTAAAACTAACCAGACATTAAGGGCAAACAGAATAATATACAGAACGAAACAAGGTACGCAAAAGTCCACAAAAGTTCAAGGTTCTTTAGTTCGGTAATTTTCAATTAAATGGAAATTAAATTCACTATAAATCAAAACTAGAATCATCTCCGCATGACTCTTTAAAAAAAAAAAAAAACATGAAACTGGGCCAACTCACGATTTTCGTGAGGCTGTTTCTAAAAATATTAAATCCATAATATCCTAATTTCTTGCAAGTTTTTTAGACCCGATTTGTGGATTAAATTTCTTATTCCGCAAAAAGTGGCGTGTTCCATTAGTCGAGCTACCTATAATGATGTACTTATGATCTGCTTCAACACTGAAAAGTAAATCCAAGTTTTAAAGAGATTAACGGAGTATTTCTTGACCATAACTATCTTAATTACTGGGCTCCTTGAAGATTGTAACAAAATGCTAAGATAATTTTACTTTCGCCATTAAATGAAATGACAGACACATAGACAGCGCAACCGCGAACTCCACAGGAAATGAAAAAATGACGAGAATGCAATACAATCTTTCACTAGCTGATAATTGTAATAATAAATCGATGTTCCCCAGAATGCAGTGCTTACAGAGGTGCAACTCACCATCCTTTCATGGGGGTTATTCCTACTCAAAC